>NC_050091.1:999675-1332900 GCF_009764565.3 Dermochelys coriacea
TTGTGCTGGGAAAGCGCACTGAGATCCTTAGATGTAGGGCACAATGGAAGGGCAAAATATGATCATGATTGAGCCAGCCTGAAATATCCAACAACCAGTGAGAGTCCTGAGTCTTAAGAATGAAGTTGTTTCTCATTGTTAGGCTCATTCAGAATTCCTTTCAGGTCAATTTTGTGTTTGGGGCAGGGGCTTGGACAAACACTTTGTCAGTTTCATTTACCTGGCATGCATGAGTAGCATAGCAACAGGGTTTGTAGACAAGCTTAGACAAGAAGATGGTTATACATTGTCTTGGAGTGGAGAGGTTGGTCATACTGTAGTTCTGGGCTCCTCTTGGAGTGTAATTGAGTTTTGAACCCTTGTTCTTTCCTTTTGGCAGGCCGCTGTGCAGCAATTGTGCAAGTGGAAAGTGAACCACAGCTGCCTCTCTTCTGGTGTGCAAGAGCCCAGATTCACACTTGCATTCCAGCAGCACGCTATGAACACAGGTTTTGGTCGAGGCAAAGGCTCTTATCAAACACCCCCAAAACATAACTACTGCAGTCCTAATCCAGCCTTTTTTAATAACTCTCTCGTCCCACAGGGAGGTAATCTCGACAGATTCAGAAACCAGCAGATACAGTTCCTATTGGGGCAAATCACTGAAGCTCCCCTGTACCCATTTTGCGAACAAAGGGCACAAGTAGAGCAACACATCAGGGGTCCGCGAGCTGCTGTACCAATTCCTAGAGGGAGTAGGCACAACAGCTGGGGCACAGCTGGGAGATTTAGACCCCCGTATATAAGTCAGCAAACGCAAAGTTTACCGTCTTATCCCCCAACTCAGTACAACTACAGAAAATCAGAAAGGGAATTTGACCACTTCAACCTGAGTTTCCAGAGACTGACTGTTGCTGGGCAAGACAGGGAGCAAGATATTTTGACAATTTTAGGGCAGCTTAGGCAGGGGGAGTCCTGTACAGTTCATGAACTCGCCCATAAACTTAAAACCCGAAAGAAAGAAGTCAATCATTATCTGTACAAACTTCTCCAGGAAGGTAAATTGCATAAAGAAGGAGAGACCCCCCCGTTGTGGCGGATCGCGGACAGATCTGGCTCTGTAGGGGCCGCGCACGAAGGAGGTGCCACCGCCGACGGGAATCATTGCAAAGACACAGCTTCTGAGAGTCAAGAAAAGGAAAGCTCCACGGTTGGCTCAGAAGACGGTACCGAATCTCCCATCATGGCTGAAGTCAAGGAGAAAATCTGTAACTATTTGTTCAATGTCACAGACTCCACAGCATACAACCTTGCAAAAAACATTGGTTTTTCAAAGGCCAAAGATGTTAATGCTACTCTCAGTGCCCTGGAAAAACTGGGAGAGGTCCACAAGGAGAACACAAACCCCCCAAAATGGTCCCTCACTGACAAGAAACGGGAGCGGATGCAGATCAAGGTAAAAGCCAGTGAAGTAACAGAAATGGCACCTCCCGCCCCAGAGCCAGAGTTTCCAGCTGCCTGCGTAGAGCCAGATCTGCAGGAGAGTGTGTTGCCTTTCACAGAGGTAAAGATGGAAGAAGAAGAAAATGTAAAGAATGGACAGCAAGCCTCTGAGCAAACAGAACAGACTGACACCAGTGTTCCTGACCCAGGCCTGCGAGCTCGGAAGCCCAGATACCGCTTCATGAACTATGACAACTCTGAAAATGGCAAATGGGCCACAGATGACATTCCAGATGACTTGAATGCCATCAATAAGCAGGCGGATGAGTGGAGATGCATCATGGAATCCCCCTCATCTCCCAGCTATGCTGCCCAGTTTGATACTGCTTTCCAGTGTACGCCCTTAGAAAAGCTGATTGCCTGTCAGGAGAAAAACCCAGTCAGCGGCCTCATCGAATATAGCCAGTACACTTACCAGCGCTGTGAATTTGCCCTTTTGGAGCAGAGCGGACCTTCACATGAACCAAGGTAAGAAAGAGAACATGGGTTTCCTTTGCTATTATTTTCTGATTAAAGAGATGTACAATCTAAATTATGATTTAATTGGTATCACAGAGACTTGGTGAGATAAGTCTCATGGCTGGAATATAGGGGTCATAGCTTGATCAGAGAAGACAGTCAGGGAGAAAAGGGAGGAGGGGGTTACATTATACATAAAGGATATAGACACTTGTTCTGAGGTCCAGAAGGAGGTGGGAGGCAGACCAGTTGAGAGTCTCTAAGTAAAGATAAAAGGTTTAAAAAATAGGGATGATGTCTTAGTCGGGTCTGCTATAGACCACCCAATCAGGAGCAGAGGTAGATGAGGTATTTCTACAGCAAATAACAGAAATATCCAAAACATAGGACCTAGTAGTAATGGGGAACTTTAACAAGGCAGACTTCTGTTAGGAATATAATATGGCAAAACACAACATTTCCAATAAGTTCTCGGAGACAATTTTTTGTTCCAGAAAGTGAGGAAGTAACCAGGGGGACACCCATTTTAGACTGGATTCTGACCAACAGGGAGGAATTGGTAGTGAATTTGGAAGGTGAAAGGTGATGTGTATAACAGTGATTATGAAATGACAGATTTCATGAGTCTAGGAAAAGGAAGGAGGGAGAGCAGCAGAATAAGGCTGTTGGACTTCCAAAAAGCCAACTTTAAGCAACTCTGAGAACTGGTAGATAGGATCCCGTGAGAAGAAAATCTAAGGGAAAAAGGAGTTCAGGAGAGCTGGCAGTTCCTCAAGGAGACAATATTAAAGGCTCCACTGCAAACTATTCCAATGCAAAGGAAAGATAAGAAGAACATTAAGAGGTCAACATGGCTCCATCAGGAGCTCTTTAATGACCTGGAAATCAAAAGGGAATCCTACAAATAGTGGAAACATGGTTACATTGCTGAGGGGTACAAAAGAACAGCACAAAATCAGAACATTTGTGAAGGGACAAAATCAGAAAGGCAGAGGCACAAAATGAATGTCACCTGGCAAGAAACATCAAAGGCAATAAGAAGAGATTCTTTAAATACATTAGGAGCAAGAGAAAGATGAAGGAAAGTTTAGATCCTCTACTTGGGAAAGGTTTCAGAGTAGTAGCCGTGTTAGTCTGTATTAGCAAAAACAACAAGGAGTCTTTGTGGCACCTTAGAGACTAACAAATTTGTTTGGGCATAAGCTTTCATGGGCTAAAACCCACTTCATCAGATGCATGGAGTGGAAAAAAAACAGTAGGCAGATATATATACACAGTACATGAAAGGATGGGAGTTGCCTTACCAAGTGGGGGGGTCAGTGCTAATGAGACAATTCAGTTAAAGTGGAAGTGGGCTAATCTCAACAGTAGAATACCAAGGGAGGAAAAATCACTTTTGAAGTGGTAATGAGGCCAATGTAAACAGGGTGGCTCATTTCAAACAATTGACAAGAAGGTGTTACTCAGGTGTTACTACTGTTACTCACACCTTCTTGTCAGTTGTTTTAAACGGGCCACCCTGTTTACATTGGCCTCATTACCACTTCAAAAGTGATTTTTCTTCCCTTCATCGGATGAAGTGAGCTGTAGCTCACGAAAGCTTATGCTCAAATAAATTTTAGTCTCTAAGGTGTCACAAGTCCTCCTTTTCTTTTTGCGGATACAGACTAACACGGCTGCTACTCTGAAACTTTTCCTCCCTTGGTATTCTACTGTTGAGATTAGCCCACTTCCACTTTAACTGAATTGTCTCATTAGCACTGACCCCCCACTTGGTAAGGCAACTCCCATCCTTTCATGTACTGTGTATATATACCTGCCTACTGTTTTTTTCCCACTCCATGCATCTGATGAAGTGGGTTTTAGCCCATGAAAGCTTATGCACAAATAAATGTGTTAGTCTTTAAGGTGCCACAAGGACTCCTCGCTGTTTTCACTTGGGAAAGAAGAGCTAATAACTGATGGCATCAAGAAAGCTGAGGTGCTTCATGCCTATTTTGCTTCAATCTTCACTAAAAAAGTTAATTGTGAGCAGATACTCAACACAAATACGATTAACAACTGGGGGGA
Organism: Dermochelys coriacea; assembly: GCF_009764565.3. Taxonomy (NCBI): domain Eukaryota; kingdom Metazoa; phylum Chordata; order Testudines; family Dermochelyidae; genus Dermochelys; species Dermochelys coriacea. Next base: position 1,003,687 of record NC_050091.1, read on the forward strand.
AGGAAAGCATGTCAAAATAGGGAAAGAACGGTTTAAAGAATATTTAGATAAGTTAGATGTATTCACGTCATCAGGGCCTGATCAGACTCATCCTAGGGTAGTTCAGGAACTAGCTGCAGCAATATAATAATAAGCAATTATTTTTGAGAACTCCTGGAGGATGGAAGGGGTTCCAGAAGACTAGAGACGGGCAAATGTAATACCTTTCTGTAAACAGGGGAAGGAATAAGATGTGGAGAATAATAAGAACAGTCAGCCTAACATCAGTACCTGAAAAGATACTAGAGCAAATTATTAAACAATCAGTTTGTGTGCACCTGGAGGATAAAGGGGTTGTAAGGAATAGTCAGCATGGATTTGTCAAGAACAAATCATGCCAAACCAACTTAATTTCCTTCTTTGACAGGGTTACTGGCCCAGTGGAGGGGGGGAAGCAGTAGATGTGATGTACCTTGATTTTATTCAGGCTTTTGACACAGTCCCTGATGATAGTCTCATAAGCAAACTAGGAAAATGTGGTCTAGATGACATAACTATAAGGTGGGTGCATAGCTGGTTAAAAGACCGAACTCAAGGAGTCATTATCACTGGTTTGCTGTCACATTGGGAGAACACATCTAGGGGGTTTCTGCACTGGTAAGTCCTGGGTCTGATACTAGTCAATATTTTAATTAATGACTTGGATAATCAAGTGGAGAGCATGCTTATAAAATTCGCAGTTGACTCCAAGCTGGGAGGAGTTGTAAGCACTTTGGAGGACAGGATTAGAATTCAAAATGACCTTGACAAATTGGAGAATTGGTCTGAATTCAACAAGATGAAATTCAAGTAAGACAAGTGCCACGTACTTCACTTAAGAAGGAAAAATCAAACACATGTCTATGAAATGGGGAATAACTGTGTGAGTGGTTGTACTGCTAGAAAGGATCAGGGGGTTATAGTAGATCACAAACTGAATATGAATCATCAATGGGATGCAGCTGCAAAAAGGCTAATATGGTTCTGGGGTGTATTAACAGGCGTGTTGTACGTAAGACACAGGAGTTGATTATCCTGCTCTACTTGGCACTGGTTAGGCTCTAGGTGGAGTCTTGTGTCCAGTTTTGGGCACCACAATTTAAGAAAGATGGGGACAAATTGGAGAGAGTCCAGAGGAGAGCAACAACAGTTATCAAAGGTTTAGAGAACCTGACCTATGCGGAAAGGTTAAAAACCCTGGGAATGTTCAGTCTTGTGGAGACTGATATAATGAGGCTGGTGATCAATTGTTCTCCATGTCCACTGAAGGTAAGACCAGAAGCAATGGGTTTCATCTTCAAGGGAGCCTTAGGTTAGATATTAGGAAAAACTTTCTAACTCTAAGGGGAGTTAAGCTCTGGAATAGGCTTCAAGGGAGGCCATGGAGTCCCTGTCACTGGAAACTTTTAAAACTAAGTTGGACCAACCCCTGTCAGGGATGGTCTAGGTTTACTTGGCCCTGCCACAGAGCAGGGGGCTGGACTTGATGACTTGTCGAGGTCCCTGTCAGCACCACATTCCTGTGATTCTGTTTGGCCTCAATTAACTTCCAATCTAATTGCCTCATCCTAGATTTGCAGGGCCAGTGTGTCAATATTTGCTATGCTTCCTTCTGTGACAACTAGTCTAATCACCTCCAAGGTTCATGTGCCTCACCCAAAGGACTCAAGGCCCCTTAACTAGGAAATAGGAAAGACCATTTACCAAAACAACCAGCTCTTTCCCTCCGAAACCCCATAGCCACCAGTGAGCAGGACAGAAAAGGAACACACAGTGCTGACCTTCCTGGTATTTTACACTGCTGAATTGTTAAGCTGGAAAGGAAACCAAAAGCAGCTGAGAGTCTAAACGGCCCAATTCTCTCACTTACGCAGTGGCAACTCCCACTGACTTCAGAGTTGCCTCTAGAAGGACTGGAATAAGAGTAAAATGAGGGGAAATCAGTAAAGGCAGGGGAAATAGAGGAAGATAACTTCTAGAGAGAGAGTTCCCCCTGAAAACAGATGAACAGAAGCTGAAGTCTCTGTGCAGGAGTGGGAAATTCTCAGCAGCAACTTACTGGGGGAGGGGGAGAAATGTCCTCTAGGTTTCCTATGGTTTCGTGCTATTGAGTCTGTTTTCTGATCCCAACACCATTTGCACTGCTGGAATTTAAACTCCTGGAACCTATTGTTAGCTACTCTGCAGAATGTCATTAGCTGCAAGTGTCTCATTGGTGTGGCAGTTTGGCGCGTAGCACGTCACTTGCAGTCACAGAATGGGATTTTTTTCTGGGCTTTTACGGTTAGTCTGTTGAGGATACTTTCTGATATTGTGGCCATTCCTGGGCACTGATGTGACAGTGAAAGGCACCGTTTATGCCACACTGGAATATGTCAATAGGCTTACTAGACGGGAAAATCGGCCTATTTCCCAAAGACAAAATCCAAGCTTTCTCTTTAGGGAAAGGTCTGAATGGATTTAGCCCCAACGACCTGTCCCTAGATGCAGTTCAACCTGCTTTTTCCTAAGAGGAGTCCGCCTCTGAAAAGCCTGGGTACCAAAAAGGAATCTAGCTGGCGTAAGCTGTCATTGGGGTCTGCCCCTGAGAGAGAGGCAGACACATCTGTCAAAGATAAAAGATGTAAACAAGGAAGTGCCTGGCAAAGATGCTGTGCAGAGAGTTGGCTGGCAGCTCTTAAATGCCCTCTAGGCATGCAGGGCAGATCCTGCCTGAGGGACAAACTGACCCAAAGTGACTAGGCACAGATGTGGTGATTCAGGCTGCCGCTAGACCAGCTTTCAACCTTTCTTTCCCCCATGCAGGAGTCTGTCTTGGATTTGCACTCTGTGCAGTGAGAGCAGCCAATGAGTTAATGACTCATGCGGCCTCTGGTGCCTCTGGACCAAGGAGACTCATTCTGCAGCTTTCAGAGTAGCGGCCGTGTTAGTCTGTATTCGCAAAAAGAAAAGGAGTACTTGTGGCACCTTAGAGACTAACAAATTTATTTGAGCATAAGCTTTCGTGAGCTACAGCTGCATTCTGCAGCTTTAGGGCTAAACTCACTGGGATCTCTGACACCACATCTGCGGTGGAAGGCTGTGTAAACTTCTAAATGAAGCCTCTGAAGGCTTGCACCAAAGTCAGATTGCATCTTTGGTGTGTCTGGCCCTTCTGCATCCGTGGCTTGTTTGCTTCTGCACCGTGGGGACCAGCAGCTCCTTCCCACTAGAGTTCCAAGAGCTGTGCTAGAGGTGTAGTGCAGGAGGGGCAGGTTGGTATCCAGAGTGACCAGTCACATGTTTGTCCTTCTCTCTTCCTCTACAAAGATTTAAGTTCCAGGCCGTTATAAACGGGCGCCGGTTCCCACCAGCGGAAGCAGGTAGCAAAAAACTGGCCAAGCAGGAGGCAGCTACCAACGCCATGAAAATCCTGATGCGCGAAGCTGAGAACGAAGGGGAGGATGGCATGGAAGGGGAGGAGTCATTCGTCCCAGACAGCTCCGAAGCAGAGTTGGTGAGTCCCATGCTGTTTGTTCTGGGCGACATTCAGGCTAAAATCAGTGTCTTGATGCCCGTGTTCTCAGCCCTGCTCTCCCAAAAGAGCTGTCCTCCACTGCTGCCGAGTTTTCCCATTCACAGACGAAGCGCAAAGCAGACAGTATTTGGGACGGGCTGGCCCAGCACTAGCTGGCAGGGGAGGGTGATGTAAACAAGCTAGAGATTGTCCCTTCCCAAAAGGAAATGATTCCAAACTGTGTGTGGGGAAACTATTTCAAGCCTGTATAAGGGCTCCACCACCTTTCTCTTTTTGGAATTAGCGCTCTCAGGTGCTATTTGGGTATTGCCCAGAATGGCCTGAACGTTCCACCAAGAGCCCCACGCTTCTCTTGCTTGTAGCAAAAGTGGCTTCTTAGGAGTATAAAAAGGGGTGCAGCAGCAGAACCAGCTATGCGAAGCTGACATGCTCTTGATGCAGTCTGGTGCTCATTCTCTTGGCTGGGTTGGCTTTGCCCAGTAGTTAGCATCACTGAGTTGACAGAAAGTTGCAGCCCCTGGTCTAGTGCCGGACAGCAGCAACCTGTCAGAGGCTGAGATCTGTGCTCTGGTCTCCTCTCCGCTTCTTGCCGTAGCCTGCACGCCCAGAACCAGAGCCTCCATCTGCTGCGGCACAGCTACACTTGTCCTCTGGAAAGAACCCCATCAGCATATTAATGGAATATGGACAGAAGTCAGGGAGCACGTGCGAATTCCAGCTGCTGTCCCAGGAGGGACCACCCCATGACCCCAAGTATGGCACATCATGTTACTTGCGGGGGAGGGGTATTCTTCAATCAGAGGAACCAGCCAGGTTGCCCCATCTGTCCAGGTTCCCATACACTTCACTGTGTTATCTAAGTGCTCATCTTGCTCAAGGACGACTGGACCTGGCTCCCTCGAGGTCCTGTGAACCCCAGAAAGAGGTCAAGGAATGCCTTCCTCCTGGGAGGCTGGGTGTCTCCAACCCAAGGACAGGCTCAGAGCTCAGGGGCCAGTTCTGAATACCGTGCATGGCAGTGCCATGCCAGTGCTTTTGGAGCGTCCAGTCATCCTGATGCTCTTAAACTGCTGATAACTTGGAAATGTTCCTCGTGCATCTTTAGCCCGACTTGAACTGGGACTTGGTGCAAAGAACAGACTGAAGCTTCTGGGTTTAACATTCTTCTCATGGTGTAACATCCTGTCAGGTTCAAATACTGCGTGAAGGTGGGTGAGCAGACTTTCCCCGCGGTGATAGCCAACAGCAAGAAGGGAGCAAAGCAGATGGCAGCTGAGGTTGCTGTGAAGATCCTCCGCGGGGAGGCTGGGGGGCAGTTCTTCCCAGAACAGGTAGAGAGACCCTTGCACCTTTACTCCTTCTTCCAGTAGGATTTTACCCCAGGTGGGTCAGCCGGCAGTAGCCAAGGCTGGCTGTGTGCAGTTACCCTGCCGTAGTACGTACTCCTACATATTTAACTGGCTTCTCTTGTCTAACTCTTCTTTAGCCCTCCGGAGAGGTCCCAAGCGAGCCGTCCCTGGATCTGCCTGTTGCTCAGCCCCTGAATCCGGATGAGTCAAAAGCAGCAACAGCCAAAGGCATTGGGGAGCTGATCAAATACCTCAATGCCAATCCTGTCAGTGGCCTGCTGGAATATGCCCGTTCCAACGGGTTTGCAGCAGAGTTCAAAATGATCGATCAGACGGGACCTCCTCACGATCCGAAGTAAGTTGCTGTGAATCTCCATGACAAAACTGACACTGTCTGTGCTGTCCTGAAATAGACACAGACTCCTGCCTAGCATAGCAAATTCCTGGTGAAGCTGCAAGCTGGTAACAGAGCTAGGTACTGTCAGAGCTTCATTCTGTCTCCTTACAGTTGGCCGGTACAAATAAAAACCACTTCGTTTTTAAACATTGCTCTCCCAGTGACATGCTGCTGCTACCTCTGTAGGTTTGTCTACCAAGCCAAGGTTGGAGGTCGTTGGTTCCCAGCCGTGACTGCACACAACAAAAAGCAAGGCAAGCAGGAAGCAGCCGATGCAGCGCTCAGAGTCCTGATTGGGGAAACGGAGAAGGCTGAGCACACCGAAGGACTGAACATCACAGAGGTAATTTGTGTCTCGTCAGAGCTAGGCTGTCATTTGTCATCCTGCTGTTCAGTCTGGTGGGAGCGCTGTGCTGATCAGTGACTTGTAAAGGTAGAGCCAATCTGGGTCTGTTATCCTTGTGGCTGACTTTCTCATCCTTTCCTGGCATGTGCTAGAGCTGCTCCCAGTAGGACACACACATACTCTGACCCTGCCTCCTGCCAGCATCTGGTGCTGGACTGAGCTAACCCCAAACTCTGATCCATGAGCAGCTGAAGCATGGTCCCTTGGGTAAGAGTAAGCACACAATGTGATTCCGCTTTCCAAGTTCAATCATTCTTACACCGCCTTGTGGCACCTTCAGATATCGCACGGCAGCTCCAAAACAGCACATCAGTTGTGAACAAAGCTCTAATTCTGGCAGAATTGCTGTCCCAGTTCTGTGCCGTTCTGAGTCCTGCTTTGAGCTCTGCAGTCTCCTAAGATGTGTGTTTACTGCTGCAGAGCTGATCCTGGCAGATGAGATCTTGCCTAGTAAAAGGGGATTCAGAGCAGTGCCAGAGAAGACAGCCAGGTGCACACCATACACTCTCCCCACAAGCACCCAGAGGAAGAATTCCTTAGGTGCTAATAACAGACGAAGTCTTACTAGCTAAGTCCTGGGGAGCTGGATCAGAATTGTTTCTTGCTGATCAGTTTTAAACTTTCTCAGTGATGGGGTTTCCATTCTTTTCCTGGGGAGACTGTTCCTCACCCCAGTCCATCTTGCTGTCAGGAAGCAAGACTATCCACTGATGTTGGGCTCAGAGCTGAGCGTGAGATTTGGAGCATGTGTACAGCAGAGTTCTCTAAGGAGGTGTCCCCTCCACGCCGTGGTAATCTCTGCGTTTGTAGCCCAAAACTGCATTGGCCTTTTGTGCTGTTCTAGCCCATGGCAAACTCACCTCTATATACTCGCCTGCTCTTTCCTTAGGCTCTGGATTCTATCCTCCCACTGAATAACTGCGTACGATTGGCTTCCTTCTTGATTCTTTGTTTACGTAAATGAATGACCTGCGTGTGATCTCTTAGCTATGCTGGTGTTGTGTCCCCCTTCCAGCTTCCTGTGAGCGGCAGTACTCTGCATGATCAGATAGCTATGCTAAGCCACCAGCGCTTCAACGCCCTCACTGCTCGCATCCAGCACAGCCTGCTCGGACGGAAGATCCTGGCTGCAATCATCATGAGGCGAGGAGAAGAGGGCCTGGGAGTTGTGGTCAGCATTGGCACAGGTATGAGCCACTACTTCCAGCATGCATTGAACTCAGACTCCTTAGCTAGATACATTTCTTACTAGAAGTAGGCACTGGCCAGTCCTATGGGGTCCTTCAGGGAGAGTGGGACACAGTCCCCGTTCAGCATCCCACAGGGTTAAAGAACATTCCCAGGGTTCACACGTTGTCACCAGTAATCTAGTTACAAAAGGACAAAACAAAGCGAACGTGCCTTCAGCTATATCGCTCATAATCTTTGCTTGCACTGCTACGTGCTAGCCTGTGCATCAGCGCCTGGATTTTCGCTGCTGGTGTCAAACAGCACAAGGTCCTACGGCTTCCCTCAGCTTTAGATTCTTAAATCGCCCTCTCCTTAGGTGGTTGGCACTGCTTTGCTTCTCAGAGGATGGGCAAATGAGGCCTCCAGGTTTGAAGGGACCCTCGCATCAAGCTGGGTAGATCTAGATTTGTGCTGCTCATAAAAAGAGGCAAGCGATTTCTGTGTGGAGTGGAACTCTGTCCTGTTCATTTCTAACTGACTTGGCCGGGATAATGATCCCTGGTAACTGGGGCCATGCTGCTCAGGAGCCCAGAGCAGTAAGACTTGGTGAGATAAAACACTGCCTTTTCAGAGGAGCCCGTGCGTTGGCATTGTGAGACTCTTCCCTCCCTCATCCTCTAGGTAATCGCTGCGTGAAGGGGGAGGAGCTGAGCCTGAAGGGAGAGACTGTGAATGACTGCCATGCAGAAATCATTTCCCGACGAGGCTTTGTGAGGTGAGGGATGGGGGAATCTTTGTTCTCTGTTTGGAGGGAGTCTCGGGAGAAAGGCATGAAAGGGAACACCTAGCTGCCCATATTGTCCCGGGACTTCTGCCTAGCTGGCAAACCCCTCTCCAGGAGCACAGCCAGTGTCAGTTTCTGCAGAGAATGCTCTGGTGCGTAGGAGCTGTGGTTTCCAACACTTGCTGTTTATCTATCTGGCTGTGAAGCACAGCGATGCTGGGAAGGGTCGAGCATGACTGTTGCCCACATTACTGCATGTTGGCAATTTGTCAGGACACCCAGGCAGTACTTACTGTCCCTAGGAGGGATCAGATTGCAGCCACACTCATGTGCAATGCAAAGGAGAGCCATGCAGAAGCTGCACGCCCCACGGTGCCATGCACCATCTCAATCCAAGCTCAGCGCTGCTCCGCCCAAGGTGGATAGAGCCTTGTGCGGATACAAATTTATATATTTATATCTGGTACAGCCATGCCAGAGGAGCTGCCGGCGTGGGGCGCTGACTCCTGGCAACGGTGGCCCCACATTCTGCTCCTTTTGCCACTGTGGTTCCCAGGAGAGCCCTGCAGTTCCGCAGATACAGATTTATATCCACAGATCTGCGCAGGGCTCTAAAGATGGAGCACTGTCTTCTGAGTCAGAGCATCTCTTCAGATCCAACCCACACACTTGGGCTCTTCCAGTTCTAATTGCTCCATCAAACCTTATCGGTGTGATCTTGCCATAGGGGGTAACAAACCCAGCCCAGGCTGCTGGGCAAGGCTTGCCCAGGCTAAGTCCCACGACACCAATTGCTCTCTCCTCCCTCATGCATTTAGCATTGCACCTTTTAAATAGCGAGAGAGAGAATCTGGACTAGTTCCAGTCCCTAGCTGTACCCCATCCAGCCGTTGAAAACAATGCCAGCCCCTCACTGACAGCCTGCACCTGTGTCTGTGCTTTTCACCACACTTGGTGTGTTCCTCCACCCTGGGGACAAGGGGAGCAAGTCCCCAGCAGATCAGTGAGTTAGCGCAACTGTGTGCTTGTGATCTGCAGCTTTGTCATTCCCATTAACCCCTGGGGCTGTGGTGGGCAGGCTGTTCTACCAGCTCTGGTACGGCACACGCCCTTCAAGGTGAGAGCAGGGGAAGTGGTTCAAGCTGAACTTTGCCTTACCATATAAAGTTGGGACGGTCTCGACACAGACTGTGCCGGAGCTGCAGTTTCCCATTAGTCCTTGGCAGTGTGTAAGAAACCTCAAGGTTTCCCCTGCGCTTGGAGAAAAGTAGCTGTAAAAGAGCTGGTGATTGTAACCCATTCCTGTGGCCGTGCTAATGATACAGCCAGCGCACAGCCCTCTCTGGGACTGTCGGCTTACGTGAACTTCATGCTGATGAAAGCTGCTAGGTTGGCAGTCTTGGCGTCATCTTCCCCGCAGGCTGAGTACGTGCAAGCAGCAACCGGGTAAGCGCCCCATATTCTCCTACAAGTATCCCTCTCCACTGACCTGGGGGGATTTTGATCTCTGTTACCTGTTCAGCTCTTGGCTTCTGGGCTGGGGCTGCCAATACAGGTATCCACTCCCAGGCTCCAAAGTACTCTCCGCAGAGTCACCTCTCCTGGGTGTCCCGCCCTCATGCACCCAGACCAATAGACACAGCTAACCACATCATGTGTTTCACTGAAGCTCTTTTCCACCTTCATCAGAGACTGAAGTTGGGGCACTGCCTGTTCTAGTCACGTGTGGGGGTTGGGATGGTTCTGATCTCTGGAACAAGGCCATCTTCTGACCCATTGTGTTTGTTTCCAGGTTTCTCTACAGCGAGCTGATGAAGTATAATCCTGCTGATCCCTCCTCCACAGAACAGAGCATATTTGAGTCAGCAGGAGAAAACAGGCTGAAAATAAAAGATGACGTGACCTTTCACCTCTATGTCAGGTCTGCACGGCACATAGCACTGCTAACCTTTACTGAGGCTGCCCCATTACTCTACCCCAGCTGATCTGTGTCCTCTAATGGGCATGAGCCCCAGGCTCTCCCCTGACCTTCCCAAACCCCATGTACCAATAGGTTTGGGGGCTGGATAGCAGGAGTTGCAATGCCTTTCTGAGAGTGCTGGATGATACTGATGATACCTCACTCTTCTATAGCATTCAAAGGACTTTAAATCTTTAATGTATTTCTCCTCCCATGCCCCCAGGAGCTAGGGAAGTAAAGATAAAGCCACATGTTTAGGCAGGCCTGGAGTGGAAATGACTTGAGCAAACCTCGATAACAAAGTCTCCTGGTGCAGCAACTGTTGTGCTGTGCCAGCGTAGGAGTCCGGCATAGCCCGCGTTATTTCCGTGTCCTTTGGGTTTACGCTAACTCAGCAGGGGCTGTTGGTGTATTTCTAGCACGGCGCCTTGTGGAGATGGGGCCCTCTTCGATAAATCCTGCAGTGACCAGGCAAGCACAGTGGGGGAGAGCCAGCATCAGCCTCTCTTTGAGAATCCCAAGCAGGGTAAACTGCGCACCAAGGTGGAGAATGGTGAGTCTTGCAAAGCCTCAAGAGCCCTCGCTCCGAGCATGCTGCAGTGCCGAGAATGCTGGCGTCTGTATCTTCCAGTCACCCTGAGGATCGGCTGCAGGAAGTGCTCCCTGCTAGTAACCCCTGGCCAGGTTGGGGGCTTAGATCCATTAAGCTCTTCCACATGGTAACGTGATCTGGAGAATCAGAGCCCTGGGGCCAAAGGCTAGGAGTTTCACAGCTACCTCTCTAGGAAAGGACCCTCCGCTCCCCTGTGTCAGACAGAGAGCTGCAGGAGTTGGGAGAGTGGATCTGGCATGGGGAGGGGGCTAGTATGTATCCCCATGAGTCTGAGCACCCGCAGGGTTAGGCGCTGGAGAGGTGATGTCCTACAGGCCTTTCTCCCCTCTGTGCTTGTTGCTGCCTTAGGCTCAAGTGAGCAAAGGCAGAGAGGGTTAGAGGATGGGTGAAGGGGACGGATAAGGGGCTGTGTAGGTGGAAAGTCACGCTTCGGCTTTTGTCTGAATCCAGCACCGATGCTCATGTGGCTCTGACCTCCTTCTCAAGCGCAAGCTAATTGAGCTTCAGCCGTGTGACAACTTGCCTCTCTCTAGTCTAACCATCTCTCCCTCGGCTTGGCGCGAGAGCTTGCGCAGCGGGACCTGGCCGCAGGGCACTGGGTGCAGGAGTGTGGTGTCCTCAGTCTGGATGGGGCCATGCCATCTCGGAGGTGTGCGTGCTCACTTCAGGGAGCTCGTGGAGCGTGCCGGCCCGGCATGCGCCCTCGGTGGAAGGGGGTTTTGTAGCCGAATGGGCTGGCTGGCTCTTTGCAAATTCCCTTTCCTTTCCTCTCCCGCAGGGGAAGGCACCATTCCCGTGGAGTCGAGTGACATTGTGCCTACGTGGGATGGGATCCAGCATGGGGAGAGGCTGCGCACCATGTCCTGCAGCGACAAAATCCTGCGCTGGAATGTGCTGGGCCTGCAAGGGGCATTGCTGTCGCATTTTATGCAGCCAGTGTACCTCAGCTCTGTCACGCTCGGTACGAAACTCTTAGCCCCTTCCAGTGCTGAGCGCACTGTGCTCTCAGCTGGGCTCTGTATGCTAAGTGCCAGTAACCTCCTTACTGCAGTAATGGGAAAGAAATTCATCAGGGGGCATGGGAACCGAAGGCTAAAATGTTAATTCCAGCAGAGCTGCACCATTAGGAAACACATGGGACCTTGTGGATTTTAACCTTGGGGATACATGGGGATTTTCTCCTTGGCTCTTGGTTTGGATGTGTGCAGACAAGGGGGAGATCAAAGTTGCCTGTAAATGTTTTATGGCCACAAATGTTGCAATCTGTAAAACTGAACCCTTCACGTGTTAATGACCAAGGAAGTGTCTAGTGATAGGAAAATTGCTGTCCTGATCCTTTTCGGACTCTGGCTTTCTGAGCTGAGCGGTGCATCTTCTTAGATTTCTGCCTGTCCATTAACAATGCAGCTGCTCTGTTTCCTAATGCCTGCATGTGTCTTTTCCCAGGTTACCTATACAGCCAGGGTCACCTGACACGTGCAATCTGCTGCCGCATGTCGAGAGACGGGAGCACATTTGAAGCAGGTCTCCAGGCTCCATATCGTGTTAAACATCCTGAGGTACTGTAGGCTTGGTAGCTCTTAATGTTTCCATTCTCTCCTCTTAGCACAAGGTTCCAGCCATCTGCACTGGTGCATTCTGTATTAGTGGGACTCGGCAGACTACCTGCTGGAAGGTTCATGCTCAGTGACCCTGCCACCTTCCAGCTATAGCAGGAAAGTTTAAGTTCTTTCTGGTATTTGTCGGACCAGAGACTGGGTTCAGGACAGAGAAATCATAGTGGCTGGTTCTGTGCTTTCCTATCTTTCAGCCCACTGCCACATCTGGCCAGGTGTGAGTGGTTAATGAGACCTTTGTGCATACGACGGTAACTGGGCAAGACTCAGTAAACTCTCCAGATTCCATGCATGCCAGATCTAACCAGAGCCTCATGATCCGTCTCTCTCCAGGGGCTGTCGTTGGGCGGTCTTTGAATTGGGTGTGTGTGGCGTAGCTGAGATTAAGAAACAAAATAAATGCTTTGCTGATGGGGCAAGCTAGAATGCAAAGCAATTGCTGGGCACTCCAGCTGGCAGGTCGCTTAGTGGGGGCCACAGCTGCATTACCCGTCTACCAGTTCTGAGAACCACACACCCCTCCCAGCTGTGTGCATGTGCCCCACTCTGCTGAGCCAACTCTCTTGTCTCCCTCTGGCCATCTAGGTGGGGAGAGTTAGCGTGTACGATTCCGCCAGGCAGACAGGCAAGACCAAGGAGTCGAGCGTGAACTGGTGTCTTGCCGACGAAAGCGAGGTGGAAGTCCTGGATGGCACAAAAGGCAAAGTGGACGGGTGAGCAAAGAGCTGTGAAGCCTTGCCAGAGGCTGGCATTAGGGGAGTTTGTGAAGGGGCGGTTCTCCATGTTGTCAAGCTGTGCCCTGCTGTGTGGGAGGACTTGGGGGACTGGAGCCCCAACTCCAGCTAAAACGGGGATTCATCTCAATCAGAACAGAATATCCGCTAGCTGTTCTCACTCGCTGGGCATGCTGCTCCAATCGCTCCCATGCATGGAGCAGTCCTGCCAGTGAGGCCTCCAGGGGGCTTCAAGGCGTAGCTGCTATGTGTGTAGCATTTTGAGATCCTGGTTGCTGCATCGCTTTGCTCGTTGTTGCCCGCAGGTACGGTTTACAGCCCTGATCCTGCCATGAGACTCTGTCCAAGCACTGGGCTCTGCCCGCATGGATCCAGTTGCAGGGCCATGTCCTACATCCCCAGCTGCTGTTTGCCCCCTTGGCCTACCTCCATTCTCTGGGGTTCTCATTCTGTTCGTGTTCTTCGCCTTTCCAGACCAAAGCTGGAGGTGTCCCGCGTGTCCAAGAGGAGCATGTTCACCCTGTTCCAGCAGCTCTGTGCCAAGGCTGGCCGCAAAGACGTGCAGAGCCTTGCGCTGTACTCGGATGCAAAGGAGGCAGCCGTGGCCTACCAGGGAGCCAAGCGGCATTTCTTCAGGGTGCTGGAGGAGATGAGCTATGGGAGCTGGATCTGCAAACCCCAGGAAGAGGAGAACTTCTCTCTCTCTGATGCGTAACGAGCTGCCCTCTGTGTGTGTGTTTGTGTGTTCCTTTTGTTTTCTTTTTTTGTTTTTTAACTGGAGCCAGGAATGTTGACTAGGGTTGTGGATTCCCCTGGGTCTCTCTTCCTTTTGGGTTATCTTGGCAGCACATCTTGATTCTGCTGGGAGGGACTCTGGCGTTCATACTGCATTCTCTCGATGTGGGTGAACAATCGGCACATGGTGGTGAGGAGACGCGAGCATGTGTGTGAGAGTGTTTGTACAAGAGAATCCACACTGTCCACGCATTTAAATGAAACCACAGGCGATCCCGCTCCCATGTATCCCTTCATCACAGCCGTTGGGGGGAACTCAGCTTTTCGCTTGTCAGATGCATTGTCTCGATTGGATCATTTTAAATAGTATGTGTGTACTTCCCAGCGTCTTATCCTCTCCCAGAACACTTCCCTCTGATTTGCAAGATGATTCCTGCAGTTATTGGCAAAACTCCCTGGGACTTTTCCTTCCCAGCAATCCTGCCGGGTGGGCACAAATCAGTTTGAAGACAAGGTGATCTCTTGCAGCTGCTATTTAATTCTGGGATCTGCCTATAGGGTGCATAGCACGAGCCATGTGTGGCTCAGGGCTAGTGGCAGATTGCATGTACTACCGGATCTAGATCTCTGTAATTAGCAGGAGTGTTCCTGGGTTGGGTGTGGTAGCCTCGCCTGACATACCCTGTTGATTATGAGGGTTGGGTCTTGGTTTCTGGAGTCCCGCTGAGACGGGCCATTCTAAAACCCTGCCTGGCAGTTTCCCCTGTGAGGTGGGATGAGTGACACCCGTGGGTTGGGTGACCGAGACTTGCCAGGCAAGGTGGCACCACTTTAAGACGCACGTCAGTGAAGTGGAGCTTTTCCTTCTTTCCCCAAACATCCCTTCAGACCAGTTCCATGACTAGCCCGTGGCTGGTTAGGCATCAAAACGGGACCAGGGATCTTTTAGAGCCTGGCCTCTTTGTTTTCAAACCGTGCCTTGAAACGGTCATGAATTTTGTCTTGTCTACAGGACTCCGGCCCAGCCAACCTCTCCTCTTTGTTGTTTGCAGGAATCTAAGCCGCTGTCTTGGGTGATGGGCTCTAAGGCAGGTTCTGTCTGTGTTGGGAACGCTGAATGGTGGCTGTGCTCCAGCCTGCCCTGGGGGTTGGGGGCCATGGGGCTGCCTGCTGGTGCTGTGCTAGCAGGGCCAGCAAATTTCTTCTTCTTTCTTGGAAGAAGCACAGGCCTCCCAGCTAATGGACCCAGTCCCATCCAGCCTGCCTGCCCTGCTAGACCTAGAATCCGAGGCCCCAGGTCATGGGGTCAGTTTGCTCCAGATGTTGGCTGCATTTGACCTGAGCTGGCCTGGGCTTTGTCAGAAGCTAGTCTGATTTAGCCTGGCCCTGGGAGAAGGGGCGAATTGATTGCTCTGGAATTGAATGGTCAAGTGCTGCGTGGGTTGCAGTGCGGGAGGCTGGGGGTGAGGCCGAGGGCAGCCTGCCCCTCTGAAGTAATTGAAGAGACCCAGACCTGTTTTTACTCCACAGTTCTGGCATCGACTTGTGCCGTCTCCACCCTGCCCCCATTTATTTTATTTGTAATTAGTTGCCCTGTCAGAGGGTCGGAGCACTTCCTGGTATGCATCATTTGGGGACTGTCTCCTGCAAACTCGTCCTACCCACACCCCCTTTCATTTCTGTAATGTTAGATTCCTTCTCTTGCCACACTGGCTCTGGAGAGCTGAGTGTACACAAATGTACATTTATTCATGGGAGAACTGTAACCCTCCTTTTTATTTTATTTTAATTTTTGTAAGTCTGCTTTTAAGGGCCCCTCGATACTGATGATTTTAAGTCCTAACATTCCGCATAAAAATTAAAAAAAAAATCTGTATTGTTAGACAGCTCCATTCTGTGGGTTGTTTTAATTCCTGGGAGATGAAAAGTGGGGCCAAAGCTGGTGTTAATTTAAATGGCAGCAAGCATGGAGATGGAGTCGCTCAGAAGGGAAACGATGGAGTTATTTGATCGTCAGCTGGACAAAGTGCTGACAGCTGAACCATGTCCCGCACTGATTTCGTAACCAGGTGGGGGTCTGCTCCCCGGACGGGGGGGGGGGGGTCTGTGCTGAGTAGCAGCTCTGCAGGGGCAGGTTAAATCTCTCCCCCTCTCAAAGCTCTCGAGTGAATTCTGAAGTGATGCTATCCCTGGCCCCAGGCTTGCTCTGCCGTCACTGGAGCTGGGGCACCCTTCTGTCCATCCCTGGGCACTTAACTGCGTAACTCCAGCTGTGCTGAAGCAAGGGAATAACCCCCCTCCTCAAAGGAGAGAGAGTTGGCGATTCATAGATTTAAAGGCCAGAAGGGACCATCAGATCATCCACTCTGACCTCTTGGGTGACACAGGCCAGGCAATGTCACCCTAGTGCTCCCATATTGCGCCCAGTGACTTGTGTCTGGCTAATGCATGTCAAACTGGATCTGAAGCCCACCGCAGATCAGCTCCACCACTCCCCTTGGTAGTTGGTTCCAGTGGCTAATCATCCTCCACATTAACAATCTGCCCCTAAACTTGCCTGGCTGCCTTGGGGATTGGCTGAGGAGTTGGGCTTCCCCCTCCCGGTGAGGAGGGGAGTAATTTTCTAGCTCCCAGAGCAGTGCCAGAGTGGGCAAGCCCAGAGCCCTGGGGGCATGGAGCCTTGTCATGCAGCCTCCCAGCTAGACTTGAAGGAGCCCCTTTGGCCAGACAGCTCTGATCGAGTGAGTCGCAGCCCTGTGGGTTCAAAGGGCCGGGTGTGCTGCTAATGTGCACCACTCAAAGGACGTATCCACACGGTGCCGTGGCTGTGACTTACCTTCCTGGTTAACAGGGTGACTGGAGAGAGGCTGGGAGGGCCGTGGGAGTGCTGGGAGGGCAGCATCTGCCCACAGTGGGCCCCACAGTACAGGCTGCTGCTGTTACATTTGAGCTCAAGCTTATTTCAGGCAAAGACTGTCCTGCCCAAGAGCAGTTTTATTACATGTCAGAACAGTACAGCCCCTTCCTGGAGCACTGCTGGTTCTCGCTTTGCTCGGAGCAGTAGAAGGCTCTGGGGACCAGGCCTGCGAGGTGTAGTGCCAGTGATGGGCGCTTAGGCCACTTTGAAAACCGAGGAAAACAGCAAAACTCTGCCAAGGCCTGGAGCTCCTGGCTGCAGCCAGCTGGAGCAGAAGGCGCATGCAGGGCCCCTGGCTATTGCTCCAGGGTAGGGTTATACCTCGTGGCTGCACAGGGTCCCACTGTAACCACTGGGAAACCTGGTGCCTTCAAAGCTAAGCAAAGGGGGACTTGTCAATGGCTCAGTGAAAACATGATGCAAAAAATAAACAACGTCTGAAAGGGGCTAAAGAGACTCCTTCAAAGCGGCCAGCCAGTGCCCAAGCAGAGCTCGCCCTGCCCGCCACCCGTGGTGTGGTGCTGCTTACGCCATAAAGGGACTGTGTTACGTTCCTGGTGAGTATAGGCCTGGTACTGCCCCCTCCCGTGTCTGGGAGTGGGGAGTTAAAAGCAGAACCCAAAAGCGTGACTGAGCCGCTGTTTAAAGCGAAGGGGTGGGAATAGGCAGAGAACGGGAGCTGTCTTCCTGCATCCAATCTGACTGAGACAGCCTAGGGCACGTGGAGGCAGCATCCCATCTGGCTGCCCAGGGCTGCTGCCTTCTCTCTCCAGGCGTGGGCCAAGGTGCTGCGTGCAAGGTTGGGCTGGATTCCCTCTCTGAGCCATCCCGCTCCCGAATGCTAGCCTGGCATTGCAGAGCTCTGCTCCGACTGGTCTCCAGGACTTTGGATTCTGCCATTGTGCAAAGCAGGGAGAGGGCTTGTCCCCGAGCCTCTCTACAGCAGAGCCCGGGGAAGATGTCAGGCAGGTGGGACAGTGATCCTGAGCGCTCCGTGGGCAGCTGACCAGCCAGGACAGCGTTCTTTGGCCCGCGGGGGCTCTTCTGTCATGGCTGCTTTGTACTCAAACATCTTTTGATTTGAAATATCACTAAAATCTAGTCCCACTTCCACTGCACCCAGCTTTGCCCCCCAGGGGAAGTGGCAGTCTACTAGCAGTCAGATGTTCGGGAGCAGGCCGGGACCCTTTACACCTGGCTGGGGGTAAGCTGAGAAATTCCTGGCTGCAATTGTTTACAGAGCAAGACTTGCAGCACAATGATGTGCTTAGCCTGTCCCTCTGCTCCATGGTGCCCTTCCAAGCAGCCTGGAGGATTCACGCTATTTATAGGAGGTGCTTGATTTAAAATTTCCCCCCAGGAGACTAATTCTTGCCTGCCCAGGAACCATGGCACTGGCCTTGGGTTTCCATTCTGCACATGCACTGTCCATCTCCCTCCACCCTACTCCAGTCCTCAGTAGCTCCAGGGCACCAGGCAAGGGCCTGGACACAATTTATAATGATCTAATCGAGCTTTCATGGATACAGTTCAATGCAGCCTGGGGCCCGTTCACCCCCTGATGTTGCCTGTGCCCTGCCATGCTGAGCTGGAGCATCCCCAGCCAGCCCTGCCCCTGCTGCATGTGACTGGATGGCACCCAGCCACACTGGCAGCAGGCTTCACTGCAGAGATCAACCACCCTGCTCCACTCATGCCTTGCTACTGTGGGGATTGTTTGACCTCACTAATCTCTGGGGGGAGGGGAGCCCTCCTTGACCCTCAAGTGCAGTTGCTGGAGCAGTCCCATCCCTCCCAGGAAGGGCTGGGGTACCTTGAGCTGCGCCCTGCCTGGATCTGGGTCTAGAGCTCGTGGCCGGTCTCCTCCGTCAGCTCCTGAGGCTTTGCTCTCAATGGGGCGGACGTGGAGCTGCCCCAGCAGCGGGAGCCAGGATGCATTTGGGCGGAGGCAGCACTGAAAACAGCAGCAAGGCCCTGAGACCCCCATCCCAAGACTGCCCCGGGCCCAGCCCCAGGGAACCCCCCAGGCCGGTATGCTCCAGCAACATGCACCAGGCCGCTGTCTTTGCCATGTGGCTGCGAACGTTCCCGGGGGTGATGGCTCCGCACGCACAGGGCAGGGCCGCCTGCCTTCCCCCAGCCCTATTTGGAGCTAGGCAGGCCGTGGTTGAGCTGCAGCAGGGAGTTGGTGGCGTAGTTCTGGAAGAGCGGCTGGAGGAACATGCCGATGGTCCCGAAGACGCAGACGAAGACGAAGATCCACAGGAAGAGGCGGTCAATCACCATGGCCACATACTTCCAGTCCTCGCTTACCTGGAAGGAGACGCCGCGTTCAGAATCCAGGGCACGGCCACCCCACCCCACACACTGAACCTAGGTGGGGCGAGGAAATGGGGCCATGGCCGAGCTGTGTGTGGCTGAGGAGCTTCAATCCCAGCAAAGGCAGAGACTCAAGGACAGGGTGGCTACAGGGCGCCAGTCCAGCCTCCACCATCGCTCCTGCCCAACCTCCTTCCCCATCAACCCACCTGGGCCCACGAGCCCAGCAGCAGCACCAGGACCAGGCCTGCTGCCCCCCAGCTGGCTTGTCCCCTCTGCTTCCGAGCCAGCGGGTGCAGTGATGGCCTCAGACTCTGACCGGCAGGCCTAGGACCACAGATGGGTTCTCAACCCAGAGACTGTGGGACAGACCCCCCACCCCGCCCCCCCAGGAGCAGGCACAGAAGGCAGCCCTGCACGGCCAGGAACAGGTTAAACGAGATAAGGAGAGACTCGCTCTGGGAGGACCTGGCAGGTGCTGTCGCAGAATTGCTCCCACGAAGCCCAGGCCGGGAGTGGGACCAGGCCAGCATGTGGACCTGGGCATCAGAACACCTGGGAGAAGTGAAATGGGACCTAATGAGCCATTTGTCTGTGTCACTGCCCTGCCCGTGGGAAGTGATTCCGCTTTCGGCAGGGAGTGGTGGGCAGGAGAGCGGGGAATGGCCCCGAGAGCTCTGTGCTCTCCCTGCTGGGTCTGCCTGCCCCGGGCTTCGTGCAGCTGTCATCCACCCCTCTCTCAGGAAGCTCGCACGGCAGCCCGTGGATCCAGGGCCCTTCTGGTGCCCCCATCGTCGTGGTACCTGGGCACCTCTCCATCTGGTGGGGGTTCGGTGCTGCCCCACAGGCGGATCTGAAATCAGCTCCCTCCCACTCCGTGCAAGCTGCAGCAGCTGCTGTCTCACCCCTGCCCGTACAGCAGCATTTAGGCCTGGCCAGGCGCGCCTGTTTGGTGCCGCTTTCCCCTCTTGCTATGGGTCTGGGAGGGAGCAATTTCATGCCTGAGTTGTGCTCTCATTTCTATCCCTGGCCAACAGCCTCGGCTTCGCAGGGAGCATGGCTGAGACGCGACAGATGGGACCTCAGCACAGCTCAGAAGAGGGACAGGCAGGGAACGAATTAATCCCGCTGCCGAGAGGTCGCAGCAAGACCCAAAAGTCAGCATGGGCTGGAGGCAGGCAGGGACAAGAGGAGGCCGGTAACCGGGATTCACCTTCGCTTCCCCCAGGCCCTGGGACCAGCAGCTTCCTCCCCAGGGCTGGATTTGGTGCTCAGGGAGGCAGAGCTGCATGCCCAGGCTAACGCGAACCAGGTCCAGGCAGGGGGAGTGCAGCTAAGTGGCAGGAGCAGCCTCAGCTCTAGGCCTGGCTCTGGCCCTGTGTAGCTCTGGGCAGTGCCACCTCTGCCCTGGACCTGCCACCTGACTTCTGGGAAGTGACTTCCCCTGGTGAGGCCTCTTGGTTCCCCTCTCTAAAGTCGGGATCGTTCCAGGGACGAGGAACTCAACCCATGGGCTACACAGCAAGGGCTGCACTGGCCCCCCACCGCTCTGCCAACGCCCCATGCTCCCCACCCGCAGTGCACGCGCCCTGGGCTACCCTTGTACACGCGGCTCTGCTGAGGTGCCTCAATCCCACCTCCCATTGCAAAGCCGCAGGTGCCTAGAGCTCCCCTGCCAGGCCAGGCCTGCCCGCGTCTCCCCCAAATCCCAGAATCTCAGACTAGGCACCATGCTGTGACATGTGCTGGTGCCCCTCTGAGCTGGGCCTACAGCAGCGGCTGCCTCCCTCCCCGGATCTGTCCCGCCCTCACCCACCCCTCATCCAAAACCTGCAGCCTCATGGTGCTGCCCCAGTCCTGACGTGGGCTAGGCTGCTCTCAAATGAGACCGTTCTGGTTACTATAGCAACTCCTAAACCAGGGCCTGACCCGCTCCAGCTGCGTGTGGGAGTGACTCACTGGGGCAGGTGCGGATGGTCTGGCAAGGCCCAGGAAGAAGGGATGGGGGCCGGGGGGCTGGGCCTGCTGGAATCCAGCCGCAGGGTTACCCCGGCACTTTGCACATTTGCATTTCAGAAGCCCCCACCCTCTGTGTGTTGGCAGAAATCCCCCACCAGCTGGCTCCGGCTCCCCCTCTGCAAAGGAGACACAGCCAGCTTCCCTGCCCCCTCCCCTGCCTGCATCTCCCATGAATATTTCATGGGCCTTCGACATGGGGACCCAGCGGAGCAGAAGGAGGATATTGATTTTGGACCTTGCCATTTGTTTTGAGAGCTCAGGGCCGGCTCCTTCCCACCAGCCCTGCAGGCCGGGCTTGGAGGAGAGAGAAGCTCTGCCTGCCGCCCCATTGGCACTAAAGCTGCACCCTTCGTGGGTCGCCTCCCTCCAGGCCTCCAAGCACAGCACAGCGGGGTAACGGGGCGTGGGCGCACCTCGCTGCTTATCCCTGCAGGGATCGTGGGAATTTGGCAGTGCTCCTGTGCAAACATTTAGGTGAATTATGGTCAACACCCCCTCCCCCACAGAGGGGTGGAAGTTGGGGGGTCTCCCCTGCAGTTACTCAGGAGCTGGGCCTGAGGGGGCAGTACCCCAGGGCACAGGGTCCACCCCACGGTTGCGGGAGTCGAAGGAGGCTGTTGTACTGCCTGGGGTACCGTGATGCGCAGGGGGTGCAATGCTTTCACACCTCCCTGGGGGCCCCTGACTGACTCCAGGGATGAACTTTGCCCATCACAGTTGGGGAGAGGTCCGTGCAGAGACCTGCTCCGAGCAGGCGGGTTTGCCACCCTGTCTCTGCCCGAGGCTTGGCAGCAAAGGGGGCAGGGGGAGCCCAGCTCGTCTGGGGCAGGACTGCTCCATGCCCAGGCTTGAGCCCACCCTGCTTGGCCACGCGCGTACCCAGGTATCACTTCACGGCGCAGAGGCCCTGACCAGCAGCTCCAGAGCAGCGGGGCCTGCAAAAGAAACCGACATGCACAGGATTGGTGCGGGCAGTGCCAGGGACACGTGTGCTTTTGTACATATACACACACGGGCTGGCACACAAACCCTTCTGTGTGTGCAGCCATGCACACCCACGCAGCCTTCCATGGGTGCTTGTGCACATATACAGCCTCGTGCACAGATGCGTCCATTCCCCCTTTCACACACACGCCCCCCCCTTCCCTCTCTGCCTCTGCCAGCTCCCCCGACTCACGCTCTGGTGGTCGTCCTCGCTCCTCATGTGGTCTGCGATGAAGCGCACCCCATCCACTGCCTCTTCCACCCTGCAGCAGCACCTCTGGCTGGGTGCCGAGGCCTGCCCCGGCCGCTCCCGGTAGCCATTGGTGCTGTCAGCCGCCTCGGTGACCTGCCGGCCGTCCCCAACGCCGAGCTTCTTGATGGTGGCCTGGTTGGCAAAGCAGGTGCAGGAGCGGGCGCTCTCCCGCAGGAAGCAGCTGCTGCTGGCCCGCTCCTGGTTCTGCCGGCGCTGGCGCAGCCACTGGTGGGCACAGTTCTGGCGCGGCTGCTTCATGAAGAGGACTGTGGGCAGCTTGTCCAGGAAGACCACCTTGACCCAGGGCGGCATGGTGTGCGTGGTGGGCGAGCGGTGGTGCACATTGAGCACGCACACGCTGGTGACAATGGAGAAGGTCACCAGCACCATGGTGAACATCAGGTACTTGCCCACCAGCGGCACGTCCAGCGAGGTGGGTGGCACGATCTTGGAGATGAGCAGCAGGAAGACGGTGAGGGCCAGCAGTACGGAGATGCAGAGCGTCATCTTCTCGCCGCAGTCGGAGGGCAGGTAGAAGACCAGGATGGCCAGTGAGGTGATGAGGATGCAGGGGATGATGAGGTTGATGGTGTAGAAGAGCGGCTTGCGGCGGATGATGAAGTCGTAGGTGATGTCCACATAGGTGGAGTCGTCAGGGTTCTCGTTCCGCCGCCCCGGCAGAGCGATGATGTCCCACTCGCCGCTAGGCGTGAAGTCATCCAGGCTGGCCACATCGCTCTTCAACACCAGGTCGATCTCCGTCCGGTCGTAGGTCCACGAGCGGAACTTCATGGTGCAGTTCTGCTGGTCGAAGGGGAAGTGCTTGACCTCGATTTTGCAGGCGCTCTTGTAGATGGCCGGGGGCAGCCAGAAGATGCTGCCATCATAGGAGACCACCGCGTTGGAGTAGAAGGAGACCTCGTACATCCCGTCGGCACTGGGGAGCAGGAGAAGGGCCGTGAGGCAGCAGGGATCTCACGCCCCACCAGGTCTGTTCTGCCCAGTGGAGCCGGGCTCCGTCTCTCCAGGCAACAGCCACCAGGGACCTGGGGTTAGGGGTGGGAAACACCCAACTGGGTTCCCAGCTCCTGGGGGGCAGTTACACCTCCTCTGTGGGCCTGGGTGGAGCTCCTGAGATCTGGGATGGCTGGAAGCGGAGGAACAAGATGCTGCCTCTTCCCACAGGGGACCTGTGTCCCACCCCTGAGGCTCCCCCACAAATCAGGCCAAGTCTGCCCTCGGCAGAACCCTCAGCCAAAGTGAGTGGGCCCAGAGGCTGGGATAGAGTCTGGAGCCGCTGGGGGTGGGACCCTGGGGGGTGGGACCTACTTGTTGTAGAGGATGACATCCGGCAGCCAGATGTGCTTGGAGGGCAGGCGCACCTTCCGCATGTTGTCGAAGTCCCCTGGCTTCCAGGTGAGGCGGTAATCCTCCCACTCCTGCGGAGAGCACGGCACAACCTCAGCACGGGCTTGGCCCTGCTGCACAACTGCCCCTGCCGCCCCACCGGCCCTGCCCCTGCCCTGCCCCTGCTGCCCAACTGCCCCTGCCGCCCCACCGGCCAAGTCCGGCCCTGCCCTGCCCCTGCTGCCCAACTGCCCCTGCTGCCCAACCGGCCCGGCCCTGCCCCTGCCCTGCCCCTGCTGCCCAACTGCCCCTGCCGCCCCACCGGCCAAGTCCGGCCCAGCCCTGCCCCTGCCCCTGCCCTGCCCCTGCTGCCCAACTGCCCCTGCCGCCCCACCGGCCAAGTCCGGCCCGGCCCTGCCCCTGCTGCCCAACTGCCCCTGCTGCCCAACCGGCCCGGCCCTGCCCCTGCCCTGCCCCTGCTGCCCAACTGCCCCTGCCGCCCCACCGGCCAAGTCCGGCCCAGCCCTGCCCCTGCCCCTGCCCTGCCCCTGCTGCCCAACTGCCCCTGCCGCCCCACCGGCCAAGTCCGGCCCGGCCCTGCCCCTGCTGCCCAACTGCCCCTGCCGCCCCACCGGCCCTGCCCCTGCCCTGCCCCTGCTGCCCAACTGCCCCTGCCACCCCACCGGCCCTGCCCCTGCCCTGCCCCTGCTGCCCAACTGCCCCTGCCGCCCCACCGGCCAAGTCCGGCCCTGCCCTGCCCCTGCTGCCCAACTGCCCCTGCCGCCCCACTGGCCCGGCCCTGCCCCTGCCCTGCCCCTGCTGCCCAACTGCCCCTGCCGCCCCACCGGCCCGGCCCTGCCCCTGCCCTGCCCCTGCTGCCCAACTGCCCCTGCCACCCCACCGGCCCTGCCCCTGCCCTGCCCCTGCTGCCCAACTGCCCCTGCCGCCCCACCGGCCAAGTCCGGCCCTGCCCTGCCCCTGCTGCCCAACCGGCCCGGCCCTGCCCCTGCCCTGCCCCTGCTGCCCAACTGCCCCTGCCGCCCCACCGGCCAAGTCCGGCCCAGCCCTGCCCCTGCCCCTGCCCTGCCCCTGCTGCCCAACTGCCCCTGCCGCCCCACCGGCCCGGCCCTGCCCCTGCCGCTGCCCAACTGCCCCTGCCGCCCCACCGGCCAGTCCGGCCCTGCCCTGCCCCTGCTGCCCAACTGCCCCTGCCGCCCCACCGGCCAAGTCCGGCCCTGCCCTGCCCCTGCTGCCCAACTGCCCCTGCCGCCCAACCGGCCAAGTCCGGCCCTGGCCTGCCTCTGCTGCCCAACTGCCCCTGCCGCCCAACCGGCCAAGTCCGGCCCTGCCCCTGCTGCCCCTGCCCCTGCTGCCCAACTGCCCCTGCCGCCCAACCGGCCAAGTCCGGCCCTGGCCTGCCTCTGCTGCCCAACTGCCCCTGCCGCCCCACCGGCCAAGTCCGGCCCTGCCCTGCCCCTGCTGCCCAACTGCCCCTGCCGCCCCACCAGCCAAGTCCGGCCCTGCCCTGCCCCTGCTGCCCAACTGCCCCTGCCACCCAACCGGCCAAGTCCGGCCCTGCCCCTGCTGCCCCTGCCCCTGCTGCCCAACTGCCCCTGCCGCCCAACTGGCCCGGCCCTGCCCCTGCCCTGCCCCTGCCGCCCAACTGGCCAAGTCCGGCCCTGCCCCTACCACCCAACCGGTCCAGGTTCCGCAGCTCCAGCTCTGGGGCAATGGGAGGGACCCCAGGCTGGGGCTCCCTCCACCTGAGTGCCTGCACCCCACCCCCCAGGGGCTGGGGCCTGAGGCCAGGGCACTGGCTGGGGAGCGCTCTGCTTGGCGTAGGGTTGGGACCCTCCCCCACTTTGTTCCTGGAGCAGGCAGGAGGCTGGGGAGGAGGGCAGATAGGGGATGCAGTTTGGTGGGGGCAGAGTGAGCTGTCCAGGGGGAAGGGGTGATCCCCGCCCTGCCCGGCTCTGCCAGGTATCTCACCTGTGTCAGCCACACATTGGTCGTCATGATCTGCTCCCGCTCGTGCTGCAAACAGAACCGAGGCGGCGTTAGCAGGGTCGGGAGCAATGGGGAGGCAGGTCCAGGCCTCACCATGGCGTGGGGGCAGGGAGCAGGAGGCAGGGCTGGGGCTGGCCGCTATGGGTAGGGGCAGCCAGGAGAGAGAGCTCGGAGAGGTCAAACCGCATCCTCCCCCACGTGGGCAGCTCAGCCACCCATGCAGCCTGGCCTCCTTTGCGGGCTGGGCAGGGGAGCACCTGGCAGAGACGGCACTGGGAGGGGATTTGTGCGAGGGGTGCTCCGGCCGCAGGCCATTGAGTGTGTGCGTGCGTGTCTCCCCCCCCGCGGGCACATGCAGGAGTGTGCACAGCGAGACAGCGTCTCCCTGCACACGGGGGTGTCCCCATGTGGTGGGTCTACACACGCAGGTGCCTGGACGGGGGTGTTTGCGGCCTGTGACTGGCACGAGAGACTGACGCTCAGCACAGCCCAGGAAGCCCCTTGTGCCCGGCTCCCCCATGCCAAGTGCCTCCACCCCTCCAGCGCCCGGTCTCTGCCCAGGGCCCGCACTGTGCCACAGACCCAGCAAACTCACCACACTGATGAGCTGGGCCAACGACACCATGAGCTGCACCGTCACCAGCTCTGAGCCGTTGGTGGCCGGACGGATCAGCTTGTTGTAGCGGGACGGGTCCAGGAGGTACTCAACCAGCCGCTCCTCTGTGTCAGTGCCCAGGCTTCCTGAGGACCGGGGGGATAAAGGGGTGAGACCCCTAGTACCCAGCCTCCTTGTCCCCACATAGCACCCCTTCCAGCCTGGCCTGGCCCGCAGCCCCCCACTGGCCGGGTCCTGCCAATGGGAGCTGAGCTGCTGGTCTGTCCCCAAATATTCCTCCCTCCCCAGGTCCCCGCTGTGGGCCGGGGGGGGGGCGGGGATCCCTGCTGCAGTGTCTGGAGAAGGGTCAGCTGGTGGGAGACGGCAGCTAGGCAGCGGCTGCTGGAATGCCAGCCACCAGCTCCGGGAAGGGCTCGTTCGGGTGCCCTGGGGGGCCTAGCACACGGCTCGCCCAGCCCAGCACTGCGGGGGGATCCCAGCTCAGTCCAAGTATGGCAGCCTTACCCCCGCTGCCCCGAGGGACGGAACCCCAGCCAAGTGCTTGGCACTGCACTTGGGCCCCTGGCAGGAAGAGCCCAGACCGACGGGCAGGCCAGACAATAACACTGACCTGATACCGTTCATCGGCCAGGAGCACAACCCGCACCGCTGAGCCTGCAAGATGCACCAGCCATGGGGCAGCCCCCGAGGGCTGCAGGGGGAGAGGAGGGACAACTCCGAGCCTGGCAGCAGCACACTCTGGACCATGGCATGGCTGGGGCAGGGACAAGGGCAGCCGCCCATCTCTCTCGGTATTTACAATGGCCTTGTACCCAGGCCCTGACCCCTGCTGCCGATGCCAAGATGCCCTGACCAGGGTGGGCCAATGTGTGTGTGAAGGAACCTCCCCAGGCAGCTTTGCTAGCCCCACTGGTGCCAGGAGAGAGGGGGCTATGCTGGCCCCTCTCGGCTAACCATGCCCCCCCCGGGGCTCAACCCTCTAGAAGGAGAGAGGGGGCTGAGTGGCCTTTCAAGGGGTCTGGTTGCTAAATGGGGGTGAAGAGGTGACACCTGTCTGCCCCACCCCGCTCCCTCTGCGCCAAGAGTGCTGGACAAAGCATGGTCTGTAAAGCTCTAAACAAAGCTGCAGAAAGCGGCTGAGCCGAGAGCTTGGAACCGGCCCCCCAGCACCCCGCAATTCCTACCCCCAAGTCCCCCAGCTCTCCCTGACCCCCACCATACACACTCCTCCCTGTGCTGTGGGCAGAAGCTCTGGCTGGGCAGGGGTGAGGGTGGGGAGCAGCAGGCTGTTCCCCTGGATGGTTTGTTCCAGCTATGGGGGCCCTTCAGCCCGTCTTGGGACACAGCCCCCTCATCACCAGCCCCTGTCAGGGAGGGCCGGGCGTGGAGGGGTCCAATAGTCCGAGCAGTTTTTTAGGGAGCGGCAGGGTATGAACCTTTGTGTCCCGGCCAAATCTCAGTGAGGGGTGTGCCCTTCGCCCTCCCTAAACTGCCCCAACAGGTTCTAGATACAGGATTTGCCACTTCCTGTCAAACTCTTGGCAGCGTTGCTGTGTGGCTGTGAAACAGTCCCCCCGCCCCAGCCCAGAGGCAGCTGCATCTCGGAGCCAGGCGAGGGATCCCTGTATAACCAGCCCGTGCGCCCCACCCCAGAGGCAGCTGCATCTCAGTGCTGGGTGACCAGTTCCCTCTGTCAGTCTGTAAAGCAGTTTGGGATGCAAGGGGAGTTAGAAATGTGACCCATTAATATAACTGCAGTAGTGGGTTCTGCAGCTAAGACAGACAGAGAGGAAGCAGACCTAGACAGAGAGCCAGCTTATTATACAGCCCCCCAACTTTGCCCCCTCCAGTCCCACATACCCCAGTGCCCTGTGCTCAGAGCCCCCCGACTGGGAATGCCCTCCCACATGTGTACACAGATCCCATCCCATCAGCCCCCATCCTCCTGTGTGAGCCAAGCCGGAGCCCTGGCTTCTTGGGGTGTTTGTCCCCGGAGGCGCGAGGCGCCCGCCCGTCCTTGGGAATGAAGGCGCTGGTGACTGACAGGCACTTCAAAGGCCCTGTAATGAGTCTCCCCCGCGGGGTCAGGGCCTGCGGTGGATTCTGGGGCTGACGCTCGGGCACCGTCTCATCTTGTCTCCTCCTGGGCGCCACTGATAGCACTGTGCTCACCGGCCCTTTGCCCCCCATTACGCGCTGCCTTTGTAGCCAGCCCACGCAGCCGGCTCCGTCCTTATCACTAATCACCCAGGAGCCAAACCCAGCCTGGAGCAGGGTTACGCCCAGGGGGATTTGGCCCAGTGAGTGCAGAAGCTCAGGCTGGGCGCCAGGCAGGGAGGAGGCCTCCCCCCCAGTTCTGAGCCTCAGCGAGTGGGGCCTAGGGCCTGCCGGGGGAGGGGAGTGGGCAGCAGGGTGAGTGCCTGGGGGGGTCCAGCTGCAGGGGTGCTTGGTCCAGGTGCTGGCTCTGGTCCGGAGGCTGCCCTGCACTCAGCCTCATGCCAGCCTCACCCTCCCGCCTTCCCTGGGCCTATGGGTTTCATTCCCTTGTTCCCATGTCCAGGGCAGGCTGCTCTACAACCCTGGACTCCTCCCTGGCCTGATGCAGGGGTGTGTCCATCCGTCCATCCATGCGCCTCCCCCGGTCACTCCTCCTGTTCTGCAGGAGCCCAGCCATGTCGTCGGCTCCGGGAGCCCCAGCAGGCGTGAGGGGAGAACCCTGGGGATGGGGCTCAATAGCTGAAGGGGCCCAGCCTTCATCCTCCCCCCACAGCATCAGCAGCCGCTCCATCCTGCCCCACGTGGGGCTGAGGGGGCCAATCTCAGCAGCCCAACCAGGGAGGGAGAGAGGGAGGCAGAGCAAGGGGCTGCCCCAGCCAGGGGCCCAGCGCCGCCCTCCCTTGGTGCCGGTCACTCTGCATCCCCCACCCCCCTTGTTCCAGACTCGCTGCTTGTCAGTGTCAATCAGCCTCCCCACCCCACCAGGCCTTCCAGCCTGCCCCACCCCACCAGGATCTGCCCCAGCTGCTGCTGCAGCTGGATCCCTACTGCCTCCCTGCCAGGCTGCAAAGGCTACAGTGGCAAAATGACCCCTCTCAGCCAGGGGGGGCAGCTGGCCCGGGGCCTGCCAGGCGCAGAGCTCGCCCCGGGGCTGGCCCTGTGGGGGTTGGAGGGTGAGCGCAGGGCTGCAGGTTTCACGGAGCTTGGGGAGGTCGGGGCCCTGCACCCCCATTTCCTGCCATTCACTGTGACTCTCAGCCAGCCAGTAGAACAGAAGGTTTATTAGAGACGATGGGAACACAGTCCAGACCTGAGCTTGCAGGCATCAACAGGACCCCTCAGTCAGGCCCTTCTCAGGGGTGGAGAGCTTAGACCCCTGCTCTGGGGCTCTCTCTGCTTCCCCAGCCCACCCCAAAAAATGAAACTCCCTCCAGCCGACTCACCCAGCCTCCCCCCAGCTCCTCCTCCAGCCTTTGTTCAGTGCTATCTCATCACCCATCCGACAGTCCCAGTAAACTCCCCTGCCACATCCCCAGGTCAATCCGCCCCACTCAGTAAGACCCAGCACCCGCTGCACTAGCGACGCCTCCGCCCCTCCTGCCCCAGAGGACATGGGCAGCTCAGCAGGGGGAGCTGGGAGAGCTCCAGGGCCCAGGAGAGGAGCAGTGGCAGGGAGGGATGCAGCTCTGGTTGGGGCTGCGTGCTTGGTGCTGGAGGGAATGGCTGCCCCACATGTAGCTCTCAAAGCACTTGGCACAGGAGGCCAGTATCATTTTATAAGTGGGGAAACTGAGGCACAGAGATAGTAAGTGACTTGCCCAACAGAGCCAGGCCTGGAACCGGTGTCGCCTGAGTACCGGTCCAGAGGGCTAGGCCAGTGAACCACATGGCTGCTCCCCTTCCAGCTGATGCCCCTGGTACAAGCCTTGGTAAATCTCTGCTCAGCTGGCCCCCGCTCCAATCGCTAACGATCCATCACGCTCTGCTCTGAAGCCAGGACACAACAAACGTTTCCTGACAGTGTAACTGTGTCTCTGGGCCGGTGCTCAGGCAGGCCACAAAGTGCAGCGAGGGCTTGGTACCGAGAGCTCTGAAATATCAATCCAGGAACAATGCCAACCCCGAAAATGCATTTTCCAGACAGAGACGGGGGGAGGGGCACAGAAACAAGCTGCATTCCTCAGACCCATTTTCGCTGCCAGCTCTGACCGGAGCTCAGGAATATGTACACAAGGGGGTGGTCCGTGAGAGGCTGAGCACCGGGACTGGGACATGGGGCCTTTCCCCTGTAGGGGGCATTGGCTCCAAATCATAAAGTGGGTGGGAATGCCCCCCTCAGAATCATACTCCCCCATGTGGGGCTCTGCACCTCCCCAGCCAGGCCCCTAGCAGAGGGATGGATCGGGGCTTTGCTGAGCGCACTGCACTCTGGGTATTCTCTGCTTCCAGGGACCCATAGGGAAAGCCGAGCAGAAGAGCCTTGAGGCTGCTCTTACTTATGCCTGAAGCCACCTGCCGCCCTGCCCTGCCCCCTGCATAGGGACAGGAACACTGAGAATTAAGCCCTTGGGCTTCATCTGGGAGCCTCTGGCCTGCCTGGCCCTGGCTAATGCCCTGCCAGCCTGCAAGGCTACCCGGGAGGGGGATGGGCCGGGCAGTGGAGGGAAAGGAGGGAATCTGGACATCTGGGAAGGGACCTGCCCTCACGCTGGGAGGGAGGAGGCTAACGAGCTCCTCTTGGCCTGCATGCACTAACGAGGCACACCTGCAAGGCTTGCGGAGCCTGGAGGAGCTGAACAGGGGAAAGTTTCACGGGGATGGGGCCGTGCTACAGGAGGAAGGCTGCCCTGCCTAGGACTGAGGGTAACAGGGGGAGGCCCGCCGAGGAGGAGACGCTGTCGGAGACACTCAAGCCCCAGGCTGAGGGGTGGAAGGTAAACCCGGGAAAGGGTGCGAGACTGTGAGAGGCTAAGAGGACACAGCCAAATACCCAGAGGCTGCCTGAGGGCCTGGCCCTGTTCCAGCACCCCGCCCCACCCAAGTGTTGCCAGCTGGGGCAGAAGAGAGGGTAAATGAGGGACAGTGGTACCTGGGGGACAAGGGAGCCCTGCCTCCCACCCCCAGCATCTCAGCTGGGCCCTTCCTGAGTGAGTTGGCTTCTCCTGCATGGGGCCATGTTGTGTAACACGAAGGGCCCAATCCTGCGAGCCAGCTGGTTCCACCAAAGCGGGTGGTGTGAGCCAGGGCTGCAGGATGGGGCTCACAGAGGGAAGCAGTAGGTGCAGAATGAATGCCCGCTGAGCTTTGCCCCCTCCAGCAGCAAGGGGCCACTTTTCCTAGGCCCCCCCTCTCCCGAGTGCATCTGGGAGCTTCTTCCCAAGCCAAGGCCTTGGTCTCAAGTGTCAAACACCAGGCGATAAACTTCCCCAAAAGCTCCTATTGATCCAAGGAAGAAACAGAAACCTCAGCAGAGCTGGGTGGGCCTTGCCGGTGGAGTTCAGCAGGGAGGTCAATATTGCTCAACCCTGCCCTTGCTGTGGCTAGCCTGCAAATTGCTTGAGAAGCAAATGTGGGTTTGAGGAGGAAAAGGGCAGAGCAGAAGGGTTCTGCTCCTGGGCTGCCATGGTCCAGGGCCAAGCAGGAAGGGCACAGTGTAAGACTGGATGTATTTCAGCCAGGGGCATCTCCAGGGGGTCCCCAGGACCCCAGAGCTCCTGGATGCTGCCTGCTGCAGCTAAGCTAAAATTTTCATTTGTTAAGAAAGGGCCTGGCATCCCCCTAGTCTGCGTCAGCTGCAGCTCAGAGCAAGGAGAATCTCCCTGCATGGTGTGTTCTGAATGTCCAAGGTGTGAAATATCTAATCACTCAAGAGTCCCAGCTGCAGACCCTGGCCCAGCTGCCTCGCAGCACTTCACGCCTCCAAGGCAAATTGTGTTCCTTCCACTCTACTGCATATTGAGTGAGAACATAACCCCCAGATCCACTCTGGTCCCTGCAGCACACTTCTGTAAGCACATGGTTTGCAGCAGCAGCCTCAGACCAAATGTCCCTCCCTTCTGCACTGTGGTGCTAGTTGGCCGCTGGTTTCTGCCCCAGACACAGCCGCATTTTAGTGGGTTGTAACGTTCTTGGAGACCCTTTTGGCTGTGATGCTGGAGGACCTCACGTTTTGCAGAGGTGCAGTGGGTTGAAGGTCGATTCTACATCCATCGTCTCACTCCAGAAACAAGCTGCAAGTGCAGCTGCTTCTCGGAGAACAGTTCTACTTAGCACTGCCAGCCAGTGCAGCTCTTGGAAATGTACACCCAGGAGAGCTCCACTTTCCCGAGGGGGAAGGAGCCCCCAGCAGGCTGAGGGGTAACAACTCAGCAGCTCCCGGGGCCCTGTATCAGACGGAGCTGTTTGTAGCACCAGTCTGTGCTCTTCAACCAGCACTACGCTAAAGCACATGGAAGCCACTGTGGGCCTTTTCATGGACTGCAGTGGACTTTGGATCAGACCCACTGAGCCAGGCAAGAATCCAGCCTCCAGCAACAGAGCAAGGAGCCCCCAGCTCTGGGACCCAGAGCGAGCAGGCCTGGGGTGGAAGGAAGTGGCTTGTCACTCTGATGGGCTCTGTCTGACCACCCAACACACCTAGGAATTGCCATCCCCAACCAGCCTAGCTCACTCACCAGACAACCACAGTGCTGAGTCCCAGTGTGCAAGACATGCCCCCCCAGGGGGGGGAATTTCCCAAAGGCGAAGTATGTTTTCCCTGCCCCCCGTCAGTGAGTGTGTGGCTCATGCAAAAGAATTTAGGGCCCTTACGCAGTATTTTTATCCTGTCTAATGTAATGGCAGCTGCTGTCATCATCCAACTCAGTGTGCAATCCTGTTAAACATTCAGGCTTGGTTATATCTTGTGGCAAGGAGTTCCACAGGCTATACATGCATTGTGAAAATTTCTTTTCTCAGTTTTACATTTCTGGCCTTTCAATTACAAATGCATGTGTGTGTACGCACCTACCCCCACACACCTGGGGCTCAGATTTCCAGAGGTGTTCAGCATCCAGCAGCTGCTTTGGTCACAGCTGGGGAGTGCTGGGTGTTGGCCACCTTTGGGGAATCTGGACAGATAATAAAGATGCACACACACAATTGATGTACAGCCAGAAGAGCGTGTTTAGCTATAACTGCCTCTGGGAGTGTAACCAAACCTCTGTGTCTGCTGGAGCACAAGGCAGCCAGGGATGACTCAGGTTGGGAAATAATTGAATTTGAAGTCGGCACCGTATGGGAGAGTTCCCCAGCAGCCTGGGCCCAGCAGGGCTTGTCAGTAACTTTGTCTTTTTGTGTGGCTTGACAGCCGGATGCCTGCGATGTGTTACAGCTGTTGACACAAAACCCCACTGTTGATGCCGGGGTGCCCAGGCTCTGCGACTAATGGGAGTCAGGGCAATAAATCACGCAGAAAAGCTGGGGGAAGGGCAAGGAGCTGGTGGGACATGTCTGGAGCTAAGCACCACCCTGCACTACAAGAACTACAGCTGGAGTCTGCATCTGGCCCAGTGCATAGGCCCAAACACTGTCTGTCTGTCTGTCTCTCTCAAATCTCCATGCACCCCTGCCTCTGTCTGTCCGTCTAGCAGCCAGTGCTGTGGGATCTGAGACCTGTTTCTACTGAAGGGGGGGAGGGGGGCTTTGAAAGAGCCTGGCTAATAAGGGAGATCTGACTTTTTCTAGTCTCCCTTGTTCCACTGGAATTAATATGATCTCCCGCCTAACTGAACAGAGACGGCCGGCTGCTGCGTGGAGTCAAAGGCATAGAACATTGCCCCGGCGTGCGTGTGTATCGGTGGGCGTGTGTGTGCACCCGCTAGACACACACACTCTAGAACTGGAAATATTCCCTGACAATCAATTCTTCTGGACTGAGGAGATTTGGAGAATTCAAGGCCGCTCGTGGGCCACCATTCTCTTTAGCCACAGGCAGGCAGCTAACCAAGACCAGCGGTTTGGGGGTGCACAGATCTGAGCCCAGGGGAGATCCCTGGAGCGACGGCCCTTTACACCCGCTGAGAACACGCGCCCACCCCGCATTGGGGGCAGCAGAATTGGGACTAACCCGGTAGACGAACCGGACTTTGACAACTGAAGCAGGCGAAGAGGCCTGGTGGGGGCAGATGAGCTTCCGCCTTTGGGGGCACGCAGAGAAGGAAAGGCCCGAAAGCCCCAGCCCCGGTGGAGCCGGTGAATGGGAGCTCCCAGGGGCCCGTTGTACCCACCGGGCTGGGCTGTTATTAGGGGCTTTGTCTTAGATACACAACGCTCCCCGCTCCCCGAAAAGTCTCCCGATTTCCCCCACTTGCTCTCCGGTCACCCTGCGCCAGCCCGGGCACAAACGGGGCCCCGCCCAGCCCAGGGCTGCACCGCCCGGCCGGCCCCCCACGCCCGGCCGGGCTCGCAGGGGCCCGCCGGGCACTTACTTCGCAGGAGCCCGAGCAGGCAGAGACACAGGAGCGAAGCCAGGGGGGCGGACGGCGGCTGCATCCTCGAGTGGCGGCGGGACATGGCCCCGGGCCGAGCGGGGCGGCGGGGACCCGGCCGCGGGCTGCAGAGGGGCGGCCCCGGCTGCAGACCGGCGCGAAGCGGCCGCTGTCCCCGGTGCTGAAGCTGCTGCGCCGCCCCTGCGCGGCTCTGTCCCGGGTGCTGAAGTCGGCGGGGCCGCGGGCGCGGCTCAGAGCCCGGCTGCCTGCGCCGCCCCCGTGCGCCGCCCTCTGCGCGCCGCAGCCGCTCGGGCTCCCCTCCCCGCGCTGCGCGGCCGCCGAGCGGGGCTGCCCGGGCCAGCGGCTCCCCGCGCAGGGCGCCTGCGGCGGGGCGGGGACCGGCCCTGCCCGGTGCTGGGGACCGAGCGCCCCGCTAGCCGCGCGGAGCAGCGATGGAACGGGCGGCCCCCGCCCCGGCTGGCAGGGGGCTGAGCACACGGGGATGCGCGCGCGTGTGTGTGTGTGATCACTGTGTGTGAGAGAGCTCGAGATCAGTGTGTGTGATCACTCTGTGTGTGTGAGAGAGAGAGATCAGTGTGTGTGTGATCACTGTGTGTGTGTGTGT
This sequence comes from Dermochelys coriacea, assembly GCF_009764565.3. Taxonomy (NCBI): domain Eukaryota; kingdom Metazoa; phylum Chordata; order Testudines; family Dermochelyidae; genus Dermochelys; species Dermochelys coriacea. Next base: position 1,038,538 of record NC_050091.1, read on the forward strand.
GAGAGAGAGATCAGTGTGTGTGTGATCAGTGTGTGTGTGTGTGTGTGAGAGAGAGAGAGAGAGAGATCAGTGTGTGTGTGATCAGTGTGTGTGTGAGAGAGAGAGATCAGTGTGTGTGTGATCACTGTGTGTGTGTGTGTGAGAGAGAGATCAGTGTGTGTGTGATCACTGTGTGTGTGTGTGAGAGAGAGAGATCAGTGTGTGTGATCACTGTGTGTGTGTGAGAGAGAGAGAGAGAGATCAGTGTGTGTGTGATCAGTGTGTGTGTGAGAGAGACAGAGATCAGTGTGTGTGATCACTCTGTGTGTGTGTGAGAGAGAGATCAGTGTGTGTGTGATCACTGTGTGTGTGTGTGAGAGAGAGAGATCAGTGTGTGTGTGATCACTGTGTGTGTGTGTGTGAGAGAGAGAGAGAGAGATCAGTGTGTGTGTGATCACTGTGTGTGTGTGTGAGAGAGAGAGAGAGAGATCAGTGTGTGTGTGATCAGTGTGTGTGTGAGAGAGAGAGATCAGTGTGTGTGATGACTGTGTGTGTGTGAAAGAGAGATCAGTGTGTGTGTGTGTGATCACTGTGTGTGTGAGAGAGACAGAGATCAGTGTGTATGTGTGATCACTGTGTGTGTGTGAGAGAGACAGAGATCAGTGTGTATGTGTGATCACTGTGTGTGTGTGTGAGAGAGACAGAGATCAGTGTGTGTGTGTGATCACTGTGTGTGAGAGAGCTCGAGATCAGTGTGTGTGATCACTGTGTGTGTGTGAGAGAGAGATCAGTGTGTGTGATCACTGTGTGTGTGTGTGTGTGTGAGAGAGAGAGAGAGATCAGTGTGTGTGTGATCACTGTGTGTGTGTGAAAGAGAGATCAGTGTGTGTGTGTGATCACTGTGTGTGTGAGAGAGACAGAGATCAGTGTGTATGTGTGATCACTGTGTGTGTGTGTGAGAGAGACAGAGATCAGTGTGTATGTGTGATCACTGTGTGTGTGTGTGAGAGAGACAGAGATCAGTGTGTGTGATCACTCTGTGTGTATGTGAGAGAGAGATCAGTGTGTGTGTGTGTGATCACTGTGTGTGTGTGTGAGAGAGACAGAGATCAATGTTAGTCTCTAAGGTGCCACAAGTACTCCTTTTCTTTTTGCGAATACAGACTAACACGGCTGCTACTCTGAAAAGAGATCAGTGTGTGTGTGTGATCACTGTGTGTGTGTGTGAGAGAGAGAGAGATCAGTGTGTGTGAGATCACTGTGTCAGTGTGTGAGAGATCAGTGTGTGTGTGTGATCACTATGTGTGTTTGTGTGTGCATGTGATCACTGCATGGATTTGTGCAAATCACTGTGCATGTGTGTGAGAGAGAGATCAGTGTGTGTGTGTGTGTGATCACTGCATGTGAGAGAGAGATCACTGCATGTGTGTGTGCGTGTGTGAGATCACTCTCTGTGCCTGTGATCACTGCATGAGGGGGTGCATACAATTACTATGTGTGTGATCACTGATTGTGTGGGTGTGAATATGAGTGTGTATGGGGGAGGGGAGGTTTGCTGCACGCTCTGGTGCGAGAGGTGTGTTTATGAGGCAGTAACTCATGGAGCTCGTTGGCCCTTTGTCACATTCCTCCTCCCAGGGTAATTCTGGACCTAGCACAGGGGGGCTCCGCAGGGCTCTGGCTACGGCGATGGGGGCAGGAGATGCTCCCTGCTTTGAAAGCAACATATGAAACAGTGCAGCCAAATCTTACAGCATTTCCCCTGGAGAACAGCCTGCTGGGCTGGTCAGCTGGGGAGCGCTCAGATACTGGGGGGATGGACACTGAGGCAGAGCTGGAGGAGAGGCAGGCCAAGGTGCGGGAGGCAGAATAGCAGAGCCAATCTGGGTTCATGCCCATCGGGCAGGCTTTGTCTCTGTGCAGGGGCCAGCACAAACCCCTTGTAGGCCAGGCTTCCCTTACCAGCCTATGGGGGGGGATGTCTCTATGGGTGGTTTGCTCAGTGGTATCTAGAGGCCCCAGCTGGGATCAGGGCCCTGTAGTGCCAGGCATGGAGACCTTGCACCAAAGAGCTCACAATCTAAATAGACAAAACCGATGAAGGGGGAACAGGAGAAACTGAGGCACAGAGTAGGGAAGTAACTTGTCCAAGGTCACCCAACAGGGCAGGGAAGAACCCCAGCCCCCTGCTTCTCTGTGCAATGTCCCAGCCACTGAGCTAAGCTGCCTGAAACCTCTAGAGTAGATAGGGATGGGACTGGTGCTTCCACCACATTTGTACTAAGGGCCCCCTGACTCTGAACACCCCCACACCAGTCAATAATAACAGCAGCACATTCCTCCCCACTCACCAGTGGCTGCAGTCCTCATCACTAATCTCGCCCTGAACCCTGCAAAGTCGTTGCCTCCCTTTCTCCCACTGCTTTGTGACCTCGTTTTAGCAAGCGTGCGGGTGGCGCAGCTGGGGGATGGAATATCATCCACACACACACACACACGCTCCATGTAGCACCAAGCATGTCGGTGGTGGTTGCTAGAGACCATGTGACCTGCAATCGTGTTGACATACAGCTGGGTAAGGGGGCGCCCATAGAACAATCCAATGGCTGGAAGCTGGAGCTGGCTGGATTCCGGTGCAGTTTTGTACCAGGGAGGGTGATTGGCCATCGGCCCAGCAGCCCAAGGGCCAGGGGGATTCTCCGTCACTGGCAGGTTTCAATGGAGCTGGTCTGTTTTCCCACACGATACGTCCTAGTGCAGGCCCAGCGCTTGGCCTGGAGGCAGAGTTAATTCAGGGAAGTCCTGCAGCCTATGCTATACAGGAGGTCAGAGCTGGTGGTCACAGACAGCTCTGCCGGCCTTAGAACCCCTGGCTGCGGCTGGATGCCCCCTGCCTTTTTCTTCCCGCGTCACATGGGTGCAAGGGGACTGGCCACCTGGCCCCGCAGGGGAGACCATGGGCCAGCTCCCCCCGTGGCTGGAAACCAGCCAAGCCCCACTGACTCCAGAGGAGTTCTGCTGATCTGCTCCCACTGCAGACCTGCCCAAGGAGCTAGTGACGGTATTTTCCCTGGTCCTGAGGAGAAAAAAACAGCCCAAGGCCCTGGCGGTTCTCACAGAGAGGAGCTGGGAGGTGGCTGTTCCAGGGGGAGGGGATAAGCCACAGGTGTGTGTGTGTGGGGGGGGTGTTCCTCATGGAAATGCATTGCTTTCTGGGGAAGGTGCTCGCAGTGAAGAGACCCCAGCAAGCTCCCCATGTCTCCCAGTCTCGGGTGGGACAAGTGAGCCCTCCCACTGCTCCCCAGGGCCTTTCCATCTGTCCCTCAGCCCTGCCAACACCCAGCTGGGACACAGGACAGAACCTGCCAGGAGGAGCTCAGACCTCTGTTTACAGGTGTAGTTACTATTTAATGATTAATCAGCCCTGCAGTTTAGAAGCCTGGTTTCCTGCTAATTCACATCATCTGTTCTCTTGCCTGCATCTGCCTGCTGCCTTGGCTGAATGAGACTGAAATTCACCTGCTCAGCGGCAGGGCTGGAGAGGGGTGTTTGTGGATAGGGCCCCCATTGCTGGGTCCAGATGCTATTTAGCTGGGGTGTGAGAGGTTAGCACCCTCTGCTACACTAGCTGAACCCTGGTGCTAGTGTGGGGGTAATTTTGGACCAGATGTCACCCTGTCACCATGGTAGGTCATCTCAGCACTTGTGGTCTGTGATGGTGTCCCCCTTAAGTCTTTATGGAAATATGCTTATGAATGTATATGTGACATAATGGAATGTGTTTTGTGCTAAATATGCCATGTAACATATCTCTATAGAGGTTATGATCTACTGAATCTATTAATCATATTTGTATGCATGTATCATTTTTGTATTTGAAGTTATGAATGTTTGCTGTATACTGGTCTGATTCTAAGTAGGTTTTAGTGAAGCAGTTGGTCAGCTTCCTGAGAAAAGACTATTCTCAGTAAGTGCCCAATCAAGAAGCCCTTAAACCAACAATGAACTTGAAGAAGCCAATCCACATCTGAGCTTTCCCAGGAATGTGGCTTGACTGGTGAGGAACTCAGGGCATGGACATGTGTCTTGCCCAGGTGACTCCAAAACTCCATTTTGTAGCTGGGCTTTGCATAGGAGAGAGGAGGGGGTCTCCACCCACAAGAGAAAGTCTATTTAAACCCCTGGGAGACCCCTCCATTTTGTCTTCAGCTGGCTAAAGAGAAAGCCTCCCCACCCCTAAGGATACCTGAAAGAAACTGGAACAAAGGACAGTAACTACAGGGGGTGTGAGTGATTGCTGGACCCAGTCTAGAAGGAGTTTAGTCCGTAAAAGGAAGCTTACTGGGTGAGGATTTTACCTGTATTCAGTTTCATTTACTAGACTTAGACTTGCATATTTTATTTTGCTGGGTAATTCACTTTGTTCTGTCTGTTACTACATGGAACCACTGAAATCCTACTTTCTGTATTCAATGAAATCGCTTTTTACTTATTAATTAACCCAGAGTATGTATTAATACTGGGGGGGGGGCAAACAGCTGTGCAGATCTCTCTATCAGTGTTATAGAGGGCGAACAATCTATGAGCTTACCCTCTATAAGCTTTATACAGGGTAAAACGGATTTATGTAGGATTTGGACCCCATTGGGAGTTGGGCATCTGAGTGCTAAAGACAGGAACACTTCTTAAGTTGCTTTCAATTTAGCCTACAGCTGTAAGGGGACATGGTTCAGACCTGGGTCTGGGTTTGCAGCAGGCTAGCTGGTCTGGCTCAAACCAGGCAGGGCACTGAAATTCTAAGCTGCTAGGGCAGGAAAGCAGGAGAAGAAGTAGTCTTGACACATCAGGTGGCAGCCCCCAGGGGGTTTCTGTGATCCAACCCGTCACATGGTCCATTCATCAGAACCTGAGCAGGGTGCTCTGAGCACAGCTCCATCTCCCCAGCATGGGGCAAGGGGCTGCTGTGCTGGGAGAGGCTTCGTCTTTGGGCTGGGACAGGAAAGGCAGGTCCTGACTGCTCCGTCTTAAAAATCCCCTGATGCTTTTCACAAGGGTTCGGCATAAACCCCAGTGTCCTGGATAAACTCCAACCAGAACAGCAGCTTCCTACCTCCCTGAAATCCCAGGTAGCTTCATGTGCATGCAGTGTGCCTCACTTGCTCATATTCTAAACTGCTGTGCAGTGTGGCTGTTAAACAGCTGCCACACCCCACCCCAGAGGCAGCTGCATGTCAGGGGATAGAGAAGCTATATAACCTGGGCCTTGGTGCCGTGGGATGTGTGGGTGAAAGATGCTATTTTGGATCATTAGCCCTCTGCCTCTCTTCTGTCACTGCAGCACCCAGCACAGTGAGGTGCGAATGGGTCTTTGGATGCTACCACAATGCAGATATTCACAACAGTGATCTGGCACAACTCTGTGAATGTTCTTGGAGTGATGAGCCCTGGCCCCTGGTATTTTCTGGAATGGGGCTGGATTTCAGACTGAGGGGGCTGTGTGACCCCAGAAAGAAAGTGACCAGGATGGTTCCTGTGACTTCACAGCTCCACCCTGCTGCAGCTGAGGTCAATCACTCTCCAAGCTCCTCCTTGGCAGAGGTGCCACCCCTAGATTGCAAAGGTCACTGCTTCCCACTGCAGCTTCTCCCCTGCCCCCCGAATGCAGGTCTCAGCTGGCCAGGGTAAGATTCTCTCATCTGCCACTGCTTCAGCTCTGCCCTGCCCATGCTGTGAGTTACCGGACTGTTCTTCCTCGTATGGCTCTGACTTTCCTCCACCATCCCTGTTGCCCTCAGTGGAATCCTGGCTCAGTTCCCGTGAAGGCTGGCTAACCTGCTTAAGACTTTTTCTCTTTTAAGACCCTTTCGGCTCCTAGAAGTATTAGCCACGATGTCGTTCTCAGACCTGTTTCTATCACATAGCACCCACCCATCAGCTGTGTGGACACCAAGTGAGAGGCACTCCCGGCCCCAAGGAGCCAAAACAGAGGAAGAAAGGGTTGTAGCTGCATTCTGCAGATGGAGAACTGTGGCCTGTGGCTATCTGAACTCTGATCATGGTCCTACGGGTGTCAATGACAAACATCCCAGGACTCCAGCGGGCCTGGGTTCAGCCTTTGCATGGTGGACGTTTAGGTGACCTCAACTCACAATGGGAGCTGGTCTCTTCCTCTAGGTTATGGGTCAAGTTCTGCCTAGGAAAGGAAACCACTCCTGGCACTGCTCCTTTCCCTCCAATCCAGCCCCCCTGTGTCTCCGTGTCCCTGCATGGGGCCATCTGAGCTGGGAAGATGGGGGTGCTGGGTGTGGGGCAGCGACTCAGGGCAGTACCTTTGAAAGGAGCAAGGCCTGTCCCTGGAGAGGGGCTGCCAGGGGCACTGCCGCTCTGCATCATGCGCTCAGTGAGTCAAGGTCACTCAGTGAGGCAGGCACCGGGAGAGGCTGGCTCAGCTAGGCGTGATCCCAGGCTCCAAGCTCCCTGTCACCTGTGGATAAAGGGAGCAAAGGGCCCTAGCAGAGGCCAACCCTGGAGAGTTGCCCATGCCTGGGGAGGGGTGACAAAGGCAGGGCCCCAAATAATGTGGGGAGTTACATGCCTGGGCAGACGCGGCTGCCCCCTCCCTGCAGGCCCAACAGACAGAAGCTGGTGCTGACATCTTTCCTCCCCAGCACTTTTGCCTGCCTCTGAAAGTGCTGATTCCTCTCCGGGCAGAGAAAAGCAGGACCCTGTTGGTTCCCACAGTGCTGTGGAGCCAGGACCTCCCTCCTGGTGGCTGCCGGGCTCCTCCTCCAGACGCAGCTTGGCGCCCTCCTCCCAGCTGCCCCCTTCGCCACTTCCGAGTCGCTGCTCAGTCACCCAGCGCTCAGCTCCCTAGAACTGCAGCATCGTGCATGTGAGTGCAGATCAGACGTGGCAACTGGCCGGGTGATAAATGAAGGATAAGACAGTACTTGGCACGTCTGGCTGGGCCGTGCCCAGGGGTGGGCTCTGGCTGGGCCACCTTTCCAGCAGGACCCTGCCTAGGCTGCACCTCCTCTGGCTCCTCCACCTCCCCCTCGCCATGCATTGCACCCTGGCCTAGCACCTCTGGCTGGTGCTCCCCTGCGCCGGGCCTCTGCCCTCCAGGCTGTGTGTCCTTCTGTCCCCTGCCCTGGGGGCTCCTCATGAAGCAGCCCCTGCTGTTGAAGGATGGTGCAAGGGCTGGGGTGAGGGAGAACACAAGGGGCACAAGCAGCTCAGAGCCCCATGAGACAGGATGGTGAGGCCTAGTGGATAGACCAGGCAAGGGGGGGTGAGAAGGGAGTGGGAGGCAGGACTCCTGGGTTCCATTTGCAGCTCTGCCACGGACTTGCTCAGGGCCCTGGAAGCATGTCCCATCCCGTCTGTGTGAGTTTCCCCACGTGTAGGGTGACGTCCCTGGGGAGTCGAGGCCTCCTCCATTAACATGTGTAAAGGGCTCTGAGCTGGCTGCAGGATGGGGACAGGCAGGATACTGTGGCAGGTTCACTCAGGGCGGGTAAGTGAGCAGGGCAGAGCCAGGCCAAGCAGCGCACAGGCTGCTCTCAGCACCAGGGGGCAGAGCCGGGATTATTTTCCCTCTGCCCCTAGTTTCCATTCTGCCCTTCTCCGTGGGCTCAGGCCTTCTGAATCCCCAGCGGAGCCGAGGGGAAGCTCCCCCACAGCGATGCCATGCTACGGCCATGCCAGACCTGCCTGTTTCCCTACCGGAGATGCAGAAGAGCAAGGAGGGCAGGGCTCCCGAGGGTCCCGGAGAAGCCCCATCTACCCTGTTCCCCGGGTTCAGGAGCAGCATCGGTCCCTACAGTCTATTCTCCCAGGCTCTGGTCTAGTTTTAAACCTCCCCAGTGAGGGGGCTCCCAGTCTTGCCCCAAGGTCGGTGGAGGCTCATTCAGCCCCAGGCTCCACCCTCTGGGGTAAGTGAGCAAGAAACCCCCAAGCCAGAGCCCGTGCCTGCACTGTTGCTGAAGGAGGGGTTCCCTTTGTGCCATGGGGGAAGCAGCGTCATGTGCATGTACCAGGTTGGCACGTGCCAGCCAGTGCAGTTCATGGCTGGGAGCAGCCAGCGGGATCATCTCCTGCGTGCAGCTCCTGGCCCAGTGAGGTGGGGAAGGGCCCAGGCCAGGCGGATCCCCCCAGTCTGTGCTGGGAGCCTGGGCTATGAGTGACAGCAAGGGGCCTCCAGCGTGTCTGTGGCTGGTCACGAATCCTTCGCGAAGGGCTCATGAAGCTGCCAGTCTCAGCACCAGGCGTCGCCTCCCCCTGCTGCCAGCAAGGTCCCTTGAACACAGAAACTCCATTACCGCAGCCAGCAGCTCCCACAACCTTTCTCTGCAGAGACAAGGTCAGGATCTGACTCCCCCCACCCCCGCCGCCACCAGCCAAACGCCTCCTCCCCTCCCTCTCTGGGCCTATCTAGCTCCGCGTCTCGTCTCCCCTCCACCACTGCCAGCCTTTCACACTGGCAGGCCAGGCCCTCAGCACAGATACTCGGCACCAGGCAACGTGAGAGAGAACCGCCGAGAGGAGCAGGGCTGGAGGACTCAGCCACCCCTGCCCACCTCAGGCAATGGCACCTGCTTAGGCTGGCGGGAGAGTGTCGCCCCTCAGCCAGGTGAGGCAGGAGCCGTCTAACCTGGGCAGTACCCACATGGCAGAGCAACACCCCCATCTCTCCGTGCTGGGGTAGAGCTGCTGGACATCCAGGCTGGCGGGAGGCAGGGACACTGAATGCAGCCTGGGCACCAGGTTCTCCTAGTCCAGGCTGGCACACGCAGCAGAGCCCAGGGAGCGCAAGACCTGCCATGGGACTGGGCCATGCTCAGCCCCTGCTGCCCGCTGGTGGAAATGCCCCACGCTGCCCCCTGTGCACTGAGTGGACACAGGTGTGATTTACCTACCTGGGCATGTCTGGGTTATATGGGGGCTGGTAGGGCTCCGTCTGGAGGGAGCCCAGGGCTGGGATAGCAGCACTGAGGCATTGCCCGTAAGGAAGCAGCCAACCAAGCGGAAAACTGTCAGTTCACAGCTTCCTTGGAGCTGCCCGCCCTCAGGGTGGACCTGCCCCCAGCTTTTCCCATCTCTGTCCCCCTCAGCCCCGCACTTCTAGCACGTCATGATGGAGCCTGACTGAACAGGACTGGTCCTGTAGGGACACCCCTCCCTCTGCCAGCTGCAGACCCACTCTGTCCACTCCCAGCAGAGGCCATGGGGGGGCTGCACTCAGCCCTAACCCTGCTGTAGTTGGTGGGGTCGTCCCAAAAGCCACTCCCCCCCACCCCTGATCATTCCCCAGTGGGAGATGGAGGGGGCTGGCAGCAGCTCATGTTGCCATGGTGTGACATAAATGGCATCCCATGGCTGGTCGTGGGAAGCTGCCCTAGCCCACAGAGAGGCGTGGGTATTGCAGCACCAGGTGCTTCGGATGCTACCCTGAGAGGCCCCCCAGGCTGGATCCCCCTCAGCCTGTCTCTGTCAATTCCGCTCCAGCTTCCAGTGACCTTTCTGGACACCATTTGCCTGTGGCAAATGCTGACTCATGGCTGCAACGCTGGGAGCCGCAGCCCTCGCTGAGCTGAGCCAGATGGCAGGTACTGGTTTCCAAGGCCAGGGTGAGTTCCATTTGTCTGCGTGTTCAGCCAAGCACGTGACATGCCATGGGAAGGATGGGAATGCCACAACTGGGCCCACCTGACTGGTGGGGGGGAGACCTCCGGTTGAATCGCTTCAGCATCACTTCTGTGCCCCTCCCGCCCGGGGCTCTAAGGTGTGTCTACACTCCAAAGAAAAACCCACAGCGCCGAGTCTCAGAGCCCGGTCAATGGACTCAGGCCCACAGGACTGGAACTGCGGGGCTAAAAATAGCTGCGTCAAGGCTTGGGCTGGAGCCTTGGGTCTGAAATGCACTGCCGCAGGGTTGGGTTTTGGGACTATCGTGGCCCTGCTCCTGCCCGCCTTCATCATCCCTGCTTAGGGGCTTCAGCCCTCTCCACCAAAGTCCCCCAGGGATTAAAAACATAAGTGATGGCTGGGTGGCTCACTACTCCTGATCCCAGAGAGTGGAGAAGCCTCCCAGAGGGTCAGTGTGGGCAAGGGGTAGCCCCCTTTTTACATCGGCCCGGATTCCTGTTGAGCCTGGTGGAGGGGGGAAAACTGGAAGCAGGTGCTGCTCACCAAACAGACGCTGGGGGAGAATGGCCGTGCGTTTTGCTGCAAGGAGACCTGCCTGGGTCCAGCCAGGCAGAAAATGCCCATCAGAACAATCCTGCTTGCAGAGCATCAGCAGCTGTTGGCAGCACCAGTTCCAGGAAGCAGGGGATGAGCTCTGAATTTTCCACTAGGCTGGAGTCTGGGAGACTTCGCACAGCAACTTCACCCTGGAACTTTAGCAGCTCCAAGGGGTTCAGATCCCCTCCCCACACGAAGGGGGGACAAGGAGAACCCTTGGGAGCAGGGAGCTGAAAGCAATTCGGGAGCATCACTACCATTGCCTAATGGCCTCAGGGCCCTGACTCAGCACTGCTGCCCTGAGAGCCGCACACTGGAGAGGAAGGTGGGTCTGGAACAAGGTGCAGCATCATTCTAAGCCATGCACTTGAGCTGGGCTTTCAGGGCAGAGTTCATACGCAAAGTAACCCTCCAGGTGAGCAGGAGTGTTGTAAGCAAGACATGAGACGTGATTCTTCCACTCTACTCCATGCTGATAAGGCCTCAGCTGGAATACCATGTCCAGTTCTGGGTACCACACTGCGGGAAAGCGGTAGACAAACTGGATCAAGTCCAGAAGAGACCAACAAAAATTATTAAAGATCTCGAAAATAGGACTTATGAGGAAAGCTTGACAAAATCGGGTTTGGTTTAGTCTGGAGAAGAGAAGACACAATAACATGATTTATTCAACATGAAAAAGGTTGTTATAAAGAAGATGGCAATAAACTGTTCTCCTTAACCACTTAGGACAAGGGCTTAAATTGCAGCAAGGGAGATTTAGATTCGACATTTGGAAAAACTTCACTGCAAGGGCAGATAAGCACTGGAGCCAGTTATCTAGGGAGGCTGTGGAATCTCTCGTGAGCTACAGCTCAATTCATTGGATGCATTTGGTGGAAAATACAGTGGGGAGATTTATATACACACACAGAGAACATGAAACAATGGGTTTATCATACACGCTGTAAGGAGAGTGATCACTTAAGATAAGCCATCACCAGCAGGGGAGGGGGGGGAAGGAGGAAAACCTTTCATGGTGACAAGCAAGGTAGGCTAATTCCAGCAGTTAACAAGAATATCTGAGGAACAGTGGGGGGTGGGGGGGAGAAATAACATGGGGAAAGTTTTACTTTGTGTAATGACTCATCCACTCCCAGTCTCTATTCAAGCCTAAATTAATTGTATCCAGTTTGCAAATTAATTCCAATTCAGCAGTCTCTCCTTGGAGTCTGTTTTTGAAGTTTTTTGTTGAAGAACAGCCACTCTCAGGTCTGTAATCGAGTGACCGGAGAGATTGAAGTGTTCTCCAACTGGTTTTTGGATGTTATAATTCTTGGCATCTGATTTGTGTCCATTTATTCTTTTACATAGAGACTGTCCAATGTACATGGCAGAGGGGCATTGTCGGCACATGATGGCATATATCACATTGGTAGATGCACAGGTGAACGAGCCTCTGATAGTGTGGCTGATGTGATTAGGCCCTAGGATGGTGTCCCCTGAAGAGATATGTGGACAGGGTTGGCAACGGGCTTTGTTGCAAGGATAGGTTCCTGGGTTAGTGGTTAACAAATAAATGCATCCGATGAAGTGAGCTGTCATTCCATGTTTTTAAGAGCAGGTGAGACAAACGCCTGCCAGGGAGGGTCTAGGTAATACCTGGTCCTGCCTCAGAGCAGGGGACCAGACGAGCTGCCCCCTCAAGGCCCCTTCCAGCCCTGCAAGTCGATGACCCCTGAACCCAGAGTTCGGGGGGGGGGTGAGTTTCAGCGGCGTCTGGCTAATCGCACCAAGCCCTGGGCGGAAGCCGGAGTTCACCGAGGTCATGCAGCTGCCACGATTCGCGCGGATGCCCCGGCCCCGCACATGAGAGGGCAGCAGCCCTGCTCCCGGCTCCGCACCGCCCCAGTTACACGCCCCACCCGTGGCTCCACGACGCCACAGAGCCCCTGGGCGCTGGATTCCCAGCGTCCACCTCACCGGCGGGGCGGGGCTGCGGGGCCCGGCCGGGGGGGGGCGGGGCTGCGGGGCTGGGGCTCGGGCCCGGCTGCGGGGCTCGGGCCCGGCCGGGGGGGGGCGGGGCTGCGGGGCTGGGGCTCGGGCCCGGCTGCGGGGCTCGGGCCCGGCCGGGGGGGGGCGGGGCTGCGGGGCTCGGGCTCGGGCCCGGCCGGGGGGGGGCGGGGCTGCGGGGCCCGGCCCGGGGGGGGCGGGGCTGCGGGGCCCGGGCTCGGGCCCGGCCGGGGGGGGGGCGGGGCTGCGGGGCCCGGCCGGGGGGGGGCGGGGCTGCGGGGCCCGGCCCGGGGGGGGCGGGGCTCGGGCCCGGCCGGGGGGGGCGGGGCTGCGGGGCCCGGCCCGGGGGGGGCGGGGCTGCGGGGCTCGGGCTCGGGCCCGGCCGGGGGGGGGCGGGGCTGCGGCCCGGCCCGGGGGGGGCGGGGCTCGGGCCCGGCCCGGGGGGGGCGGGGCTGCGGGGCCCGGCCGGGGGGGCGGGGCTGCGGGGCTCGGGCCCGGCCCGGGGGGGGCGGGGCTCGGGCCCGGCCGGGGGGGGGCGGGGCTGCGGGGCTGGGGCCCGGCGCAGGTCCCCTGGCCCTCGGCTGGCCCCGCAGCTGCCTGTAAGCGGCGCCGCCCGGGTCTCCCGCCCCGCCGGGGTCTCCTCCTCTGGCCCTCGCTGACCCCCCGCCGCCTGGGCCCCGCAGAGCGCGCACCCGCCAGGGGATGCCACAGGACCTTGCCCAGCTGGGGGTCACGTGGCTGGGGAGCCCCCGCTGCTCCCCCCTTTTCCCCGTGCCCTGAGCGCCCCCCTCCGCCGGGGCAGTGGGGGAGGGGCCGGGCCATGCACATTCTCTCCCCCCATTGGAGGGGCCCCAGGATCCTCTGCGCCTGCGCCGGGAGAGTTAGCCCGGGCGTAGGGCAGGGGCCACTTCCGGCCAGCGTGCGCCTCCCGGGGAACTCACTTCCGGGCCCCCGTGCGTTGGAGCTGGGCGTCACTTCCTCTGCCGGGCTGAGGAGCTAAACGTCATTTCCTCCGCGGCTGCGGCTCCTCCCAGCGACTGGCGTGCGGGGGGTGGGGGCCACTTCCGGTGACGATGACCCGCCTCCTGGCGCGCGGGCCGGTGGGAAGGGGCGGGGTCACTTCCGGGTAGCGGGGCCCGTCCCGGCCGCCATCTTGGGCCGGCTCCTGGCGCTGAGGCGGGGTCGGCGGGGCCCGGGGCCGTCGGCGGCGGAGCGGGTCCCTCCATGGGAAGATGCAGCGGGCGGGGGCGGAGGAGGCGGCGGGGTCGCAGGCGGCGGCGGGGCCCGGGCGGAGCGGGGGCGGAGCGGCCTCCCCCGGGCGGCTCCTGAGGCGGGAGCTGCGGCTGCTCGAGTCCATCTTCCACCGGGGCCACGAGCGGTTCCGCATCGGCAGCGCCTGCCCCGACGAGATCAGCTGCGAGTTCGTGCCCGGGCCGGGGGCCCGCGCCGGGGGGTCCGGGAGCCGGGGCCCGCCGCCGGGGCCCGTCCGCATCCACTGCAACATCACGGTGGGGGGCTCGCGGGGCGGGCTGGGGGCTCGCTGCCCGTCCGGCTGCGGTTTTACTCTCGGGCTTTCCAGGCGGTCGCTGCGTGGGGCTGAAACGCCCCGCCCGGGGCTGGCTCCGGGCCGCCTTCTCCGCCCCGTCGCCGGGTGGGGTCGGGGCTTAAAAGCTTCCCCGTCGCTCGGGCTGGCCCCAAACACCCGGCTCTCTGGCCGCACTGTCGGAGCCTCCACGCTGCAAAACCAAACCGCGCCGAGCTCAGCCGGGCCGGCTCCTTGGGGCTCCCACCATGGGCCTAACAACAGCGGCGCGCCGTTCCGCTGCGGGCTAGAGCCCCGGCGAGCGGGGTGGGTCTCGGAGCCAGGGCTCCAGCCCGAGGCGGGCGGGCATGTCTACGCGGCTACTTTTAGCCCTATAGCGTGAGCCCAGTCGCTTGACCTTGGCTCGGAGATTCGCTGCCACAGGATCTTGGGTGTTTTAGTTATCTTTTTAGCCGTGTAGATGTGGCCCTTGGGAGGCAAAGTTCAGTCCAGCCTGCTCTCCCTCCTTGCTGTGAACCCCAGGAACTAAAGGGCTGTGGTAGGAATGCTGAGATGAGCCCCCGCTCCAGCGCTATATTCCTCCTCGCTAAAATGATACTTCTCTCTTCCCCTAAGGAACAGTTCCTGTAGCTCATTCCAGTTTAAGCTTCCTGTCCTGCACCTGCTTACTCTCTGGGATGAGCAAGAATGGGTTGGGTGTTTAAATTTAAAACTAAATGACTCATTTTAGTCCCCTTTTCAACATGAACGTAATCGATCTGAAATGCAAATGCCACGCTGCCCCAAAAGGTGCTGCAGGGTTTCCGAGCAGAGTGGAGCTAGAGCAGGGGCAATACGACATGGAGGGAGAGATGTGCATGGTGTACCTATGAATAAATCTCTCTTCAATCAGGTGGGATTAGCTTCTGGATTAGACCCTGAAGTCTCTGCCCTTTAGACATTCAGCTGTAGGTACTGCTGTATGCAGACACCACCTCAGCTGTGGCAGGCTAAGCTGGGGCTTGTTTGATGTGGGGTTCAAGTGCTATGGGTGAGCAGTTTGCTCCTAAAACCCTGACTGCACGTTCATTTCCAGTAACTAGTGAGACACGGCTGCCTCAGGGTGCTGTAACCTACTTCACGTGTTATGCTGCCTAAGGTGAAGGGGGTTTGCAGATGAGCTGTGCCAACCGTTGTCTCCATGGTGCTGTGAATATCACTCAGAACCCCAGGTGCCACTCTCCTCCTGGGCTGATTCAGATCTGACAACTGGGGATTGTGCCACCCCTATTCTTCACCTTGTCCACTGGGAGGAATTTGGATTATGGCAGACTTGTGCCTGGTGCCAGTTGTGGTTTGCAGCCTGCTCTATGGTGTTGGGTGAAATTCCTTAGGCGGGCACAGGATAATCCAGTCTGTCCTCCTGCTATCTCCTGAAACGTCAGCATCCTGCTTCAGAGCTTCTGCTCTTTGCTTTCACGGGGAGGATGGCAGCAGGATTGCAGTGCACACACAGAATCCAGAATGTCACTGGGCAGAATTTTGAAATGGTAAACTGCAGTCTAGAGCAGCCTGCAGTGCGCACAAACCTTGGTGCAGAGTGCAAGTTGGGTTGGTGTGTAAACAGGGTCTGACTGCAGGCTTGCCCTAGTATTGGCGCAGTCTCTGAATTGGATTGCTCCTGAGATTGTAGGAGAGGGATGGTGTTGGCCTGTTGTGACTGGCCACAGTGATTCTGGGGGTCCCAGTGGAATTCTGCTGGATAGAACTGCGTACATGTCTTTTCCCCCAGAGGGTTTCCATTATTATCCTGTTTCTCAGGACACATAACTGTTGTAAATGTTTAGTCCAGGACAAATCTCTCTTCTCCCCACCCACGCACAAGGTCTCTGCCCAGGGTGTTTGCATGCAGCTCAGAATGACAAATTTTTGTTGAAAACACTGGTTTGGCTGTGTTTGAAATGAAACATCAAATAAGGATTTGATCTTTCTGGTGCACATGAGACTCCTGGCTCTGCGTGGGCTGGATTTTACAGGACTCTGTTTGTTATGGATAAAAAGCAAAGGCTGAGAGTTCCCTACCAGAGAGCAGTTGAGCATGTGCAATAAGAACATTAGCATGGGGGCTTTGGAGCTGGTGGGCCATGTTCTGCAGCAGCCTCATTGACACAAACATACTTGTTGTACCTAGGTATTGGGGCCTGCTCAGGTAGGGTAGGTTAAAGGCTGGGGTTGCAAGCAGCTTGTCCTGAGGAGAAGCAACGTTCTTCGCTCCCTTGCCCAGGGGTGTATTTCCATGATGTGAGTTCGGGATGATTTTCCAGAGGGCTTATTTTAAAAAAAAATAAAAGATACATTACCAAGTGCTGTCAGCAGAATGCAGGGCAGAGGGGGCCTGCTGCCTGCTCTTAAGAGGCTGACAGGCAGTGGTCTGTGTAGGATGGGAGTGTAGGATTTAATTCACTCTCCTCACCATTCCTGATCTGGCCCTGATGCCCGTAGGCAGTAGTGTGAAGTGACATAGACTTTACACTTTTCTTTCTCTCGCCTCCCCATCTGGCAGAGAGCTTGTGGGTTGGAGGGAGTGTAGCAGCACAGAATTGACACAGATTAGTGCCATCAGAGCTATTGTTTGTTTTGCCTCCATCCGGGATTAGTCCGGAGGATGGAGTGCATTTGCTTCGACACTCTCCTGCTGAGCTATGTGTTTGTGAGGGAGGAGAGACAGGACTGCAGCTTGCTGCGCTGGTCAGAGGGATGCTCCCTCTGACACCCTAGGCTGGGGGGGGTTGAGGTGCGCTCTGTAACAATGGCCCAAATGTGACCTTTTTCCCTGTTCTCTAGGAGTCTTACCCTGCTGTTCCCCCAATCTGGTCTGTGGAGTCGGATGATCCAAACCTGGCAGCTATCCTGGAGAGGCTGGTGGAAGTCAAGAAAGGAAATACATTGGTGAGGGTGGCAAGGTGTGGGGAAGGGCTGGATGTGGAGAGCTTGAGTAGTAAAAGCCCTACGAGTCCCGTCTGGGCTGTGGTTCTCTAGTGTTCTGCCTGGTGTGATTGTAAAGGGATTTGGAGAGTCGAGCTGAGCAGTTCAGGCTTGTCCAGCTAGTGAGTCTCCCTATGCTCTTCCATTACGTAGGATGTGGCTTGGTTGCAGCCTGCAGTCATTCTGGCATGCAGCCTGCGCTGGTGCGGTGCAGAAGCTGTGTTCAGCAAGGAGCTTCTCCCATGACTTCCCCATGTATCTGAGTTGCATGCGGTGAAGGGAGTGGTGGTGTCAGGGGCTGCTGAGGCTGCACTCTAGTGCTGGGGGCTTTTTGTGTGTCTTTTTCTAACACTGCTTGTCTGTCTCCTCCCTGGGCAGCTTTTGCAGCACCTGAAGCGGATAATCTCCGACCTGTGCAAACTGTACAACCTTCCCCAGCACCCAGATGTCGAGATGTTGGACCAGCCTCTGCCAGCAGAACAGGTAACAGGCCTCAGACAAGCTGCCCCGACCTTGACCTGGGGAAAAAGCCTGCTGAGAAGATTGCTTTTGTGCAGCTTTGCACTGCATTGGCCCTTCTCCCATGTGCCCAGCCCAAGCTGGCACTCTGTTTGAGGGGGATTCTGTGGTGCTAGATCTGGGGGTGCCCTCCAAACGGGGTCTGTTTTCCAGGGTTGCGGCTTTCCTTGCTCTCCTGGAGCATGGCAGATGGACTAGTACCTGTTTTCGCCAAAGTGCTGCTTGCCTAGTGCTCAGCACTGCCCTGCATTGCGTGTGCTTCTTGTAACATACAGAGAGGGCAGTGCACTGCATGGGTCCTTTTCTTGCCCAGCCTCTGTGTGGGTGTCTGTGGAATTGAACGTGTATATGTTTAGCTTCCATACCTGAGACGAGTACGTCACCTTGGCATTACTGGCCAGCTTTGTTGAGCCAGGTTGCCTGTGTGGTGCTGGTACAGCCCCGACTTGGTGATCTCCCCATTCTGGATATGTATGCCAGTGTGTCAGTTGTTGCCCACTGGGCTTTCTCTGGTTACTGCCCCCAACTTAACCCTTCACCTCTGAGGCAGCTATTCTAGAACAAACAGCCTGTAAAAAGCTTCTGGCTTCACTTTGATTTTAAGCTGAATTCTCAGTGTCAATCCTCATCCAACCTTCCCTGGAAGCATTACTGGGGATTCTGGGGGCGCCACTTGCTGTTAATGAGGTACAGAATTGCCTAGGCCCCTGCCCCGGAGCACCTGTCAGCGAGCTTTGCCTGGTAGTAGCTTCCTAGCTGAGGTGCTGCTTGTCAGCACAGGCTGTCTGGGTAGTGGTCACTCAGCTGGCTAGCTCCTCCTTGCAGAATGGCAGCGAATCCACAGGGGCCATTCTGATGCTTGTCTCTGTCCTCCCATAGAGCACCCAGGAAGAGGGATCCTCGGAGGATGAAGATGAGGAGATGCCAGAGGTAAGTGCCGGGGAAGTTCATACTCTGGCAGCAGGGGTGAGCTGGGGAGAGTGCTGAAGTGACGTGAGTCAGGAAAGGAGCTGAGGCAGATTAGCCTGAGCAGCAGTTGTCAAATTCAAACCTGGCTTGTTCCTGTTCAAAACATGAGCAGCTCCTTATGCTGGCCAGGTTGGGATCCGTCACTCAGCATGTTTGGGAGTCATCGGGTCTGCTTTACTGAGAGCCTTAAGAAAATGATACTGCTGCCATCCTCTGCATTTGGTTGATATCAAGACTTGCCGTTGCTGGGGGTTGGGGGGGGGGAATAAATTGTGAGCTGGGAATGGAATCCCTTGGCTTGCTGCTTTGTCTGTTTGTACTGCAGTTCTCCAGGGCCTGAAATTTACCAGCTAAGCTCTTTGATCTCCTTGGTGTGGAGTTTTGAGTTGCTGTTGCTGGCATTGAAATCGCATAATGGAAATCTGACCCCTGGAGAGAGAGGGTTAGGCAGGCTTGCGAAGTGTGCAAGCAAGAGACTTGGCCAGCAGATGAGAGGCAGCCGTACCTCACTGCAGGCTGGTGAGGACTCAGTTTTGCTGTAACTCCCATCGGCTTTAGCTGTTGGTTTGCGCGCTGAAGGCCTTTTCAAGGGGATGGAATAAACCTGACTCTCTATAGTGTTGTTGCCTAAGATGCCTCTGGCTAGGAAATGGGCATGCAAGGTTCATACAGCTCTTCCCAACCATTACAGCAGAACCTGGGGGGCAGTTACAGGCCCTGTACAATTAGTGGGCTGGGGGTGGTACAGTGTAGGGATTATAGTGAAGATGAGGCCAGTTGGATCAGGGATAGGCTCGTCCCCTGACAGAGGCTGTTGTGCATTAAACTGGTACTCACCATCACATACAGTATGTGTAAATTCACCCACTTTCCCAGCCTGCCTGTGACCTGTACACGCCCCCACGCTGCACTGAGCTGGAACTGTCAGTGGTGAATGGACTCTTGAGAACTGGGTGGTAACTAGAGTCTCCTGCTTTTTACAAATGTGGAATAACATAATAAAATGAAAAACCTCACCTTGCAGTTACCGCTGCATCCCACAAGGCTGGGCCCCTCTCCTCCAGGCATTGCAGCTGTGTTCAGGGTGCAGTGCTGCTCAGGTTTGGCCCAGCCATCCTTCCATCATGACAATGGGGACGCAGCTGGGCCAAATTTGAGTGAGTGGCGCTGTGACCCCATGCACCAGGTCAAGTCACTCTCAAATCTGACCTGGCCACCACTGTCACCCCTCCACCCACTGTTGTCATCTTGTGCCAAACCGGAGTGATGCTGTGTCCCTGTGTGCCGGTCGTGGTGTCTGGAGTGGGGAACTGGGCTCAGCCCTGTGGGACAGGAACCATCACTGTAGGGTGAGTGCAGGTCAGGCTCACTTTCAGGGCCTCTGAGCCCCTGGGACGGGACCAGACCCCGGGGGGGAGAGGGTGGAAATGAATGGGATGAAATGAAATGAAAAAATCACATGGTCCTAGTGATAACACACTCGGTCCTGAGACGCAGCTGGACTAACTCTGACACCTCCAAAATGACCCCTGATCCTGGGCCCTGTGGCTTCCATCAATGTGCTGTGGCCAGGATCAATGTATGGTGCTGCGCAGGTTAATCCTGTTTGGAGGGGTTTCCTAGGCAAAGTCCTTCCCAAAATGCATCATTTCTCCGGAATAGCAACAGGTGCCTTGGAGAGTGTTGACAGCAAGGTGCTCCCTCGTGGAGGTTTAAAACTCCATCGAGGCTCTGCACATAGTGAGGAGGTTGGTGGAGTCAGCACTTAGCTAGCAGAGCTCTGTATGGAGGGACTCTGCATCTCTCCTGAGTGCCAATAGCCATCAGTGCCTCAGCGCAAACGACAAGTGCAGTCTGCAGGTGCAATGGGTGTAACGCAGCACATTGCTGCACTGGGGAATGGGGCTTCTGACCATGCTCTGCGAGGGCTGAGGAGCTAGCTTGCTTTGGCTCTATGTGGATAGTGTTTCATGTCCCACTCAGCAACCTTCCCTGGCCAGCTGACTGTGGAGGGAGGGAAGGGGGCTGCAGAGCTGGGGGTGATCTGGAAGACCCTCCAAAAGTACCCTGAAATACGGTACTACTAAAGAGAAAAGGGCCCTGAGCTGCTCTGGGTTTCACAAACACAGAGGCCCTGGGAATCTGCCTTGGGTCCCTTTCACACCCTTGGTGACCAGAACATTTGTCTCCACATATCGAGACAGCTCCATTCGCTTTCCTCCTTCATGAGCAAAGGCTGAGCAGAGCTACGGAGCCTTCCGGTTCGGTGAGGCGTGTTGGGGAATGTACATAAGGGGATAGTGGCTAATTATAAGAAGAGCTGGACTTGGCAGCAGAGAAGCCGGTTAACGAAGAGCTGTACGTGCCCACTTTACATGTGGAAAGGAAACATTCCTGAGGGGAGCAGAGGGAGCTCACCTGGGGTCTGCTCAGAAACCTGCTTAATTTTGGGTCTGGGTTTCCTCTTTCAGAAATCTGCAGCCTCCGCCAGGGGGTCCCCCGATGAAGTAAGGGAGCAGGGACAGCGTTGGGGAGGGGAAGAGGCAGGATGGCTAGTTGTTGGGGAGCCGTTGGATACACAGTGAGATTCTCATGTGGCAGCTGAGCCCAGCAGAGCCTCGTAATGACTGGATGTGGGATTTCACCTTTGAACGAGCTGCAGCCAGCTCCCTGGGGGAGGGCTGGGGCTGTGGGAGTGACAGCGGCTGCAGAACCTCAGTATTTCTCTTACTCTGGAGATGAGAATTCCTACGAGTCCCATTGCTGAAATCGGGGTGAGTTTGCATGTGCGCTCCAGGGACAGACTGTGTCTGGTCTGGGATCCTCGGCGTTCTGAGCCTTGCTGTTCACTAGAGGCAAAGAGCCGTCTTTACTCGTGCTCACCTGAGTGCAGCGACAGCTCGGAGCTGGGTGTCGCAGCTGTATGGCATCAGGGCGATGGAGTTTGCAGCTCCCTGGCACTCTTTACCTACTTGCCCTGGAGGCAGAGCATTGCAGGATGGGCTGGGGGCCATTCCAGGTAGTTTCCTGCTCTCTTCCAGATCCTCCAGAGGAGTGAAGTGCAAGCAGTGTGCTGGACCCAGCTCACTGCCCAGGTACTGGAATTTCCCATCCCATAGCTCAGTTCCCTCTGCCCCACACTGGCTCTAACACCACAGGCCCACCAGGCTCTTGTGACATCTCTCTACACATGTTGGGAAGG
Source organism: Dermochelys coriacea (assembly GCF_009764565.3). NCBI lineage: Eukaryota > Metazoa > Chordata > Testudines > Dermochelyidae > Dermochelys > Dermochelys coriacea. The sequence continues at coordinate 1,059,951 of NC_050091.1, forward strand.
GAGTTGCTGAGTATTTCCACTGAGGGAGACTGGGAGCTCAGAGTGCTCCTGAGAGCCTGCCCTGGGTATCGTACGTTCCATTGAGTTGCTGTAAAACTGCAGCTGCTGGGAGCAGTGAGGAGTGGAGCTGCGTGTCTGGTGTGAGATCTTTTTTTCTCCCTGCCCAGGACACTGAGGACTTGGATCACTATGAGATGAAAGAGGAGGAGCCAGTCGACGGGAAGAAGACTGAGGATGACGGCATCGGGAAGGAAAACCTGGCCATCTTAGAGAAAATCAAACAGAACCAGAGGCAAGATTACTTAAATGTACGTGTCACTAGGAGGGGGGAGGGGCTGGGGCACAGAGGGGGCCAAGGGATACTCCATGAAGCTGCTGCACCACTTGGGAGAGCAGTGCCCGAGCCCATGTTGGTCCCCTTCTGCTGCCATGTTCTAGCTCCTTAAGGACAGTGAGCCTCAGTGACTCCTGTTTGCATGGAGGGATCCGCATTTGCTCAGTTGCTTATGATGCTTGTAGTCTGCATGGCTACACGTGGCCGGTAGCTGTGTAGCAAACATGCTGCCTCCAGTGAAGGATGCAGGGATAATCCAGAGAGTCCACATGAAGACAACTGTGCTTGGGTGCCTTATTCAAAGGAATCTGGTTCGCTTACCTCTAATGCTACTGGAAGCAAGTGCAGCCGCTTCTCCCTCTCCTTGCTGCAATTCAGGCCCCCTCCTCCAGTACAGCTGAGCTGGAGCTCTGCCTGGCACAGCACCAGGAGGTTGGACCCTTCCTGGACTCCTCTGTTCTTGCTGGGGTACAGCGGGTGTCTTGGGGTAACACAGGTCTTGCCGCTGGGCTTGTCTTCACAGAGCTCATCTTGGGCTGAATGTCTGGTGCAGCTGTCACTGGGCGGGGGTGGCGGTTACCTGGAAGACTGGAGATCTTGCAGTGCAGAGGAGGGGGCTGCACTGAGGGCAGTAATCCACCTGGGCCAAATCTCCCAGGGCAGGAGTTCTGGCTCAGGCCTTGGCTTCAGTAGCAATGACTGTAGTGAGACCAGTGTAACAATGTGATTGCCTCCCCATCCCTCCTCCCAACCCTCTCGCAGGGCGCAGTGTCTGGCTCTGTGCAGGCCACTGACCGGCTAATGAAGGAGCTCAGGGATATTTACCGATCACCAAGTTTCAAGGGCGGTAAGTGGTGACTAGTCCTAGGGAGAAGGAGGGAGGGGCAGCTTCTGACCTGACTCGTGGAGGGCCCTGCCGTGTCTGCCCTGCCTTAATCTGATTGCTTGTGCGTCATGGTCATGCCAGCCTGTAACTAATGGCCGGGGAGAGCTGGTCTGTTGAGCAAGTCACTTCCCTTCCCTATGTCCTAATGGAATGGGCTCCCCAGAGCTGTGTTTGGGGTTCAGAAGAAATGGGGGAGCTGGATCAGTGATATCACTGTCAGTGTTAGAGGGGAACAAGGAGCTTGTGCTGAGAGGGGGGCCTCTGAATTGGTAGTTGCTTCCCTGAAGTCTCTAGCTGTGTGTGTGATGGCCCTTTCACCGTCGCATTGGTGGCAGTAGGGGAATGACTGTCCCCCACCACTAAGCCCCAAGACTCCGGGAGGGGCAGTCAGAGTTGCCAGTGCCCCATGGGGACAGCCTGCCTAGACAAGGGCGCTTCCTGTGCACTACGGATCCCTGCCAGGTTGAGCTCATGTTTTGTCCCAAGGTGACTTGGATCCAGAGGGCTGCTGCTCAGATCCTTGTCGGAACAGCGACTGCTGTCTCCGGTGGCACTGAAGTGTCCTTTCTTTGCTCCACAGGAAACTATGCAGTTGAACTAGTGAGCGACAGCCTGTACGATTGGAACGTCAAACTCCTGAAGTAGGTGGCCTGGCTCGGGAGGTCATAGGCAGAGCTTGGGTTGGCTGGTACATAGAGCTTGTGTGTAGCGGGAAAGGAGGTGGGAGCTAGTGACTAGAGCAGGAGGTGATGCTTGACAGATCTGGGCTGTGCTCCAGAGTCTGCCACTGAGACTCACATGCCCTGCTCCGTCTGTGCCTCGGTTTCCTCTTTGCTTCGAGGGAGCTGTGGAGCAGAGAGCTATTTGCTGTTTCTGGAGCTTTGGCATTGGTGCATACGACAGTCCCGCACCCCCCTGCCCCAAATGCAGCCACTCCTTGCCTAAGGCCACATATGCTTCCCTAGGAAGCTGTCGGCATTGCACCATGCTCCTGCTGGGGGGTCCTTCCCTCTACTTCCCTGGTGCATGATCCTGCTCTTGCCTAGGGAGCAAGGAGCTGGGCTGTGAACCTGAATCCCTTTGTGTTCGTGTTCCAGTAGGAATGGGCTTGGGGTCAGCCAGGTGCGATTGCCCTGAGTTCCTATGGGCAGTACAGAGTGCTGCCTGCCCTGGGCTCTTACCCCATGGGCTCTTCCTTTGCAGAGTTGACGAGGATAGCGCTTTGCACAATGATCTCCAGATCCTCAAAGAGAAAGAAGGGATGGACTTCATCCTCCTAAACTTCTCCTTTAAAGTAAGGCCTGCAGCCCCCGGTCCCTTCCTGCCCCACTCTGCCCTGCCGGAGCTCGTACTGTGGTTCTCAACAGCCGTCTCTCTTTCCTTGCAGGATAACTTCCCTTTTGACCCACCGTTTGTAAGGGTTGTGTCCCCTGTGCTCTCTGGGGGGTAAGTGACCATTCAAATGATTGCGCTTGCCACCAAGTGCTTTGGCTGGCAGTCCCTTGTCTCAGTATCCAGGGAGCTGCTGCAGGGGCGCAATCAGATCTCTGCATTAGTACCAAGGATGGTGGTTCCTCTGGGCTGGGGATGGGGGGTAGATAGTCTCTGTATCTCTTTGGTCCAAGTCCCCTCGCTGGATCTGCAGAGAGCATTTGAGGTGATGCTCCAGTGATTTGACCCCCCACCCCAGTAGGTCAGTGGCCATCTCCCCAGTGTGCTGTTTGCTATTTGTGAATGAAGGCACTAGAGGGGGAAGGTGACTGTGGCCTTTCATGGGAGAGTGCAGGGCCCAGCATGGGGGTGTGACTGTGGAGGTGACAGAGGTGAAAGGCACCGGAGACCTGCTCAGCTGCTGTCTTCATAGCAGTTAACTAGTGCTGTTTGTGTGGAATTTCCACCCCCCTTTGAGGGGGAGCAGTGACTAGATAGCTCAGGCTCCGGAAGGGGAAGGGACTAGGCACTGCTGCAAGAGATCTGTGTGATAGTCCTTCGTGTAACTCTGACTCGGGTCATCTTCCCTCCCAAGGTATGTTCTGGGGGGAGGTGCCATCTGCATGGAGCTGCTTACAAAGCAGGTGAGTGTCTCCTCTGCAACCCTAGGCTGCTGCATTGTGGGAAGGCCTGTGCTCTCAAAGGTGGCCAGCGTGTGCCCTGGGCACCTACTGCTTAGCTGCTGGGAGCCCTGCTGGTGCCTGAAAATCCTGCCGCTAGGGTTAACGTTCACACACAGCTCTGACTCCTTGACTGCCTGGCGTTACGGGGCTTCCCTGCTTTGTACAGCACTGCTGCCTTCATTTTCGGGGAGGGAGAAAACATTTGCTTACAGGATATGGCAAAAGGTTCAGTCCGTGGGCGACAGTGCCAAGCTGCAGTGTTCTCAAAGCGGGGGGAGGACTTGAAGACTGCAAGGCGTTGAAACTTTCAATGCAGTCTTAAGCAAAGCAAATCTCTTCCCTCCCTCCCCTTCGAGTTAGTGTTCCATCAGCCTCAGAAAGCACACCCCAGTTCTCTAGGGCTAGCATTGTTCTTGTTCTTTTCACTTTTATAGGCCAGAGTGAAGAGGGTCATGAAAATGTCCCTCTCTGAACAAGGGGTGACCAGCCTGCAAAGATTGACAAACACTGGCCTATCACACTGGTGCAGCCTGAGGTGGGCAGGCTGCTGAGCCTCTGTTAATAGCCGTACCCCAGCATTGCTGGATGGGGCCTGCCTGGACCCCTCAGCAGAGCCCAGCCGAGAGAAGCCAGCTCCTGCCGGTCAGGAGCAGGACGCCTTCTGTTGGCTGTTGCCTAGTCACCGGAAGGGCAGGTTCCCACCAGTCTCACTGTTTCACCTTGTTTTGCAGGGCTGGAGCAGTGCCTATTCTATTGAATCAGTGATAATGCAGATCAGTGCCACGCTGGTGAAAGGGAAAGCAAGGGTGCAGTTTGGAGCCAATAAAGTAAGGCCCTGTCTGGAGCAGCAGGGGGAGGAGGGAGCATTTGAGACCTTAGTAATGTTTCAGAATCATCTACTGTGTGGATGCAGTTTAAAGCCAAGATTCCCAGGTGCCTTAATACTTGGGAGCTGCTGTTTCCTTGGCTGACGTGCTGAATCAGAAATGCCAGCAGTGTGCTTTGTCCAGGGCTGTGGGATGGAGCCAATAATCCCAGTGTGAAGCCCCCTGTGCTGTCATGCCCTTTGGGGCCGCAGTACCCACCTGATCTCACACCCTCAGAGCTGCCAGGGATGACGTGCCATGTTCTTGTTACAGCTCTTGGGTGGGGGCTGGTGACCCTGCGCAGATGGGATCAGGCACAAGCTGCCTGCCACCATCAGCTCTGATCATTTGCAGCCTTAGGTGGTGGTCCCAGAAATGGGTATGAAGTGACTTGGGGTGGGACATGCCATGGTGCTGGCCCAACTGATGCCCCTGTTCTGTAGTGTACTGACCTGACTGTCCCTCTGGCTTCCCCTTGCAGAATCAGTACAGCCTGACACGAGCACAGCAGTCCTACAAGTCCTTGGTTCAGATCCATGAGAAGAACGGTAAGGCCTCCAGTGGGGGGGGTGTGGGGGGGTGTCTGTCTGCCCTTGCCATGGGGCTCCTGCAGAGGGCACAGCAGAACAGACAGCATATTAAGCCTGTGATTCATGGGGTGCTTCAGAGTCACTGCTTGAGAGCAGAGTGACTCAGTGGGATGCAGCCAGTGTGTCTAGTGAAATGCCCTGGTTCTCAGCTCATGCTTGGACCTTGTGCAAAGCCTCTGCTCTTGGCATGTGGGAAGGACCCTTAGCTCACTGCAGAAAGAGACCGAATGTGTGTGTCATGCTGGGGAGATGCTGTGGCATCTGTGCAGTGGCTGCTGAGCAGGATGTCTGGCCTTGTTAAAATGTTCCTGCACCTGCTTCACGATGTCTGATTCCATGAGGCTTTACCCATCTAATCCATGTGGAAGCTAGCAGCTGGGGCAGAGCAGGACTGCGACTAACAAACCCAGCTGGATGGAGAACTCGGTCTCTGAAGAACTGCAGCAGCTCAAGGGAGCTGAATGTGTAATACCTCACTTGGCCTGAGACTGAGAGGAGTTACAGCCTACACGGTTCTCTCCTGTTTGCTGAAACTATCCACCTCTTCCTCCTCGGCTTCTCAAATGCAGGTGCATGGGGCATATTACAGGGTGGGTTAAATTTGGTACCCAGCTAATTAAACCGTGTAATGCTGCCAGCTAAAAACAGCTCTGTAGCAGAGCAATAGCTGGGTGATGCCTGGCGTAGCCATCCTGGGGGTGGAACTAGACCAGGTATTGCATGTGAAGAGCTGGAGTACACGAGATGGAGAGTATATTCCTGCCCTGCACGTGCAGGATGCATACGTGCAGTGCTTCAGGAGGCTCTAGTGTGGACAGAACCTACAGGCAAAGCATGGGAGTGGGGAGGAGACTGTCCAGCTGTCTGCTATTGCAGAGCTGCATGGTCTCACATGTGAGGCACCTGTCACATAGAAGGTTGCAGGAGTCTAGCTGTAGTAGTGGGGTGAGACTTGTCCCTCCCATGAGTCTTTGCTCTTGTTTCAGGCTGGTACACACCACCCAAGGAAGATGGCTAGCACTGACAGTGGTTGGGCTCGGCAGGACCACTTGGTTACTTTTGAACGCTGTACTTGGCCCGTAAGATGCCCCTGTGGCTCCCTCCTGGGATGTGATCGCTCTGCCTGTTTGCAGGACAGTAACGGCTGTCATAAACTCGAAGGGGAAAACTGCGTAATCAGACTGACATGAAACTCTTGCTGGACCCTCGCTAGCAGGCATCCTTATTAAAACAAAACTCTTGAGCCTCTTGTATCGCTGGAAACTTTCGACTCCGCTCCGGTCTAGAGCATCCTCCTCACCTATGCTACGGATTTAATTTATTTTCTTATTTCATGTACACTGCTTTTTTTGGTTACAGTGTATGATGGATGTGTATGGAAAATGTATCTTTGGAGAAAAATTACAGTTTGTTAATTTGAAGATGCTGGTCTGACTATTTTTTTCTTATGTTACTGCTGAGCTGAGTTCTACACTGCAGGCACAGCATACTGCTCTGAGCCCCTTAAACCGATGGTGGGCAAGCCAAACGCCATCTTCGGTGTGGTAGTGGACCTGTGTCGGTGATGGGGCCGTACGTCTTTCCTCAGCTGCCCATTCTTATGGATGGCCAAAATCTGCTTGAGATCGACACTTCTGAAATCCCCACAGGAGAACTGACTGGGGAAGTCTGGTATGCAAATGACTTCTTTGAGCATCTGAATTCCATGCTGTAAGGGAGAGGTGGTTAGCTTGCTAATCTGCTAAATCAAGAACAGATTTTCTTTCTAGAAACCACAAAGTGTCTCACTTCTGGAGAACAGAGGATAAAGTAGCTAAATCTGTATGTGCTCTGTGGGGGAGGGGGCTGTAAGAAGCACTACACTTGCCTGCATGTAGGATGTTGCCCTGCTCTCTAATCTGTTCTGGTTTTGTCTCTGTCAGGGCTGCTGGTAAGCAAAGCACCTTGCATTCAGAGAGACAGCAGGTTCAGTGCTAAACTGGCTAACAGCTGGGCCAGTTCTGTGCTCCCTGTAGAGATAACAGAGCATCTCTGCCTCCTACACTAGTGAGGCAGGTTACTGCCTGAGTGGAGGATGGGCTGGAAAGGCAACCCTGTTTATGCCCCCCAAATTCATGGGGTGCTGATGAACTGATTATGGCAGCGGGGCTCTGTCCTGTAGCCTCAGACTCCATTTCTGAAAAGGTATACGACTGCCCCTTTTACCCTTGCTGGCAGTTAACTATGTGAGCTCAGTCCCCTGGACTGGCTGAGTACAGCTGGGCTTCTGGGCCTGGAATTATCAGTGTGCAAAATGATGTGAACCTTCTGGCCTCTAGCTATGGGCCATGAGACCAGATCATCCCCCATCTGCCTCCTGTGTGGTTGGTTCCTTCCTGAAGCAGCTGCTGCTGATTGCCTAGAGGTCTCTAATGGGGTAAACTGCCCCCTACTGCTCTCCTGGAGTTCAGGCACCAGGGGAGGGTGTGTGTGTGTTGGACAGTACTTCCTGTTCCTATCTTCCACCCCTTAAACTTGGCATTTAGATGGTCAGTATCTGCAACTTTATAGCTGCTCTCCCCCTTCTGCTGTAATGTCCGGGCCTGTCAGTATGAACTTACTCTAATAGAAGCTACCAGAACTCAAAGGCACTCAGAAGATGCCCATTATCTTAACCAGCAGCCCTTCTGCTTTTCACTGTCAACTGCATCAGTGCTCTAGAATTACATGGACGGTTTCACAGCCTGCTTGTAGGCCAGTTCTGTTCACAGAATAAAGGAAGCAGAGTGTCATTTGGGAGGGTCCAGGCTGTTTTCCTTGCCAATTTTAAGAGTTCCCCTAAGACTGAAACATGCTTCACAAATGCCCTCCACCCTTTGAGCAATGGTAAAATACCCCTATGTCACTGCGATCCTTCAGCAGAGTAAGACCCCAGGACAGGTTCATGGTGGGAGCTGAACTCCTGTTCTGATGTAACCAAACACTGAATAACGCTGCCAAGCCACTTAATGCTAGAGAGTTTCCCTCAAGCCCTAACTAAAATAAGATTTCTCTTGTGATTAGAGCTTTAAACTCACACAGTAGATAGCTAGTTATTGTGTTGTAAGTTAGAGCACCTCACTAAAATGTTCTCTCCAGCTTCAAAGCTGCCTGACTCATGCAGGGGTTTTACAGCTTTGTTTTGCCTTTCAGAAAAAGGATTCTATAAGCCAGGTTCACCATCCTAGAGGTTACTGTGGGAGACTCAGTGGTTTCACAACAGCCAGCCCTACCCCCTGACTTTCACTTGTGAAATTAAGTTTGACAGCTTCTAATCTAAAACTGTGGATCAGGTGGGAACCTGAGGCTATTTTACTTTAAATAAGCTTCTCAAGCTAGCTTTGTTCTTTCACCCAGAGGACCAGACCAACTTTGCTCTAAGCCACTTAGCAACCTAGCCCCAAACCCAGGCACTAGGGCAGACCTGAGTTATCCATAGCCCTGATTCAATTAGTTTCTTCCTGCCTTCAAAAACAAACCAACCTCTGCTCTTAAGCCTTGACAGTTTAGTCAATCTTAAGAACTGAGTATTTGGACCCTGTCTATGGTTTATCAGAGTAACAGAAATTGGGAATTTGTATCTACACTTGTAAGATACTTTACCCAAATGAGCTTGCGAGCACAGCGTGACTCAAGCCCCTGCTGTTCTGACAAGGGGCAGAGCTGGCTCCCCCTTACAAGCCCTGACACAAAGCAGTGGCTGAAGGCTCTCGTCCTGCTGAAGAAAGGGTTGCAAGGTCTTGTCCTACTAGCACTGAGGGAACAACCCTCCCTCTGGCCCTTAAAGCCACCAGGACCTGTACTGGTCTAAAGAGGTGATTTGTTCAGCAGACAGGCACTCTGGACAGACCCACACCTAGCTGAGGCAGCAAGACCAGGACTTGACAGGCCTTTCCAGGGTCCATTTAATAGTCAAGCACCAGACGGACAGTTACCAGCTCCCTTACAAGTCTACAGAAAAATCAAAACTAGATAACTTCCCCTTGAAGCTAAGTGGGGACATCACTAAACCTGGAGAAATTAGACCCCCCCACCCCAACAGTGGAGCCAGTTAATAAGGCTGGTTCGGGTTGAAGATGACTTTTCTAAGGTCCAGCAGTTCTCTACCCCGCTCCTCCTTTGGGCAGCTAGAGGCAGGTGCAGCCCCGCAGGTGACTTCAGCTCAGAGCTTCCTCTGGTCCCCAGCCTCCTCTGCGCAGAAGGTGAAGGTCAGGATGTGAGGCTGGTACAAAGCAAGTGGGGCAGCGTTAGCAGGTCTCTCCCACCATTTCCAAATCCCTCCTCTACAAAGCTGCCATAAGCCTCCCTTTCCCTCCCGCTAAGCCTGTGACCCACTGCCACTCACTCCCGTTCCAGGGAGGCTTGTGGCGCATGGGTAAAGATATCACAGGTGTGGGAAGGAACCCCAGGAGAACTTGTCGCTGAACATACACCAGAAAGCTGGCTCAGGTATGTATGTTGGTCCAATGGTTAGACACATTCACACCCAATGAAATAGGACCCCAGGGTTTGTGATGACAGACGTGACCAGTGGTCATGTGCATTTTGGGGAGGACAACATCCCCTCAACACAAGCCTTTCACACACCCCAAGTGCTCAGGGTTACATATTACCTCCAGGCGAGATGGGCCAACCACCTTCCCTCGCAGGATTTGCCGGACGATGGGTCTTGCAGAGACGATCTCTAAAAGTCAAGGAGGGTTCAGTGGGGTTCTGCCCTGCCCCAGACAGAGGAACGCAGGACAGTCACTCAGCACTTTAAACAGCTGAGTGATTCCAAAGTTTACAGGGACCTGGCAGGATGCTCCTGTGTATAGGCTGCTGGCCTGGGAGGTGGGAGCCCCAGGGTTAAGGCCTGGCTCCATGTGACTTCATTCTCCACCCGTAAAACAGGGGCATGGTACCCACTCCAGGGACATTGTGAGGATACAAAGACAGGCAAATAGAAACCAGCTCTTCTGTTTCCAAGCATGCTGTGGCAGATCCCATTAGCAAGGTGGTATTTTAATCAGAGGCATTAACTAGTGATGGCAGGGCGAGGGATGCAAACCAGCAACTAGATTTGTAACCAGTGGGAAATGAGAATTCTGGCCGCCCAGGAAAGCCGGTACAAGGTGGGCTTCCTTCCTGTTACACCCAACCCACGCTAGGAGCAGCAAACATTTTATGGTAAATTAGGAGTTTGTGACACATTGTCACTAGGCAACAACCCGGCCGTAGGAGTAAGAAAGGAGAAATAGGCATCAAAGACCGTCAGGGTAAGATAAGATCTACAATGTTCCTGGAAGAGCGGGTGACTGTTTTGCCACTGGGGCTGTAAGTATTCAAAGCAGAAAAAGCCACAGTGCTTTTACAGCTGCGGAGCATTCTTCCAGCCCTTTGCACCTCCACGCTGGGAACTGGGGGTTTTCATATTGAAAATGCTATTTTTTACTGTGTAATGGAGAGAAGAGGTTAACCTTGCTGCTGGTCAAATGCAACACACCCACCTGGCCAGCAAGTGGCACCATGCAACCGAAAGGTTGTTTCTACCAAACTGAAGTTTAAAATCCGTTACAGCCCAGGGCGGTCGCCATGGGAGGCTGCAAAGGACAAAGCGATCCAGTCAGAGCATCGGTGGGACTCCACACAGCAGAAGGGTTCCAGGCGATCGGATCCCTTTGCAACATCGGGGCCTTACGCTAATACCTTTCTGGAAGATGAAGGGCTGGGCCAGCGGTTTTATGGCCCAGATATCGTCTTCATCCAGCTTCCGCAGTGAGTTCAGAGGGACAGTGGCTGAACGGCCAAAGTCAACAAAGAGAACCACTGCAAGATCTTCCACTTTCTCCAAGACCCAGCACCTGTGAGGGTCAGACAAGAGCCTGTGAGCCCAGAAAGAAGCTACAGGACCCGGGATTTAATATTTGTCCTGTAAGGGGGGGGGGGGGGAAGGGAGAGAGAGAGAGAGAGAAGCCAGCTGACTGCCTCAGGGGTTAGGGGATTTTTGTTTGTTTTTCTTAAACAATGCAGCTTAAAATATCAGCAATATGGGAGTTTTGGCTGCAATATTATCTACTGCCATCTCAGTAACTCCGACCGGGAAAGTGAAGCCAGGGCAGGCCATGTCAATACCTGCATGAGACCCCTTCAGGGAAGAAGCCAGGTGAGACAAGAGCTGGTTCTGGGCACTCAGCAGGGGGCACGTTTCACCAGCATACTGCGAGGTGACACCGTGCGGCTGGTGAACCGCCAAGCTTGGCTAGAGCAACGTGTGCTTTGTTTGAAGGCGGCTGGGGGTTCACCCCAACACCCGGACAAACTCCAGGTTGGATAATTGCACTAGCTGAGTTCGACTGCCCCTCTGCCAGGGGAATTCACGCTTTGTTCCCCAGTCTCAGCAGCAGCTAGGCAGTGCTGGCACAGAGCGGCTGCGGCTCGGTAGCGGGGACAGAGGCTCCTGCATGAGGTAAAGGCGCGCTAAGAAACCTGCAGACCAGGAAAGGTGCCACACGCCCTAAGTGCACAGTGGGAGAGGAACAGATATCAGCAAATGCCCATCGCCCCACTCCTCCCACCCCTTTGGTCCCAGCGCTGCCTCGTGCCCAGCCAGTCCATTCTGAGCGTGCAGCTTGTTTCCGAAACCTGTTCCACGCTGCGCCGTCATCCCCCAGAATGCACTCTGCCATGCAGCGGGTCCCTCGCTGCACCGCCTGCTTCGCCAGGCAGGGCTGCTTGGACTCCTCTTCCAGCAGCCGGCTGAACAGCTTGTGCATGTTCGAGTGACTTTCCTGCCGAGGAAAGAGCAGACTAGAGCACCCACTCAATCCCGCCCTTCGCGCCAGGCTCCCAGAGCTACTGCACAGCCCCCACCACCACTCACTTGTACAGTCGTGCCAGCCGAGGGTCACAGCCTTGCTCTCCCCTCCCCTCCACCCGTGCACCCAGCTGGACTCTGACTCCCTCTGCAATTCAGCAAATCATGCTTAGCGCCCCGGGGCCTCAGCGGGATTTCAGCACAACCCAGGCTCGGGAGCGAAGACCCCAGAGTAGAAACAAAACAGGGCAGGGGCGGGGGCGGGAGGGGGAGTGGGAGGTCTTGGAACTTGATCCCATTGTGCCTTTTCCTCGTTAGATTTGAGCCTTGTAAATTCAAAGCACAGAGATCCCAGCATGAAACCGTGCTCAGAATGGGTATCAATCATCCCGTCCCAGAAATCAGAACTCCCTGCGGTTCCCTTTGCACGTTTGGCCTTTTCCTCTCGGGCTTACATAAACCTTACACAGTCTGCTCTTAGATACCAGCACGCTTCTCACCCCAGGATGTGCTAGCCCAGAAATACGCGTTACAGTCCGGTACATGCACACCAAGACCAAGGCGATCGTCTCACAGGAGGCTCCTGTGAAAGGACTCACAGCCCAGCTTCCCCCGTGCCTACCTCTGTGAGGTGTATGGCCCAAAAGTACGGGGTCTGTGGCAGAGCGTCCGTCACCAGCAGCCCTGCCTTGCCGTGCAGCTTTGCAATCGCCACTAACCAGTTTAAATCCTTAAAGCAGTCTTTTAGCATGAGTGCCAAGAAGGACCCTCTGGAGAGGAAACAAACTAGCTTAAGAGGACAGTCAGCAAAGGGAAGGCGTCTCCTGTGGTACAGCCCTTAGCAAGGTGGGAAAGAGAAGGGGTGCAATCTAGCCAACTGAAAGAGCTTCTCATCCATGGCTGTTCCTTCCCTCCAAGGCTCATTTACAGGCGTCCTCAAGCAGCAATTCGGCCTCTCGTCACCTGCCCTGCACATTCGATATGTGCAAAGCAAAGAGCAGCAGGTGCACCGTTGCCAGCTGGAATGAATTCGTTCTAAGAGTTACAAGAAGACAGTCTGGCAGGGAGAGGAGAGGAGCCAATGAGAGGCCAGGCACAGGTTGTGGGGTGGGGATCAGGGGCTAGGTACCCAGGTCGGCGGAGTTATCGTGTCTCCAAAAGACGTTTGAGTTATTCTGGGGATGAGGTGAGCAGACTGGTGCCCCGGTTTGTCCTAGTGGAGATCAGAGAACTGAAATCCTCTAACAAGGTTACAAGCCGTCTGGAACATGGCCGCCTCGGCCAAGCAGCCAGGACTGAACTAGCAGGGGAGGACTGCCAGAGCCAAGTGGGAGCATTAAACGTCACAGCTTAGTTATCCCCAAGCCGGTGATGCCAGAGTGGGCACTGGAGTCCTTGGCACTGGTGCTTACCTCATTTCCATGGGAACCGCATAACAGATCTGCCTCACTGCATCGGGAGGCGCCGGCTGCAGGGTTTTGTTCTCTGCCTTTGCTAGGAGCAGAGGAAGAACAGGACAGTTTGAGATTTAAACGAGCCCTTTAATTAAAATCCGCCAGACAGGATTTCAGTCGCTTTCCCCTCCCGCCCTGAGAGCTCTCGCGACGGCTGAGGAAGGCTGTAGGAAAACGGGTTTGGAAACCTTACAGCGAGATTGAACAGGAGCAACTGAAACATGCCCAGCGGCATTTGTCATTCCCCAGAACCTAACCCCAAATTAGCTAAGCCAAATTCCTTCGTCCCCAACAGGCCCACGTGTGCCAGGAGCCCGAACAGCACCAGCGTTGCAGCCGCCTGTTCAAGAAGGACAGTACTGGTATTTGGAGCCGGTTCTGTGTTTTGTCCTCCACAGGGTGAGCTGCTGACAGCAGGGACTAAGGAAAATGCAGGCGAGCTCTTGCCTGTCAGGAGCCAGGAAAGCAGGAGCCCAGGGGATGCTCCCCTTTGAGACCAGGCAGGCGACACTTGGAAGTTAGATGAAAAGCACCCAAACTCCCTCCCAGAGCCCGCACCCCCCCTCCCCCTGCACCCAAACTCCCTCCCAGAGCCTGCACCCCCCCATACCCCTGCACCCAAACTCCCTCCCAGAGCCCGCACACACACCCCGCACCCAAACTCCCTCCCAGAGCTTGCACCTCCTGGCCCAGCCTGGTGAGAGTGAGTGAGGGTGGGGGAGAGCGAGCGATGGACGGAGGGGGATGAAGTGAGCAGGAGACGGGGCCTCAGGGAAGAGGCATGGCAAGGGCCTTTGGGTTTCCGCGTTTAGACAGTTGGCAGCCCGACCGGGCGGGCACGTGGATGCCCTGGCTATGCCGGAAGAACAGGCGCAGCCAGCAGCTCACTGGGCACCAGCCAGTGCAGACACAGCACTGCCCGAAGGTAAGGTGTCTGCGCGGGCGCAGCTCGTGCATGCGGGGGGCGGGGGCATTGACTGTTCTGCCCTGGGGCCGGGAATTGCTGTCTGTGGGCCTGGTCTAGGAGGATCCAGAAGGGTGTGGAACAGGCCCCTCCCTGCTCATTCCTGTCAAACACAGGCTGCTCCCTGTGGAGCAAAGGGGCGTGGGGCAGCCACCAAGCTTCATTTCCCCATGGGGGGGGGGGAACTGCTGATGGAACCAGTGCCCGGAGGCAGCAGGCCTGGACCCCCGCCCCGAGAGCTTACCATGGCTCAGACCAAGCTCTCCCCTGGGGACTCTTTCCAAAGCCTGCAAAGAAAACAGAGCTGATCTCACATTACAAGACACGAGCCCCCACAGCCTGGAAGCACTCAGAGCTGGTGCCGCCTCCTGCCTGCTCCCCACAGCGGGCAGCGCAGGGCTGCGGATGGTCGTATTGCAGCCAGCTCTGTGGGACAGGGAACACAGTGCACTGACACTGGGGCTTTCCTCCAAAGAGCCCAGCGCACTTTGCAAAGGAGGGTTTTATTCTCCTCTTGCACCAGGCAGGTCTCGGACACTGCATCCCCCTTGACACCGTGACGGGGCTGGCAACATCCCCCAGGCTTTCTGGTCCGAATCCGAGTCTGTCCTGCCTCCCACGCCCCCCCTCCGGGAAGCCACCCCCATGCCTGACTGACGTAACGTGGAGAGAAGGGACGGGCGAGTGTCTCGGGCGCCGTCACAGAGCGAGCAAAGGGCTCGGTCCGTGTGAACTGGAGCCTTGGCTGAACACACCGGCGGGGGGCCTCCCCTGCAGCGAGCGGCGCAGCTCAGAGCTAGCAGCAGTCGTACTGGCATTTCCATGGTGCTCTGGGTCTCAGCCGGGTCCTTCCTCCCGTTGCCTGCACCCGTGCAGCTCAGAAACAGGCGACGTCCGTTCACGAGGTGCCCACTGAAGCGCTGGATTGCGGCCTGCACCTGCTCAGAGGAGCCGAGATCTACAAAGGCATAGCTGGGGAGGAGAGGGGGAGAAGCCACGTTACACAACTGTGTGTCCAATAGCAAGAGGCTAGAAATGGCCCAGCAATGAACAAGTGCCACTGGGCGGACCTGCAGGGAACTCATGGCAACGAACCAGTCTGCCGAAAGGGCAAAGAGCAGCCCAAAACAAGCTATCTCCAGGAACCGTTCCCGAGAACCTACTCCTTGGGCTGCCTTTACCCTCCCATCACACTAGCTTGGTGGGGACATGGGGGGCAGGTGGAGAGAAGCTTCCAGGGTGACCCCAGAAGGTTGTTTTGCTGTTTCTGGACAGAAGGGAGAAGTTATGGCGCCAACTGGGGGCTCTTCTGAAGATGCCCCCTAGAATGAAATAACGTGATAACTACCCCAACCACCCAGTCTGCGGAGCAAGCTAAGGAAAGGCCAGGGACCAGATCCTGCCCCATCAGCCATTTGCTCTCCAAGGGGGGCATCAGCAACTAGCCTCTAACATCACAGAACAAAGCCCCCTGGAGCAAGGACGGGAGCTTGCTGAGCCGGACAACAGGGAGAACTACACTAAGGGCAAAGGAAAAACAAACCTACCTTCTCAACCCCGCCTGACACCTTTTAATATGCTGCGGGTGGAAGTCCCTGAGCAGGAGCAGTATGTCCTCCTAGGAAAGGAAAGCAGCCAGGGTCATGGGGGAGGCCTCGTTACAGCAGAGACACCGACAGCGGCTGCAGCAGTCGGTTTATTTGTAAGATTCGGGACAGCGGTTTCGTCCCCTGTCCAAAGGGACAGGAGCACATTTTATTTTGGGTGAGTCCAACCATCGTCCGTGCTGCCAGGTAGCTGGCAAGGCTGCAGCGAAACCTGGTCCAGAGGCTGGCCAGCCCTGGAACGAGATCTGCTGGCGCAGTTCCAGGGCAAAGGATCACGCGAACGGAGCAGACACCTGCCCCTGGTTCCGAAGGACAGGCAGTAGGGAATGAGAGCAGAGCAACCAGGGGCAGCCAGATGAAAGCTCCTTTGCCCGGTTCAGATTAAACTGCTGAGTGCCTGCTGCAGGTCCCCCCAAGAGCATCACTAATCCCATTACCAGCACCAACCCGCCACCTCCTTGTCTCTACTCACACCGGGACAAGTGCAGATGCTTGCAAACCGCCTTTCGGTTCCCCTGGAAAATTATTTGGGGGCAGAGCAGGGAAATCAACCCAAGTAACCATATTCCGAAGAGAGTTAAAGACAGCAGACTGCACATACGACTCGGTGAGATGTCAATGTTAATTGCTTAGCTTATATCATTAAAGCAGAGAATGCCCCTTCCAAAACAGCGGTGAAGATACCTCCTTCATATCAGGTGGGACATTTCCAACATAAACTTCCGAATCCTTTTTCTTGGTGACACCTTGAAAAACAAGCAAGAAAAACTCCCTTTTGTGCTTGCAGCAAAGCAGGGTCTTGACAAGCTCACTGATAAGGCTCTCCGCAAATCGCAGGCTGAAACTTTCTTCTGGAAACAGCAACTTGTTTTGTTTTTTTTTAAATAGTTGCAGCAAATTTGACTAAAATTTTGGCCCAGCCACCCATGCACCATGCCTGCGTGTGAGACCTGAGCAGGACACACAGGATCTCCTGTGCCACTGCCCTGGTTTGGGAGGTGCACACGTGGAATGGCCACTTTAACAAACTGTGATTACAACTTTTGAACAAAGAAACAAAAATAAAAAAAAAACCTCCCAACCAAACAGAACTTTCTTACGGTCTTAATAACAAACCTGAGAGTTGTTTGAAGGAACCTCCTCTCCCGCTTGTTCAGGGGAAAGGGACAAATATATATTTTGGTAAATAGCTCCCCCTCAACGGTAATACCTACTGTTACGTAAATACATTTTGGGCTAAGTTCTGATGATGGACATTAGCCAACAGATGCTAACAATGCCAAAAGAACGTTATTGTTTCTCTTGCATATCAGTGCACCACACATCTTTAGAAAATTCTCATTAAAATTAATATTTCTGTACACACACAGACACACACACACAGAATCTCTGGGACGTTAGTTACTTTACTCCTCAAGAGATCAACAAGCTGTATTTTAGTTACAATAAAATGCATCTTCTATCTTAAAAGCCAAAAATGGATTCCCCCATCACTCCCAACCTCCTAATCCAGGTTTTGGATATTAGTTTGCAGGAGGAGATGCCAGTTTCCTTTAACCCCTGTAAAAGGGTTTATAATGGAAATTCAGGTACAGACTTAGGTCTTGATCCTGCAAAAATTACCCATGTCCTTAACGTGTATTCAGTTTAACGTCTGCATTTTGTGGGGCTACGTACAGGTTTAACCATTTGCCAGATTAAGGATTTAGCTTGAACTACCACACATGGATTATTTTATATCCCATTGGTGTTGATAAACAAAAAGCAGTATGTCATTGCTAACAGCATGAGAGTACCCCACAAAAGTGCCTACAACTCTAACGACTGACTCGTTTGCAATATTAAAAGCGCAGTTGTAAGAAGGTTACACGCACAAGAGATACCCGTCCTGTCACAGGACACAGCTCTAAATCACACAGAACGGCTGTTTGACCTCTGACCCCATAAAGATGACGTACACATTGCACTACAGCATTAAGCTCTTTTGGAGCAGTGCAACACACAGCGTTAAATCCTAGATCCACAGAAAGTTAACGATTCTCTTGCTTTCTTGTGGAGGATGCAAAACAAACAGCCACATGAGCAACCCCACCAGTGGTGGGGAAAAGGAACCAGGGTTTACCTGAGTATTTGAGCTGCTCCGGTTTCCCATTCGTCTTCTGGGGCCTGGGAGGGCCCCAGACAACGCTGCTGCTTGCCCTGAACGGCAGGAAGGAACAGAGGACAAGCGCGTTTTGTGAGCTTTTAACTACAGCAAAACGAGACCTCATCACCCACGACCGACAGTCACAACGTGGAAGGAGGGTGACATGACAGGGAGCTGTGGGTGCGCAGCACCTCTGGGAAGGTAAATATATCAAGCCAGACACACGCTCAGGGCCCTGGGGCCTTGCAATATGCCACACACGCAATTCACCCCTTGCGCCAGGGCGCCTCTCTCTTGCACTCACTCACATGTGTGTTTCAAGCCTTCATGCCACCGAAATAACCTCAAAACAGGACCAGGGCCTAGATCACAGATCCCAAGCCCAGAAGGGACCACCGTGATAGAGTCTGGCCTAGTACAGACCAGACGTTAAAACCGCCCCAAAATAATTCCAAGAGCCGACCTCTTAGGAAACCAATGCTGTGATGTTTCCTGAGTTTGCAGCAGCCTGAAACAGTAGCTCTGGAAGGTGTGAACTGAGCTGTGGTGTGCCTATGCCAGCGGAACCCCATGCTGCCAGATTTAATTCCTGATAAAGATTTTCTGAAGCCGCCTCTGGATCCAGGGATGCTGCTGCAGAGCTGGGATCCAGTTGGCCATGGGGCCTGATACAGGTCTGATCTGGGGCCGGAGCTTTGCAATGGTAGGGCCGCGCCAGGAATAGGGTGGGGGACGGGCAGTTGCCCAAGACTCTCCCCAAACCAAGTGGTGCCTGGGGCAGCACCACAGAACCCCATGGGACACATTGCAATGCTTGGGGAAGGGGGCCAGGAGCTAGGATGGACATTTTCCAGCCCGGAGCCAGGAGAGCCCCCCCAGTCCCAGCCTGACAGACACTGAGCCCTCCAGCTCACCGCCAGCATGAGCTCATCTCCCCCAGCTACTCACATGACTCAGGAGTCACAGGGCCCAGCAACCTGCAAAGAGACCAGGAGAGACCCAGTGAGCGTTGGGGGGGGGCCCTGAGGCCCATCTGACCAGGCTGCTCCCAAGGGTGGGGCCGGCTGGCGCAGGGGCAGCGTGCGGATGGGAACCCAGGGAGGTGCCCTCAGAGATGTGCCCATTGCAACCAGGTGTGCACCGCTGGGCACCCCCACCACCTGGCCCCACCTGGGAGGGGCACCAGAGGCCTATGGGAGAGACCTTGCATGGGGAAGGGGGCAATTTCCCTCCCAGGGGCCCCCCCAAAGGGGACTATATAAGGGGGCCAGTTATCCCCAGAGAGCCACATGGGGGAAGGGGTGGTGCAGTTCCCCGAGGGGCCCTGATGG
This sequence comes from Dermochelys coriacea, assembly GCF_009764565.3. Lineage (NCBI taxonomy): Eukaryota > Metazoa > Chordata > Testudines > Dermochelyidae > Dermochelys > Dermochelys coriacea. The sequence goes on from NC_050091.1 coordinate 1,079,057, forward strand.
GGAAGGTTTGGGGGGGTCCCGTGCTCAGCCCCGTCCCTGGCCGCTACCCAAGAGGGGGACGGACGTGCCGCTTCCGAGCTCGCGGCACCGCCAGCTGCAACCAGCCCCCCGAGTCCCACGCACCGGGACCCCCTTGGGCACCCACCCCCTGCGGTCCTATCGGTGCCCTGCAGCCCCGGGCTCGACGCGCAGCAGCCAGGGCAAAGCCGCCGCCGCTGAGCCCGGAGCCGGCTCCAGACCCCGCGGGTGGAGGGGACGGACCCGCGCCCGGCCCAGAGCCGGAGGGCGCAATGCCGGCTTGCAGTCACTCCCTCGACCCGGGTGCGAACCCTGCCCCGGCGGGAAAGGCCGCTCCTGGCTGGATAATCACGCTAATGGCCAGCGCTGCTCATTGCAATCGTCCTTGCAATTATTCCGAGCGCGCAGCGCTGCTTGAACGGTCATTATCCGCCTGCCACGTCCGCAGAGTGATTCCCCCTGCAAAGCTGCAGAGTTTGCGCGGGGGCACCAAGGTTTTGCGCCCTGGCTTGCGCGGGGCCGACGGTCATTCACAGGCGGAGTTCGCAGCCGTGGCCGTTCCGGCGCAGTTTGCAATTCTCACCCGCGTGCCGAGCGTTCAACCGCCCGCAGGGGCGGCGATTTACAACCCGGGCCCGGAGGCAGAGCGCGCCCCGACGGCGCTGGAAATCGCCCTGCTCCCTGCGCGGCAGATTGCGCCCCCCGCCGGGGGAGTAGCTCTCTGCAGGCCCGGCCCCCTCCCCCTTGCGGCCGGCCGGGGCCCTGCGCCGCCCCCTCCGGATCTGGGCGGGGAGCCCGGGCAGCGCTGGCCGGCGGCCTCGGAGCGGAGCTGAGCGGCCGGGAGCGAGGCGCAGAAGACACGGAGCCGCCCCTGCTGCGCTGCGCCCCCGCAGACCCCCTCCAGGCCTCGGGGCTGCCCGGGAGCTGGGCGCCCAGTAGCGCTCCGTGGGGCCCCGTGGGGCGGGGTGCAGGATCTGGAGCGACTCCATCTGCGCCCCCCCGGGGTGAAGGAGATCCCCACCCCCTTCTCCTGCAGGTGAAATTCTCTACTCCCCCCCTCACTGCTGCTCCCCCCATGGGTTAAGGACCAGCTCCCCACCTCTGCGATGGGGGCCCCCTTGCCGTGACTCTCCCCCCCGCGCTGGGACTGTGATTTTGCCAGGGGCGAGGGGGAAGCAGGACCACCCCTTCTCCCCAGCCGCATCCCCTGCTGGCTCCGAGTTGGCACGGAGCTCCCACGTGGGCCCCGTGTGTGGGGCACGCCCCCTCCCCCAAGCCACCAGGCTCCGGATCCCCCCATCCCCAGCAAAGGTCATCTCCTCTCCTTCCTCCCCGGCAGCTCAGCTTCAGCCTTTCCCAGCCATAGCCCAGCGGCCCCCCCGCCCCATGGCTGCCAAGTGGTTCAAGGAGTTCCCCTCCAATCTGAAAACCGCTTCAGAGCGGGCCAGGCCAGGCAGCGGGAGTCTAGGCAAGCTGTGCAGTGCCTCCCGGAAGCCCCTGGGCCCCGCCGAGCCTGGCTCTGGCCCACTGCAGGGCAAAAACCGCAAGAACTCGGCGGCCGAGCTGGGGGGTTGCAGGGCAGCCCCGGGGCCTGGCAAGGATGGCGGTAGCAGGCTGTCCCGGGACAACCTGCAGGGACTGATCCAGGCCGCCACGGGCAAGATGCGCAAGAACTCGCGGGTGGAAGGCAGCCCCCAGGAGGGCACCCCCAAGGGCACCGGCTGCAGCACCTACATGAACCGGCTCATCAAGGTGGATGCCCATGAGAAGAATGGGAAAAGCTACCCCAGCAGTAGCCCAGCGCCAGCTTCCAGCCCGTCGCCGGAGGAGGACAAGGCCAAGAGCGCCAAGCAGGAGACGGTAAGGGGCCGTGGCCTAGCAGGTAGTGCCCGGGGCTGGCACTCGCGGGAGCTGTTGTGTGGGCTTGGGCTTGGCTTGGGCAACTCTCCCAGGGGGCCTACACGGGCAGCAAATGGCCGTTCTTAACTCAGGGTCAGCCGCCCGGGAAGACACGGCCACTCCGCTTTTCACGGGCGTTAGCAGTGCGGCCGTTGGGGCTTTAACTCCCGCGGCTAACCCGCCGTCAGAACGCAGCGTCTACGTGCTCTGAGCCTGCCCTGTGCCTGGGGAAGGGGATGGTGCTGCCCTGCCGGATGGGATGGAAGTATTGGTGCCTAGAGGGAGCCAGCGCCCCCAGGGAGAGCTGCGGCCCCTTTGCCTGGCAGAGATCCCGTGCGTGGCCGTGGGCAGGTCACGTTCTCATTCCCCCTCCCCAGATCCTGCGAAATGAGGGGCCTGAGGAAAACTCCTAGAGCAGGCAGCATTCAATGCCGTCGGCTCAGCTCATTAGCCCGGCTAACTCTGTGCTCCGAGCCCTTTTCCTTCCGCCGTCTCTTCGTAATTCCCTTTATCCCAATCTCGGTTTAATCCGTCAAAGGGAGAATAGGCACTCTGTCCCTCCCCCTCCCCCCCCCCCGCCCCAGCTCATTGATCCTATGCTGACCTCATTTAGTCCCTGCAGACTTGGCTGCTCGTTAAGGGAAGGGGTATGAAAAGTTTGGCTGGAAGGATCCCGTTTGCTGGGGAGCGGGACAGGCTGAGTTAGGGGCTGCTGTTTAGCTAAATAAAGCGTCTACGTTCTGGAATCGGAGAGCCGCTGGCAGCACTGGCCTGAGCCGTGATCCTGACCTGCAGCTCTCCTGCTGGCCCAGACAGAGGTGCCCCCGGCCGGTCAGCCCTGACCCACAGACTGTCCCCCAGGAGCCCTGAGCTGCTCTAATGCACCTCGATTCTGCCCCACAGCTCTCACTGCTCTTCCTGCCCAGGGCCCCTCCTTGCGCGCTCTGCAGGTACGGCCCCGTTCCAACCTGCAGCTCTGCCGCTAGCCAGCCCAGCGGCCAGCCCCAGCCCCCCAGCCTCATCGGATAGCGAGAGTGGGGGAAATGGGCGCCCAGCATGTCCTCTGCATACGCCACATCCCGCTGTCTCGTGTTTCTCTCCAGGCTGATAGGCGAGTGCATTTCACGTTGGCTTCTGCAGCCAATGGCCTCGTTAACCCTCTGCCCCCGCTGGCACAGGAGCCTTCGTCTGGGCACCCCCCACTGCCTGGAACCCATGTGTGTCTCTGCCTCTCAGGTCCTGGGTCTCGAATTCAGGGTGCTGCGGTTGCACATCGGGCCCCCTTTGTGCTGGGCGCTGCACTGATGCAGAGGCCTTGTCTTCTCCGGGGACGCTGGCGTGCTGCCACCAGCTGGTATGATCCCCGTGAGCGTGAGGCCATTGCGGTTGTCATGTGCGTTAGCAGGTGACAGGGAACCCCAGGCTCCCCGCTAGCATCACCACGACTGGCCGGCATCTGTGAAGGCTACAGACCTCCTGATCTGTGCTGGGAGCTCCCCATGTGTCAGCTGCGTCGTCGTGAGAGAGAGCCCCTGTGCCGGCGGCCTCACAAGTCCGAACAGGCAAAGTGTGGAAGGAGAAACTGAGGCAGAGAGGGGGGAAAGGGACGTGCCCAAGGCCACCCAGCAGGGCAGGAGATAGAAGCCAGGTCTCCTATGTTCTCCCCACCAGGCCAGGCCACCTCATCTCTCTCTGTCCCTACCAGCTTCTGATCCCTCTGGGATTATATTGTCTCCAACCGCGAAGCATTCCCGTCACCGTGCATATGAACGCAGTCGTGTCGCGTGGTTGTGCCACCAGTGGCTGTGAAGCAGGGCCCAGAGCTGGCAGTGGTGCTGCTGAGCATCCCCCTCTCCAGTTGAAGGTGTGGGGGGCTGTGGGTCTCAGCACTGCTGGAAACACAGGCCCTCCCGCCTCATAACTGGGAGAACTGGTGCTGTGGCCCTTAGGGGGCTTGTGATTGTCCTGGCTGGCATTTTGGGATCTCTTTGCCCCCCGCAGGTCATCATTCTGGAGGACTACGCTGACCCATACGACGCCAAGCGCACCAAGGGCCAGCGGGAGGCGGAGCGGCTGGAGGAGAACGACGGGTACATGGAGCCCTACGACGCGCAGCAGATGATAACAGGTGCATGGTTGGGGAGCCGCGGTGGGGCTGGTCAGTGCCCATTAGACCCTGGGAAAGGGAAACTTTGGGCGGGATGAGGCATGGGCCAATATTTAAATCTGCCCCTTGCCAAATCGGGGAATGTCTGGCTCTGGGGCGGCTCATTCAAGTGGCGTGAAGTCCCATGCAGGGGGGATATTTGCAGATGTTAAAGACCCATCCCCTGAAACTGTGGAGCTGGGTATGATGTGAGTTTGCTCCAGGCTGGGCAGACTCCATCCCTGCAGCAGTCCCCAAAGCGGCCTGTGGAAATGAAACCGAGCTGGAGCAGGAAGCCGGCTCTTCTGTTTCCTGTTGCCCTGCGGGGAGAGATAAGGAGCAGAGTGGGCTCTGGCCCGGGCCTGACCCGGGGGTCGATGGACTCTGACCTCTGCTCAAATCCCTCAGTGAAGGGAAGTAAAACGAGCAGCCCCCGGCGCGGAGAAGAGGGGAACGAAACGGGGAAGCGCTCTATGGGGCCAGGTACTGAATCCCTCGGGGGCCCGATCCTGGTGTGCAGAAGCCCCATCGTCCCTGGAGTCCTTGGCCAGACTCAGGTGGGGCGGGCTCCAGAGCTATAGCTACCTGTGTCTGGCCGGTTCGGTTCCCTCCCTCCCCCGCTCTCTCGCCCGTGTTATTAGACCAGCCAGCTCGGCTCTGCTGCACAAAGGCCTGGCCAGCAACAGCCCCAACGCACAGGGCTCCTTCCGCATCGGGTGACCCGGCTGGCTCCTGCCTTCGCCCTGTGCCGACCCACTGGGGCTGGGAGCTCTTCGTTCCCAGGGCTTGAGAGAATCGAACTTGGTGCTCCCCGGGGTGGGGGCCTGACTCTGCCTTCGGTCACTGACTCCGGGGGGCGGCTGGGGCGTATCTCAGGGCAGGCATGGAGCGTGGCGCTTGGCCCCGTTCGCATGTGGACTCCAGGGACTGCAAAGGGTCTCAGGGAACGAGTGCACACGGAGGAGCTTTGAATTCCCTGGGTTACTGCTTACGCCTCCGCTGGGCTCTGATCCAAAGCCCATGGAAGACCCGATTGGTGTCTGGCCTGGGGTCAGGTCTGGGGTAGCCAGGGGACACTGGTGTATTTACGAAGGGACTAGCACAGCAAAGGGGTGTGTCCCCTGTCCCCCCCACCCCTGACTTGGTGTGCCGGGCATGTGGCAATTCACTCTGAGAACCGCTGGGCCAGGATGTGGGTGGTAATCTGTGCCCGTGAGCCTGCCCTGCATAACCCAGCCAAGACAGAGGCTGGGTCGGTGACACCTTGGGGAGAGGAGGGGGCGTGGGAGCAGAGTTAGGGCTCTGGGCTGTTTGCGGCTGAAGCTTTGAGTCCCTCCTGATTGCTTCCAGGTTCCACGCCCCGATTCTGCAAAACAGCTGGGCACACACCTGATTGCAGGGCTTCAGCAGAGCTAGTGTGCCCTGGGTGGACCGGCAGGGGCTGTGGGTCAGGAGTGAGGGGCACTGGCAAATCCAGGTGGGAGGGGTGCCCCGGGCTGGGCCAGCAGGAGGGGCTGTGGGTCAGGAGTGAGGGGCACTGGCAGAGCCGGGTGGGGACCCCTGGGCTGGACTAGCCAGGCTACAGGGTGGGATCAGCAGAGATCGCTGGGCGAGCTGGTGCAGCACGTTTCCCGCTTTCACCTCCGAGGTTCCCCCCCAGGCATCTCAGTGGGCAGAGGTTCTCGGGCTTTCTTCCTGTCTCCAGTGTGATGGGGGTGGCGTGCTCCTGGGCTGTCCAAGGCCCAAGGGGCAGCAGCGGGGGCACGGGGACTATCTGGGAGCTCTGCAGTTCCCTTGAGCCCAGGGAATTGGGGTGATTTACAGCTTCGTTTTACAGCAACTTTCTCCCCCTGCCCTTTGAAAAATACATCCCGCGGGTGGCTAGCAACCCGGGGTTTTGGGCGGCCCGGTTCCCAGCACAGCTGCCCCCAGCCCGTGCCGTGCTGCGCTGGGCCCTGGCTCGCCCCGGCCAGGCAGCTGGGCGGAATAACAGGAAGCAAGTGGAGCGGAAGCTGGAAATGAAAGATTTGCTGCTGGCTGATGGGTTTTTTCCATGCAGGGCGCCGGGGTTCGCAGTGGACGGAGAAGGGTTGGGGGCAGCTGGGTGGTTTTATTGAGGGCTCGGCTGTACCCATGGCGGCCTTGGCCGCAGGGTAGGCTCCTGTTTGCTAGGCACTGGGCAGGGTCCCTTCCCCAGGCTGCCCACCATGGGTTCATGTGGCTCCGCCCCTCCGGAGCCAGCGCAATGTGGGAGCTCGGCCCTGGGCCCCCTTCTCCTCGGGGCGCAGCTTGGCTCCGTGACTTGGGGGATAAGGGTCCCAGTGCTGAGTGTGAACATGGAGGGGGGCCCGGGGCCAATCCCCAGCCCCTGGCCAGCTGCATGCATGTCCCACGGACGGCAGGGTTAGCTTGGTCCCAGCCCTGCTTCGCTGCACCCGCTGGCCTGCCGTGGCGTAGGGGCTCCTATCGGACAGCCAGGGCGTAGCTTCCTGCCTGCGTTTCCTCTGGGAGCCTGTCCTGCACGTCCCGCTCCATTCTCCCAGCAGGAAGGATCCCTTTGCAGCTCCAGGATTGTTCCTGTTACCGTGGCGCCTTAGGGAAGGGCAGAGAGACCCCAGACCCACCCTGGTACTCATCTCCTGATCTGTACCCCAGTGCTGAGACCGGGGGGACACGCCCTCTTCCAAGCCCCATAGCATTCAGGGAGGACAGCACCTTGCCCTCCCAGCTCCCTGTGCCGATGTCCCACAAAGCAGCATTAATCCCCTGCCCCCCAAAGCTTGGGTTTGCAGGGCCGGGGGGTTCCCAGGACCAGTTTGGGTCAGCCCTTGGGTACAGGCCTGGCCAACGCCTGTGGGGGTCCGTGGGAGTCTCCCAGGGCGCGGTGTGTTGGATTGAGCCCTGACATTGCAGGTTCCAGGGTGTTCACCCCCACCTTTGGGTCTGGGGGATGACCTGGGCATTATTATGAGGCAGGGGGCAGGCCGCCTTGCTGCCCCCTCCTACCCAGCTCTGCCTGACTCTGGTTCTCCCCTGGCCTTTCAGAAATCCGCAGGCGGGGCTCCAAGGACCCACTGGTCAAAGCCATCCTGCTGCTGGACGGGCCTGGGGAACTGGGAGAGGGTGGCGCCCGGCCGGACGCGGTGCCCAAGCGGCAGGGCTCCAAGGAGCAGGTGGGGAAGGCCCCGCCGCAGCTGTATGACACCCCCTATGAGCCCAGGGAGGCACCGGCCAGCACCACACAGGAGAGGAGGACACGGGCTGTGGACAGCCGGCTCCCGGAGAATGACGAGCGCCCTGCCGCAGAGTACGAGCAGCCCTGGGAGTGGAAGAAGGAGCAGATAGTGAAGGCTCTGTCAGGTAGGGGGAGGGGCTGTGGGGCGCTGGCCAGCGGGGCGCAGGGGCGCGCACTGGCTGGCGGGACACTGGGGCTGGCAGGGCATGGGCCTGCAGATGACAGAGGCATATGGGCACATGCCTGGGGCCTGTTCTCAGGGGAGCAGCCATGGGGTCGCTCTGGTTTCTGCATGGCCCCAGGCTGCCCCACTCTCCTGCTAGCAGAGGCCAGGATGTCCGTCCACACCGTGTGGTGCCCATATCCAGTGGGTGGTGCCCAACCCCTGGCAGGGAGCTCAGGAACACATCCTTGGGGGTGAGGAGGGGATCTGGGCTCCCCAGCTGCTGGACAGAATCCAGGTCGGGGAAGCCCAGGAGCTGGGGAAGAGCCAGCACGAGGGAGACATGGCTGCCCTCGCAGCCATGGGGAGACGACCGCGGCCCATTCAGGCTGGGTCTGGGGTGGGGAGAGTCGGGCACTTCTGCCCATTGCCGGACGGCAAACAGAGCCCTTCCTTCCAGTCCAGTTTGAGGGAGCGGAGCGGGCGGGCGCCCCCAAGGATGAGGTGCTGCGGCAGCACCATCGCCAGAAGAGCTGGACTCCCAAGACCCTGAAGCCGACGCTCTCAGACCACGGCGAGGGGGAGCGAGTGGACCCAGCCCTGGTGCTGGAGAAGCAGCCGTAAGCCCCGCGCCCGGCCTCCCCTGCCCAGTCCCATGCCAAGCCTCCCCCCTCCCCTGCCTGGCCCCGCACCCCAGGGAGCATCCCAAACAAAATGAGGTTACTTCATGACTGGTTCACCGTTGCCCCTTCCCACCGGCCTGTTCCTCTGAGGGCTTTGGGGTGTCCCTTGTCTCGACCCCTCTGCCTCAGGCTCTCCCCACCAGGGGAGATCAAATTTGGGAGATCAAATTTTTCTCTCCTTCCCCTGCCTCCAAATCTTGGCTTTTGAACGAGGATGTGGAGGAGCTGAGCAGTGGCTCTGGGCCAGCCCCAATGTTGGGGTCCCCTCCTGGCCCCATCTCCTCCCATCCCAGGATCTCCAGCCACTTCCTAAAGCTAACGAGATTATCAGCCTCTGATGGCCTGGACACCCAGCCCTTAAAGGCACCCCTGCCCCAAGGGCCCCGCCCTACTCCCTGGGCCATGCAGGTGCCTTTTACTAACGGGAAAGGGAAGTTGGAGCCTGTGGTGTGCCATGCACCCCCAGAGCTAACCCCCCCCAACTTGAGCGCTCCTTTGGGAGAGCACATGAAGGGTTCCTTGGCCACCCCACCCAGCCAGGACTCAGGGGCCCTGCAGGACTTGCCCTGCTCAGAAACCTAGTCCATTTTCTGCTCCTCGCAGCTGGTACCATGGAGCTATCACCCGGGCTGAGGCGGAGAGCCGGTTGCAGCCCTGCAAAGAGGCCGGTTACCTCGTGCGGACCAGTGAGACGGGGACCGGCAAATACTCCATCGCGCTCAAGTAAGTAGTTGAGACTTTTACCTGCAGGGGGGCAGGCAGAGCTGAGATCAGGGCCCCGTCCTTGGGTGTTGGATGGGCCTGGCTGGGGCATACGGTTCCCCTGTGGCCAGAAGGGCTCAGTTGGGAGGACAGTGACTGTACCATGGGCTGGGAGCCATCGAAAGAGCCGATCACTGGTGGGAGATGCAGGGGCTGGCCCCACTGAGACAGACTGAGCTGGGCGTTTCCCGGGAGCGAGGTGGCTCGGCCCGTGGGGAAGCCCTGCTGCTGGAGACTTTTACATGGGATAAAATGTGGGGTGACCCCCTTGGGGCGGTCATGTCCAGGGGCATAATGGGCACCTTGCACTGGCAACTACTAGACCCCAGGCCCCTCTCTGGGCCAGAGATAGAACCCAGGAGTCCTGGCTCCCAGCCCCGCTGCTTTAACCCACTAGACTCTGGGCCCTTCCCAGAGCCAGGGAAAGAATCCAGGAGTCCTGGCTCCCAGCCCCACTGCTCTAACTCACTGAACCCCATGCCCCTCCCTGAGCTGGAAATAGGACCCGGGAGTACTGGCAGGGCTCTGTGGAGCTGCCTTGCAGAAACATCTTTCCTGGGCAGAAGGGTCTCTGGGGAGCAGACTGACCCCCTTGGTTTCCATGCCTTGTGGGCGTGGAGCACCCTGGGCAGCCCCCATGCGAGGCACGGGGCAAGGCCCCGCACATCACTCAGCCTCCCTGTTGCTGGCTGCGTCCTGGGAGGTGCGGCCCTGAGGGCCGGCTCGGGTCACGACAGTGCTTGGCCCCTGGCTCTCTGGCACAGTGCTGGAGGATCGTTGTCGGCAGTGCTGGCGGCGTTTCCTTCCTGAGGAAGTGGAGCCCCTGGAGCCGAAACAATTGGAGCAGGGAAGGGAACAAACAGGGGGCTGGACTGGTGACGAGGCGACTGCGGGGCCGGAATGGCCCTGGGCAGCCCCTAGCCAGGCCCAGCCCAGGGAAATGGGAACGTACCCAGGGACTCGCCAGCCCCTCGTGTGGCTGCTCCAGTCCCGCCTGGCCCGGGGGACGATGGTGTCGGTCTGGCATGGGAAGCGGTGGGTGCAAACGGCAGCCCAGAGTGCTGGCAGCAGAGAACCAGGACCTGGCAGCAGGGCTAGCTGGCAGAGCCTGGAGGTGGTGGTGCCCAGGACTACACCCCGGGAAACACCCCCACCCCCAAGGCAGCACGCTGGACAAGGAGCTAGCCCGGAGCTCTGCACGCAGCAGTTCCCGTTGGGTCTGATCCAGCTGCTGTCTGTGGAGAAGTCTCCCCCTGGAGCCAGTCACTGCTGCTCTGGGGTCACCCTTCAGTGCCTGGTGTGGGGGGAGCAGGGCACTGGGAGACAGGACTCCTGGTTTCTATTTACAGCTCTGGGAGGGGCGTGGGGTCTGGTGGTCAGGAGCCAAGACTGCTTCTGGGTTTTATTCCTGGCTCCGGTGGGGGAGTGAGTTCACGTGCTTAGGAGCCAGGACTCCTGGATTCTATTCTTGAGTTGGCCACTAACTTGCTGAGGCACAGCCTCCCTGTGCCTCAGTTTCCCCTCTGCACAGTGGGGATAACGAAGATGCTTGGGCCTTGCGAGGTTTCATACCTGAAGTGCTGGGAGGCCCTGGGACGGGAGGAGCTAGAGCGAGGACTGTAGCGCCCAGGGACCCCGGCTGCGGTCACTCCCCATGGGCAGGGCTGATCTCCCCCCAACCCGTGTCTTTGCTGCAGGACCAGTCAGGGATGTGTCCACATCCTCGTGGCCCAGACCAAGGACAACAAGTACACGCTGAGCCAGACCAGCGGCGTCTTCGGCAGCGTCCCCGAGGTGGTGCATCACTACTCCACCGAGAAGCTGCCCTTCAAAGGGGCAGAGCACATGACCCTGCTGCACCCTGTACATAGCAAGCTGCATTAGCGCGGCCACGCCCAGCCAGCTGCCTGGCTCTTTTCCATGGACATCGGGGCAGCCAGGGGGCCGGGTAGGTGGGCTCGCACGTGGAGCCAGGTGCATCGCAGCAGCGGCAGCTCTCTGGGGCCCGCTCTGGATAGAGTCGAAGGCCCCACTCACCAGCACAGCTGAGCTTGTTCCGTCCAGGGGAACCACCTGGGAACACTCTGCCCCACGGAGAGCCCCCTTGGCCCTGCATGGAGCTGGAGCTGCCAGGCTTTGGTGCCGGTATAAAGGGATGTAGGGATCACTAGCCTGTCTCCCAATGGCCTGCCCCGGGGGAGGTGCCCCAGCCTCAGGTGACCCCGCACTGCCTGGGACTGTCGGTCAGCATGACGCTGGGCAGCTGGTCCTGGTCTCAATGCCCTTAAGGCCAGAGGGGCCATCTGCCTCCTCTGGGCTGACCTGTGTGGCACAGGCCAGAGCTCCTCCCCTGCTGACTCCTGCCTCCCGGGCCAAGCCAGAGCTGCTGTCTGAGAGGGTGACATCCCCTTTGGCTTCCTGGGGTCTCTGACGGTTGTGGGCAGCTGGGGCCTGGCCCTTGGGCAGCCATTCTGCTTCCCTAGACTCTCCTGTGCCCCAGGAGGCCCCTTTGCCCCAGTGCTTCCTGTCCAGGCCAAGATGGTTGACTCGATCGCAAGGTGTCTCCCTGCTGTTCGCATCCTTGTGACCCTCCACTGCCAGCTCATTCTGCCCTCCATGCCTTCTCTTCTCTCCGGTTTGTCCTGCCCCAGTGTAGCCCAAAGACAGGGCCAAATGCCCTGTGGCGGTAGGAACGGAGGGCAGCCTCTGTGTTCGGGTAGTGCCCCATGGAGTGCGTTCCCACCTGCCGGCGGGCGTGTGCAGGCGTCTTGCTCCAGGTGGCAGGAAGGGCATTTTTCTGACATGCTTTCAAGTCCCAATAGGTTAATTACTTGTGCTGAGAGCCGGCTTGGAATTAAGTAACTCCCACTCAGACGGGCGCTTTACATGCCCTCTGGGGGGAAGTCCCCTATGATTTCCCTCTGGGGAGCAGCAGTTGACAGAGGGGTTCTTCCGGGTGTCCCTTGGGCCCATTCCCAAGGGCCTGCCTGCCCATACTTCTGGCAGTGCCCTAATGAGGACTTGCCTAATGGAATGGGGGCACATGTCGTTACCTACTCATGGTGACCTGTGCCAGTTGCCTCTCCAGGCTCTAAACACCTGACTGCTCCTGTGGGGCATGACTGACGGGGCGGCAGGCAGCGATCCTGCCAGCACCTGCATGCTAGCTTTCTCCCTCTAAAAACAAATTGATGCTGCAAATGTATTTTAAAAAAGGGCTCCAGCAACCCTCCAGTCACAAACCAGCCTGTGCACGGTGGGACAGCAGCGCTGCCAGGGGGAGAGAGGTGAAATTCACCCCGACGCAGAGCAGCGTGCACCAGACCCCGAAGTGGGCATGAAGGACGGACGGGTCCTGGCAGATGGCTGGGTTTCCTCACTGCCAGCATGAAAGTCTCTCTTCTGTCTGATGAGGCCAGGGCTGCTGGGGGTAAGTGACCCCCTGGGCTTCCTGGAGTGGAGGAAGGAGAGAGCAGAACTTCTCAGTGGGTCCTGGGGGCCCAATTTCTGCCTGATCTCTCCCCCAACAGTTTGTGACCCTGGTATATTTGATGGCACGTTTGTTGCTTTCATGGGGTTCCCTGTGGGGTAGATACAGCAGTTGGGGCAGGACTACACCAGCATAGCCCCCAGGGTGGGCACACAGCTGCCCTGCACTTAGGGTGCTCCTGGTCCCAGCTGGGTGAGGCCTAGCTAGTGTGACACAGGCGTTATCCCAGGCTAGGGGGGTTGTGCAGTTCGACTGCCCTGAGATGGATAGAGCAGCACCGTGGCTGTGCTCGGCCCCAGCCTGAGTCAGGTGATTCCCTCCCCATAACGGAGCCTGGTCAGCAAAGCCCCTGAGCATGTGGCTAAGCCCCAGGTCATTGCTGGCCGGGGCTCAGGTCAGCACCTGCTTTGCTGGCTTGGCGCCTGGCAGGGGTTTGTTATGGAGGGGACGCAAACTGCCAGCAGAGCCCCAACTCCTACGGAGGCCGCCCCTTCCCCACTGCTCTGCCCCCTACCCAGAGCCAGGGGCTCCCCTGCCCTGTCCTCTCTGCACCCTTGGGTGGGCAGAGACCAGAAAGGGGCCAGTTAGTGGTTGGGACAATGCTGCCACCGTGTGGTGAGGACTCTGCATTACAGGGTGGGACCAGGCAAGGAAGGAAAATGTTACTCACTCCTTGGTTGCCGGTTCTCCCCGCTGGAGCATGGCCGGAGACCCAGCTGGCCGCCTGTGGCCTCAATGCAGGGTTAGCTCCGCTCCCTTGACCCTGTGCCAGCACCCTCGCGGGAGGGGTGCGGACGGCGACACGGGCATTGGCTCTGCAGTGAGGACAAGCCCCGAGTGCCTTTGCCCCGCTGAAGGAATTGAATCCCCTTCCCAACGCAAGCTAGGCTGCTGCTTGGTCTAGCCGTTGTCCCGGGGCATCCGGTTAGAATGTGCACGCAGCATCCAGCTGGACCGATGCTCCTGGTGGGCGTATGGCCATTTTATTTTTAGGACAGGGCAAGTGATGGGCAGGTCAGCCTGGCCGGTTGTCATGCGTTGTTTGGTTCAGCAGGTAGCTGAGCCCTGTGCCACGTGTGGATCGCTAGCCAGTGTTTGACCTTTGGTTTTTGGAGACTGTGTCTTTAACCAGCTGCTTGTCTGTATTAATTGTTTTTAATGTATTTATGATGTTGCCCAAGAAGGTTTTATGATGTCTCTGAATGTCGGGTGAGAACGGGCACAAGGCTGCTTGTAGCCATGGAGCTAGGAGGAAATAAACTGTCTCTTCAAGGAAGAGCCTTGCCCAGCATCTGTGCGTGTAGCTGAGCCCTGGGCAGCAGAGACGCTCGCTAGGGCTGCAGTGGCAGTAAGTGCGTGGTTCCAAGCCCATTGAAATCAGTGGCAAGGCTCCCTGGGCTTTGGATTTTCTGATTTGCATCAGTACGAAGGAAAAAAAATCTTTCCTTCTCCCTTTTCAGTGACAGAGACAGGGTTAGTCAGCTTCCTGCTCTCACCCGCACTTGTGGAACTTCGTGTCTTATAAAATGTGTGACCAGAAGTGAGAAAGAGACAAGTCACACAGCTGGTCTGAGATGGAGTCTGCTGTTAGCCTGGGTAAATCTGGCTTTACTTCTGGTCAGGCCTTGTGCAGCTGGGGCCGGCAGAGTTGCTATGGAAGAACCCACTCTGCATTAGCCCTTCTGGTCCAACGGCCTTTGTGGAGGTTCCAGAGTGGGAATCGTACCAGGCTCGCTTTGCTGGGCAATTTCCCCCTGTAGACAAGGCCTAAGAACAGCATGGGTCCCCGGCTCCTGCCTGCTGTCTGACCAAGTCTGGAAGCTGTGTGAGCTCCTGCTGTTCTTGGGGGGCCAGGTTGGCAGAATGGCTCAGCTCCCCGTGAGAACAATGGCAAACCCCTTCCCCTCAGGCAGAGAACAGGGAGGGGGCTTCAAAAGCAGCCCTGGGGACGCTCCAGGGGGTGTTTTCCTGCCCTCCGGCTGGTTCCCAGCTTGGGGGCCTGGCTCCTGCACGCTGGGGTGGGGGTGTTAACCCTCATCCTGGGGGCAGAGGGACACTCTCTCACCTGTCAGTCCCTGTCGCCAGCTATTCTGGGTGGGAAGGAGCTGACTCAAACCCAGACTAGAGCTGATGGCAGCAGGTACTTTCAGGGTAGGCCATTTACATAGCAGGCAGCAAACCTTCCTCTGCACTGCCCTGGGCGGGGGTGGGGGCTGCCCCAGCCACTCACACGGAGAAGCGCAGTCAGCAGTGGGGCTAGGAGCCCTGGGGTTCAGCTCGCAGCCTGGCCCCTGCCCCGTACATCTCCCCTTGAATCCACAGCCCTTGGTCCTGCTCCCCCTTTGAACCCATCCCTTCTCCCATGTGCCCAGGGCTTGAGCCCTGCCATCCCCCCAGCTGCAGCCAAGAGGTGGCCAAGACCCTGCTGCCTTCGCCCCCCAGCCCCAGAAGAGACAGCTGCATCCTCTAAGGCAGGGGCCAGCCCCAACAGGGACCTGTCCCCTTCACCAGCTGCAGCCCCCATTTTTCTTTCTCAGGGTTGCAAAACAAATTGTAGGCCTAAGAGCCAGGACACCTGGGTTCTCTGCCTGGCTCTGGCCTGGGCTCACCAGCCATGGAGGAACGTGTTAGTGCTCTGCTTCCACCTACACAGTCACGGCCCCTCTGGCGCCAAGAGACAGCACCAGATACGGCTAATACCCCATGAGCAAACCCACCCCCCAACCTGGCCAGCAGCAGCAGCCCTAGGCACGGAGTAAAAAACATTTATTGGACACACGTTTGCCAACACACGGTTCTTCCTGTACAAACCCCTGTTAACACAAACACCAGTTTGATGAGGGGGGGAGAGAATCCAATGTTCAGCACTGCACCAGGAAGGGGCAGGGGCCAGTCGCAAGCCCAACAACAGAGCATTTGTTACGGCCCCACACAAGCTGCTACAGAGAGGCGGGGAGGCCTGACTTCTGCCAGTGCCTGGCTGGGGGAGCTCGGGCACATCCTACCCCCACTCTGAGCCACTGTCCCCCACGTCCATTCAGATGGTGAGCTCCCTGTGGCTGCTGCACCTGGCACCTCCAGCCCCATACAATTGGTGGGGGCAGTGGGATGGAACACACTCTAGCTGCCGAGTGCCAGGTATGGCCCCCTACTACCAGAGTAGGGCAGGCCCTGAGTCCGTCCACAGCTCGGGTGCCCCTGCCCCCCAAGGCCGTGTCAGCTGCTCCCACCCAGCTGCAGTGCTGGCTCAGACTCTGCTGACCCTCAGCCCAGCCCTGTAGCTGACTTCCCCTGGCGAGCACCTGGCTGCAGGGCAGTGGCCTGCATGCCCAGTGCCTGGAGCTTGCCCGGCTCTACTGGTAAATGCCCCTCTCCCAGCAGTGGGGCCAGGCCAGCCCTTGCCACCTTCCACGTGAAGTGGGCTCATTGGACGCCCTCCACGCCATGTCACTCCCACACCCAAGCACTGTCCAAACCCCACCACGGGGCATGCTGGGAAACACTGGCTCCGGATGCTTGGGGGAGACCGTGGGAGAGCTGCTTGGCTGCCGGTCTGAGCCCCGGGCATTGCTGCAAGTGGGCGTGGGTCCATCTCCCGGGGAGGACAGAGCAGGTTTGGCTCCTTCCAGCAGCGTCCCTGGTACTGCCAGGAGCCCAGAGCGGCCCGGAAGCGGTTGACACAGCGGCCCCAGCCCGCCGGGGCACAGGTAGCGCTATTGTTAAGGGCCAGGCTATTTATAGCTGAGCCACAAGGTTGGGCCCCTGCCTTGGCGCCTGCTGGGGCAGTCGGGGTGTCGCAGGCCAGCGAGGCTGGTTCCCCAGCTACTGGGGGACGAGGAGATAATCCATGTTGGTGACCTCGAAGGGGCCCGTGGAGCCAACACTGCTTGGTGACGCTGGAGGGGAGAGGAGCGGGGCCTCGCTTACCGGGGACGTGGGGCTCAGAGGAGCCAGCAGCACCAAGGGGTGCTGGACCACCACGCTGGCCTTGCCCTGGCCCAGCAAGCCCCTCCTCCATTTCTTCTTGTACCTTGAACACAGAGCAGAGCAGAAAGGGGCCAAGATTGGAGGCTCCTGCCCCACCGATAACCCGATTCCTGCTGGCAGCAGGGTTGGGACTCAGGCCAGCATTGGCAGGGTGCCCGTGGCCCCAGGACCACAATGTGGCTGCCCCAGGCCCGTGGCTCTTCCCGGGGGCAGGCAGGGGGCAAAGCCCCACTGAGTCTCCAGCAGTAACGGCCTGCGAGATGGGAATTAAGGACAGCTCTCCATGGCGAAAGGGCCAGCAGCAAACGCAGTCGGTGGTGACTGGGGTGTCCTGTTCCCCCCACACCTGAGAGCAAGCACTAGCTGGGGGGCCACAGAGAGCGAGATGCACCCAGCTGCTCCCATGGCAGTGTGCCCGAGCCCCCCACTGCACCGTTTGGGTGAGTCACTTGCAGTGGAAGGGGGAGAGTCGTGCTGGGGGCAGGGCCCGGGCCCCTCTGGGCTCTGTGCCAGGGCTGGGTAACGGAACAAGCCCGGCTGCCCAGCACACAGGGATCAGCTAAGGCAGCCCACAGCCCTCAGGAAAGGACCCCGGCAAATAGCCAAGCAGGAGTCCATGCTGCCGGACTGCAGGGAAACAGAGCGGGGCTGGAGGGGGCTCTCCCAGCCCTGCCGGGGGCCTCAGGGGCGTCTCTCGGCTGGAGGGAGACCAGGATCTGACTCCCAGAGAGCTGCCTCAGGCCAGCAGTGGCACCCATATAAGGGGTAGGGGCCCTTTCCTGTTCGCCAGAAGGCCCCAGACTGCTCTATGGAGACGGCCTCTCTTGGCTCTGCAGGGGCAAGTCAGGCAGGAACTTGGCTGAGCCCAGCAGCCAGACCCTGTCCTGCCCTGGTGCCTGGGAGTCACTCCAGACTCACACCGGAGTAACGGATTCAACCCTGGCGTACGTTGCTTGGCCTGGGGCACCAGCTCAGAGCGACTGTCCCTCCCTCACTGCTTCCCCAGCAGGCCAGTGGTAGCATTGCCCCACCCAGGGCCTGGGGCCCAGCACCCCCTGCACCACTCCGGCCGCGTCTCACCTGAGCACGATGCCAGCGAGCAGGCTAGTGCCCAGAAGCAGGCTCCCTCCGGTGACCAGGAACGTGTGCAGGGGCACAGTGGAGTGGTCGCCGACACCAAGAGCCTCCCCTGCAAACCGAAGGGACACGGGCACTGTTACCCAACACGGCAAGGCCCAGCACCCCCCTCCCCAACTTTGTTCACTTTGCAGGGTTGGGTATTGCTGGGCCACCTCCCAGCGGGGGCTTTGCAAAGGCCAGGGTAGCCCTGGAGAATGATGGGGACCACCTGAGTCGCCAGCCCAGCCTGGGGCCCACCCATGGGGCTGCCACCTGGCTCGCTTTGCCCCGATCAGCCCGTCCTGAGGCAGCTGTACAGGGCTCTCTGTCTGGGTGCTCAGCCCACGCTGCCAGCTGGGCTCTGGGTTGCCCCACACGTCCCTGGCGTGGCAGCCCTGCCCACCTGGGGAGCCCTGGGCCTGACAGACCAACGTGGGGGGGGGGGGCATCTCATTACCGTTAGCGCCCTCTGTGTTGCTGCTGTAGGGCCCGGGGGGGCCTGTGAACGTGTCGCTGTAGAAATCATAATCCGAGGGGAACTGGAGGAAAGAGACGGGGGGGTTAGCAACAGGGTCCCCCCACCCCTGCCTGTGACACCCCCAAAACACAGTATATCCCCCATCCCTGCCCGCGACACCCCCAACACATGGCATGTCCCCCGTCCCGCTCCCCCGTCCCCCAGACCATAGAGCCCTTGGGTGAAGCACACACAGGGCCGAGCCCTGAGACCTATTCACCCTCCCACCAGGTCCCACGGGCACATAGCCAGACAGGCAGGCAGCTCCGGCACCACCCACCTTACCTGCGAGCTGTAGGATCCTGTCTGCCACTCAAGGCTGTTGGGATCTGCAATCCAAGGAGAGGAACAGTGAGAGAGTAGCCCTGGGAATCGGGACGAGGAAGGGGTCAGCACCCAGAGGACCCCCTCCCCTCCCATCTCCCTTAGTCCTACCTGCCCATGGGGTGCCCATGGCCTCCTGGCTCCACTCACTCCACGAGCCATGGCCAAACTCCTCCAGCCCCCGCACCTGCACCATGTGCCGTGCGCCGTGCCAGGCATCGTGGATCACCAGGAATGTTTCTCTTAGCTGGTCGATCTGCAAGCAACAGGCAGAATTAAACCATGGGCACCAGGACTGGCACAGCCCCCCACCTCCTCCCTAGCTGGGACAGCCGGGGTCCCTGTGACCCCAGAACCTCATGATGCCCACTAGCCAAGGGCACAGGGGGTGCAGAGTTTTACAGGGATCCCCCAAGTCCGTTGTCTAGGATAATTCACCGAAGAGTAGCCAGGGAGGTCTCTGCTGGGCGTAACAACCCCAGTGAGACGTGCGCACGGATCCTCTGGGAGAAGCTGGGTCCCTAGACCGGAGATCTGTAAGGTCTGGGAGTTCAAGCAAGTCACCAGGTGACGAACATCTTCCCTTCAGGCAGGCAGGAGATGCGCTGCGTACTCCAGCTAACCGAGATCACAGACTCCACAGGACTCCACAGAGGGGGTTGGTTTGTGACTAAGGCTCCAAGGACAGTCTGAATCGCTCTGGGCTTGTAGCGGGCTAGCCAGGGAACAGCCAGCGAGCTTGCTGCAGGAATGGAAGAGCCCAGCCACGCCCGGCAGCAGTACGCTGGGAGGAACGGGGGCAGTGTTCGCTCTTGGCCCCATGTGACAAAGCGGGACTGTTCTTAATGTTTCCTCTGAATATTGTGGGGGTGCCTCAGTTTCCCCTATGCAGTTCTTAAGTATCTAGGGGGTGGGATAAGGGGGTATGATCGTTGTAGAGCCCTAGAGGGCAGGTGTGTGCAGGGGTCTGGACACAGAGAATGGCGACACCCTGTTTCCTGGTAC
Organism: Dermochelys coriacea; assembly: GCF_009764565.3. NCBI lineage: Eukaryota > Metazoa > Chordata > Testudines > Dermochelyidae > Dermochelys > Dermochelys coriacea. Next base: position 1,098,405 of record NC_050091.1, read on the forward strand.
CTGATGGCCTGGGCCCTTCCCCCCTGCAAGGTGAGAGCTAAAGGGCTGGAGAACAAAGGAATCCAGTGACCTCCTGGCCCGGGAAAGGGACAAAGCCCAGAGGGGGGGGGGCTGGAGGGGGAGGCAGTTTGGGGCTGGCTGGGGACGAGGAGTGAAGTGCAGATGTGGTTGTCTGGCTCACTGCCCCCCCAAAATGGACCCAGCTGAGGGGTCCTGTTCTCTGCACCTACAAGCTCTGTGTTAGACCATGTTCCTGTCATCTAATAAATCTTCTGTGTTACTGGCTGGCTGAGAGTCCTGTCTAACTGCAAAGTTGGGGGGCAGGACCCTCTGACTTCCCCAGGACCCCGCCTGGGCAGACTCGCTGTGGGGAGCACACGGAGGGGCAGAGGATGCTGAATGCTCCAAGTTCAGACCCAGGAAGGGGGAAGCCGGGGGAGCTGTGTGTCCTGCAGACAGGTTGCTCCCAGAGAGGAGACTCCCCCAGAGTCGTGCCTGGCTTCATAGGGAGCAGTTCCAAAGCATTGCCCGGGGACTCCGTGACACCCCATACTAATGTCCCATTAGTAAAGCTCCAGCTCAGTGTAGGATGTGTGTTATGATGCTAGCGAGGTGCCTCCAAACGCTGGGTACCCCGGGAAGCATCACAGTCCCCCCTTCCTTTCCAGCCCCAGGGAGCTGGGTAGCACCCTCCCTGTCCACAGGGAAATGCGATGCATCAGGACCTTCTCGCCACGCTGTAACTCTGGGGGCAGGGTCCCAGGCATGGGAGTTGGGGGGGGCAGGGGAGCCCATCCTGCCCAGCAGCTGCAGGGTGGGGCGTGCGTAGAGCTGGCCTGTCAGGTGCGGGGCGAGCTGGGGGGGCTCACCTCTGTGTAGCTCTGGGAGCGCTCAGCCCGGTACCGGACCTGGAAGTGCAGCCGGTAGAACCTGGAGTCCCAAGAGGGCGGGTACATCCAGTTCACACGCAGTTTCTGGGGCGCTCTCTCCACTGGGTCCACCAGCACATTCACCGGAGGGTCTGGCTTCACTGTCAGGGAGAGGGGAGTTTGCCATGGTAGGTGTGTCTAGTGCAGCATGTTTCCCCCACCAGCACCCAGCAGCCCCATGGGGAGAGAGACCTGGCTGGAACATGGGCAGGACGGCAGGCAAAGCTCCGGGGAGGGGCAGTGGGGTAAGTGTGGGGAGAAGGGGGGCGGCAGGAGGGGCAGTGGGGGTGAGGGGCAGAGAGCCATACGTACAGACACGGTTGGCCGAGATGACCTGGCCCTTGCTGGCCACGCTCCCCACCCCGTTGCTGACACACACGGACACCAGCAGGAAGGTGTCATCCTCGCTGGGCGGCACCGTGACCCTGCACGTGAATTTGTCCACTTTAGGGAAGTAGCGGCAGCGCTGCTCCGTGGCGTTCTCCCCGGTGAACCTGCGGGGGAGCGGGGGGGGGGACGGGACACGGCTCAGGTCTAGGTGCAGCACACAGCCAGCGGGCCCTGCCACACCCCCCCCCACGTCCCCAGGGTCCTGCAGAGCTCCCAAGATTAGCTCCAGGTCACAGCAGGGTCTGCCCCGGGTTGCAACATCCCCAGGTGAGCCGTGCAACAGCAGCCTCATGCCCCGCTCAGGCATCTCCCCTGGCCAAGCGCTTTCTGCACACGGTGCTGCACTGCAGCCACTCTTGGGTGGAACGGAGCAGCCGCAGGGCCACGCTTTTGAACAGGAAGAGGAGAAGGCCCTTGTATGGAACTGAAAGTAGGGAGGGTGTGAGCATGGGGGGACGGAGGGAGGATGTCTGCGAGGAGGTGCATGGCTCTTTCCTGAGTAGACATAGTCAGGCCCTTGGCGTGGGGTCTGATCTGAAGGCCAGCAGCACCCCCCGTCCCCCACCAGCGCCACCCAGGGCTCAGCAGTGATGGCCATGGGAGAGAACCCCCAGGGGATCTCCACATCCAACCCTGCCATGGCATCCCCCAGTCCAGCACCGTCCCGACTCCCAGCCCTGCGGGATGGCAGCACCCAGTGAGGGGGGAGGGAAATTTGGTGCCAGGAAAGCAGGCCTCAGCTCAGCTCATGGAGAGCCGGCAGCTGGGGAGCGGGGAGGGACCCTGCCAGGCATCGGCAGCACAGCCATGCTGGCCACTTCTATGCCAAATCCTGGCCTGGCTCGCTCTCATCCTCAGCTGGCTCCACGGATAACAGCTAAGCAGGGCTGGGTGCCCCTCGCAGGGCCTCAGGGCAATCGCCGACCATGGCCCAGCTCCCTCAGGCTTCTCACCACTTCTTCACCCGCAGCACGGCCCTGGTCCGGGGCGACGGTCTCCTCTGTGGCTGCCACTCACACAGGACGTCCCTGACGTGGCTCCTCCGGTAGCAGGAGAAGCCAGGCGGCTCCGGGGGCTCTGGAGTCAGACAAAGCTGCGGTGAGGGGAGCCCCTGGACTGCGAGCAGGGGTTAGTGGCTGCAGAGCCGGGCAGGGGGCAGAAGGGGGGCCAGCCATGCCAGCCAGGCACTCGCCCAGTGCTGCCTTTGGACCCTGCTGGATGAGTCTGGCAGCCCAGACACTGCTGCAGCATCCTTCAGGCACAGGAGTCCCCACAGTCCAGGCGCCCGTGGATCTGGACATCCCCCCAGCCGCTGGCACAGGCACCCCTGCCCCGAGCCAGACTCACCTTCCACCAGCAGCCGCAGTGAGCGCACCAGGCAGCTGCCCACATAGCAGCTGTATCTGCCCGAGTCATTGTACTGCACCTGGCGCAGCAGTAGGCTGGCCCCCGGCACTGCACGTTCCGAACTCACAGCCTGGCTCTCCAGCTTCCAGCTGATGGTGCCATTTGGCTCCAGCTGCCACTGCAGGCAGGGCAGGGTGACATTTTCTCCCACGGTGCTCAGCACTGCGTCAGGCGGGAGGACTGCAGGAGGGGAAGTGCCATCAGTGCAGAGGAAAGGGAGTGCAGTCTAGGGGTTAGAGCTGAGGGGACCAGGACTTCTGGGTTCCATGCCCCACTGAGCCACTGACTCATTGTATGACCCTAGGCAAATAACTTTGTTGTGCCTCAGTTTCCCCTTCTGTTCCATGGGGATTGCCACCTCCCCTGGGTGCCAAAAGCTGACCAGGCTATGATGTGACAGGAGATGACTCTTGCTGGCTGCTGTGTGCCATGGTGTTGCTGACCCTCCATCTCACCACCAGGCTGGAGGGCAGAGCCTCGGGCACTTGGCAGCCCCTTCCCGGCTCCTAGGAAACCACTCAGTGTCAATATTTGCTGGAGAGGACAAGCCTGAACGAGCATCGAGCATCGGCCTAGCTGAGCTGTCACTTCCTCACCCACCTCTTTCCAAGGCACTGGGGCTGGGCCCCACCACCATCAGATCCCCCCTTCCCAGCCCGTGCCAGCCGCAGCTTCAGAGACATCTGGCCAGCCATGCCCCAGCCTGGGCCCTACACGGAGTGTGTTAATGGGGCCATGGGCTCCTGGTTTCCTTGGGCAAGCTGGGTGCCCAGCAGCAAGGAGGTGCCTGAGAGTTCCCGGAGCCAGTTGCGGGAGGGGCGTCCAGAGCTCCTGGGGTGTGGGGAGCAGACTCAAGGGATCCCTGCTCCTCCAGCTCCCAGAGCCTAAAGCCAGGGTGCACAGCAATCACAGGGGACCCAGGGCCCTGCCAGCGGGGCAGCCACGCAGCAGCAGGGCCCTGGAGGGCTGCTGGCCTCAAAGGGTTAATCCTCAAGCCATCTCTGGGACAGGGGCACCACCAGCATCAGGATGGGGCCAGAGCTGGGTTTGGCTCAGCTGGATCGTGGCTGAGCCAGGTGGTTTGTAAAGATCAGAGACTGACAGCTCCCCCCTGTCCCCCCAACCAGGTTTACAGGAGCTGGGATTTTTGCAAACCCACAAGTGTCAACAACAAAAGCAAACACTCAGGTTTCCCAGTGCCCAGTGCCCGCACGGCCCTGCCAGGAACAGCCAGTCCTACCTGAACCCACTTACACAACGGTCTGGCTCAGCACATGGACCTCTCAGCTGCCTGCTAATCCCAGGGGGCACGTCACAGGTGCTGCAGGGACCAGCCCCCCATGCATGGGGCTGAGAGCCAGGAGAGCTAGAGTTGAATCTGGGCCGAGCCTTGGGGGGCAACCCTGCCCCCCAGTAAAGTGGGGGTAATAGGGCACCTCAGGGAGATGCTGAGGGAGGGGGGCACCTCTCCACTGAAGGGATCAGGCACTGGGCTGGGACCCAGAAGACCTGGGTTCAGTTCCCAGTTCTGCCACAGGCTCCCTTGGGGCAGCTCCGGCACCTCCCCAGCCCTCAGTTCCCCAACGGTCCACCCGGGGAAACCGCCCTGCCTCCCTCAGCTCCTTAGGTGAAGCTTCTGGGGCAGGAGCCATCTGCTTCTGCGGCTCTGCACAGTGCCTGGTTCAAGGACCCTTCAGGGGGGTCCTCTAAGCCAGGCTCCCAAACGCCCCCGGAACAGGCAGGCTCATGCCCAGGGGCTGTGGGGCAGAGTTTCTGGGGACTGGAGGCCACAACTGGGCAATTCCAGACCTGCGCTTTTCCCTCCACCCAGGACTCCTGGGCTGGGGCCCCGCCCCACCAGGTGGGTTAACCCTTACGTCAGCGAGGGGCGCCCCGGGTATAAATAACCAGTGACAGTGCGAGGGCTGCTGGCTCAGGGGAGACGCACGTGGCTGCAGGCTGCTCAGAACCCAGCCAAACCCAGCGCCGGGGGCCCGGGCAGCTCCGCACCGCCTGGACCACACCCAAGGGACCCAGTCCCCAACAGCAACTCAGCCCTTGGCTATCGGCACACAGGAGGCCTGGGCACTTCCCCATTGTGCTGGGAAGTTTCAGTTCCTCCCTGGGGAGAGCAGTGGGGGGGCTGGGTGCCAGGACGCCTGGGTTCATTTCTTGGCTCTCCCCAGAGTCAGCAGCTCATTGCTCTTTGTGTGGCACGACTCCACAGCTGCCCCGTCCCGGCCCCTGGGTGGCCACGGCCAGACACCAGAGCAGGGAAGCTCGGAGGCTCCAGGCAGGACGACCCCAGGCCCCAACCACAGATGTGGGGCAGTTGGGAGCCCTGCTCATGAGCCTCTGTGCTGGCCTGAGCAGCCTGGCGTAGCACAGCCGACAGGGGCCATGGGGTGACGCTGGGTCCTGCAGGCTGAGAGTGGGGAGGCAGATGGGCGCCAAACCAGGCCTGATCCAAAGTTATCCTCCTACAAGTGCAGAGTTCTCTGTGCCCCCCGGGCTCCCGTCTGGCCCCCTGGGGGAGGGGTCTGAGTGGCTTTGGGGAAGGCAGGGTGAGAGTGGCAGCAACCTCTGCCCACATCCCCCTGTCCAGGCCACAGTAGGCTCCACTCCAGTTCCTGTGGTACCTGCAGGTCACAAGGGCCCAGATGCCCCCTTTGCAGCATGGGGTCCCCTCCTGCCCAATCCTAGGCTGGGGGCAGGGTGCTCCCTGTGCCCCTGCCCCCTGGCAGCTGCAAGAGACTGGGGCAGGGGCTCAGAGCATATGGGTCACTCACAGGCTGCCATGCCCTCTGGGGACCAACCCTTCCCCCAGAGCACCCCTGGCACCAGGCAAAGGAGTGGGGCCAGCCCCCAGGCAGCCCCAGCTGGGAGCCCTGGAGTTAAGGGCCTCTGACCCCCTGCACTCCCCCCAGCTCCAGTTCAGCTCAGCCCAGGGGCCTCCAGCCAGGAAGGGGAGCAGGAGCCGGTGGCCGGCCCCATGGGGAGCACCCGGTGGGGCCCCGCCATTCTGGGGACAGAGGAGGAGGTTGTGGGGGGGTCCCAGCAGGAGCACGCCAGGGGGGAGGGGCAGCGCTCACCCCGGAGTCACGGGGGGGGGGCGGAGGCGAAGAACCAAGAGTAAATAAATCTCAGCCCCTCTCAGCTCAGACTGAAAACAAGGCGTTGCCATTCCCCAACCCCGGGGAGCGCGGAGAGAACCCAGGAGTCCTGACCCCCCCCTCCCCGGAGCCGGGAACAGAACCCAGGAGTCCTGACTCCCCCCCCCCGAGCCAGAAACAGAACCCAGGAGTCCTGACCCCCCCGAGCCGGGAACAGAACCCAGGAATCCTGACACCCCCCCCCCGGAGCCGGGAACAGAACCCAGGAGTCCTGACCCCCCCCCCTCCGGGAGCCGGGAACAGAACCCAGGAGTCCTGACCCCCCCCTCCGGGAGCCGGGAACAGAACCCAGGAGTCCTGGTTCCCAGCCCCCCCATCTGTGCAATGTCCCCAGGGCGAAAGAGACCCCCCCGCCCACGGCTGCCCGGACCCCCGATCTCCCCGCAGGGTCCCGCCCGGCCGGGGCTGCTCACCTGGCTCCAGGGGACCCCGCGGAGGAGAGAGGGCGCAGCCCGACGCCCCCCCGCCCAACGCCCCGCAGCGAGCCGCCCCCCCGGCCCCCGCACCCACCTGGCTGCGGGCAGGGCCCCCCCGCGGCGGCGAGCAGCAGACAGAGCAGCCCGGCGGCCCGGAGCGCCCACATGCTCCTGCGCCCCGGGGGCTGCCGGCGTCCGCCCCCCCGCGAGCATCCCGCCGCTCGGACTCCGCCAGCCTGTGCGCACGGGCGCCGCCCCCGCCCGGGGCTTCCCCCGGCACGTGGCAGGCGGGGGGGCGCGCCTGGCAGCAGAACAACATTTGAGGAACTGGGGGGGGCTGCGATTGTGAAAGGGAAGATTGAGCAACGGGGGGGCGGAGAGCGTGGAAGGGTGGGGGGCACCTGCAGAGACGCCCCCCCTCTCGCGCGCGACTCCCATCCCCAGATGCAGGCTGACGTGGTGTCAAGGGGAGGGGGCTGGGAGCCGGGACTCCTGGGTTCTACCTGGGGCTCTGGGACCGGGTGGGGTCCGGTGGTTAGAGGGGGCAGGGCTGGGAGCCAGGACTCCTGGGTTCTATGGGCTTCTGGGGGGCAGGGAGTGGGGTAACAGGCAGCCTCTCTCCTAGGACCTGCTCTGAAGAGTTTGGCTGGGATGCCCCCAGACAGGGGGAGCTTTGTGAGTGTGATGGGGGGGATCCGCCTAGGATCCAGGGCTCCTGCCTGCTCTGCCCTGTGCAGCCTTGGGCAGGTCTCTGCCTCCCTGTGCCTTGGTACCCTGCCCCCCAGTACAGCTCTGGTTACTCGGCATGAGGGGGGGACGCATGAGCAGCCCTTGGCACTGGGCTAGTGGGCATTGGGGAGACCCAGTGTATGCCCCCGCCGTGGATATGGTCAGGGCTGGGAGGGGCAGCTGTTTGTGTACCAGCCTCGTTAATCAGTGACAGCGCCAAGGGACATAATGCAGGCAGAGGCCTGGCCTGCCCCCAGTTCAAGGTCAGCCCCTCTCTCACCCCGGCTGGGGCCTGTTAACCCCCTCCTGACTGGGGCTGTGTCCCTGCCCCACTCACACAGGGGTAAAACTCCTGATTTCCAGGGGCAGACAGGAGAGTGGATGGGGGCCCCACTCCAGCAGCTTGGTGCCAGGAAGCAGCACATACTGGGTGCGGGGGTGTTACAGAACAGAGTCAGAGAGTTTAGGGCCAGAAGAGACCCCCACAGCTCCACACTAAACCCAGCCACCAACAGGGACCGGGAGGCCCCAAGGCCCCACAATGGCACAGAAATGAAGTGAGACACACCCATAATCCTGCCAGTGACCCAGGTGGCAATTCCTCCCCACCCCCACTCCCACCCCCAGCCCTCAGTGGGACCCTGAGCATGTGAGCAAGAACCAGTCACTGCTCCATGCCAGCTCAGGGCCCCGCCGCTGCTTCCGAGGGAGGAAATAAAAAACCCTCCCAGAATACAGGGGGGGGATCCCTGGAGCTCATGGGCCAACTCCTCAGCTGGTGTAAAGCGGCCACACTGCAAAGCGGGGGTGTTACAGCAGCCGAGCACTGGACCCCAGGGGCGTTTAGAAGATAGTCCCTTGGGCCAGTTCAGGCTAAACACTGGTCATGAGAACTTGCCCTGCAGGGCTGGCCGGGGAGGGAAGGGTGGGGGGCTCTCTGCCTTTCCTGCGCCTGTCCAAGTCAGCTCTATTTAGCTGTCACCCGCAAAGCAGGAAGAATTTGGAATTTAAAATAAAGTGCATGAAGTCCCAACCTCAGAGCACCAGGCAGGTGAGGCAATGCCCATGCAGCTGGGGGGTTGGGGGTGTCATGGAGTTCCCGGGCGATGCTCTGGAACTGCTCCCCACGAAGCCAGTCAGGATTCTGGGGGAGTCTCCTCTCTGGGAGCAGCCTGTCTGCAGGACACACAGCTCCCCGGCTCCCCCCTCCTGGGTCTGACCTCGGAGCATTCAGCATCCTCTGCCCCTCCGTGCACCTCTGCCTGCGAGTCCGCCCAGGCGGGGTCCTGGGGATGCCAGAGGGTCCTGCCCCCCAACTCCACAGTCAGACAGGACTCTCAGCCAGCCAGTAAAACAGAAGGTTTATTAGACAACAGGAACATGGTCTAAACCAGAGCTTGTAGGTGCAGAGAACAGGACCCCTCAGCTGGGTCCATTTTGGGGGGCAGTGAGCCAGACAACCACATCTGCACTTCACTCCATGTCCCCAGCCAGCCCCAAACTGCCTCCCCCTCCAGCCCCCCCCTCCTCTGGGCTTTGTCCCTTTCCCGGGCCAGGAGGGCACCTGATTCCTTTGTTCTCCAACCCTTTAGCTCTCACCTTGCAGGGGGGAAGGGCCCAGGCCATCAGTGGCCAGGAAACAGGGTGTTGGCCATTCTCTGTGTCCAGACCCCTGCACACACCTGCCCTCTAGGGCTCTGCAATGATCAGACACCCTTATCCCACCCCCTAGATACTTAAGAACCGCCTAGGGGAAACTGAGGCACCCCCACAATATTCAGAGAAAACATTAAGAACAGTCCCCCTTCATCACAGGGGGGGTTCAAAGTGACAGTTATGCTGCTCTAAGTGCCTAGGGGGCTAGCTTGTGTCTCTAGGGAAGGGGGCACAAAGCTGACCTGAAAGGCCAGATGGGGCTCAAAGGGGGCAGCTCTGAGAGGGCGGATGGGGCATTGTCCCAGGCAGTGAAGGGCTGAGGTTTGGGGGAACTTTTGCTCTTTAAACAAAACGGGGGCTAGAACTGAGCTGACAGGTTCCCCCAGTAACACAGAGTTAAAATCCTCTGTGAAAATCTCTGTAAAAGAGCCTGCCCCAAGGGAGCTGTTGGGTAAACACACCAGGCTGAGCCCCATGGGTATCTGGGTTCCACACCCAGCTCTGCCATGGACTCCCCCACCTGACACTGGGGGCGTCACACTTCCCGGCTCAGGTCCTGGCTGCAGAACAGAGAGGACGATCCTGTCTTGGGCTGTCTACGGAGAACAGAAACCTGAGCTGGGCTAACACTGGGCAGGGACGGAGGCTCCACACCCCCTGCTCCCGATACAAACAGGGCCCTTGGATTCCCCAGACGCAGACTCAAGCCGTTGCCCCAGCATCACAGCTGCTACATTACAAAAAACAATAAGTTTCTCGGCCGTGCAGATGCCATGACAGTGTAGCTGATGCCTGCCTGAGTTTACAGAGCCTAAAACAACAGCTCCACAAGGTGTGAATTGGCCCATGCCCTCACTCAGGGCCCCAGTTTGTGTGTGCAAGCAGCACGCACACACAAACACACACACACACACATAGAATTCAGCTTTTCAGCAGCCAGAGGGATGTTCGCACTGCAGAGCCCAGCGTGTGTGTGTGTGCAGGGCACAGCATTACTTGGAGACACAACAAACGAGCATTGTGCAGAATCTGGTCCCTTGTCTGCAGAGCACCCAGGGGCATGGATGTGATGAGTGGCCCGAAGGCAGGGCTGGAGGAGTTGGGGACAAGCTCCAGCCCTCTGGCACGGGCAGGGCCTTGGCCCTCTCCCCTTTCCTGGCAGAAAACAGAGGCTACGTGAGACGATCTCAGAAAGAGACGTTTTTATAAAAGGCTATTTTTTTTCTCTCTTTATACCCATAAAATGATACAATTCTGCAAGTATAGAAATGTGTAATAAATTATACCGACTGCTCCTCGGCCCGGCCCACGCCACCTCCCCCCGCCAAACAAACAGAAAAAACCAAAAATAGATACTCTAGCACACACGCACCCAGCCAGCTCCCAAACAGACAGTTCCTCTTTGGTATAAAAGTCAGACTCGGGGGCCACGCCCCTCCCCCAGCCAGGCCGCTCCAGCCCTCGCCCCTTCCCAGAAGGGCTTAACACAACCACAGCAATGCCCTAAGCTACCTCGACCTTCCAGAACCCAGCCCCCCAGGAGACTCTAGCACTTCACGGGGGGGTGGGGAAACTGGGGCACAGAGCCAGTCACAGGGTGTCAGTGGCACAGCTGGGAATAGAACCCAGGAGTCCTGGCTCCCAGATCCCACTCCCCGGCACTAAGTACACTGTTCCTTCGTCAAGTGGGTAGAGCTCTGTAGTCACCCCCAGCAGCCAGCTGTAACCCTTGGGGGCGGGGAGAGAATGGCTGAAACTGTGATACCCCCACCCAAACCTGCCCCTGGCTGGCAAAGCCCCTCCCATTCAAAGGCAGAATGGGATGGGGGAGTGAACACTGGGTCCTTCCTCCCCCCACACCCATCTTATTTTGCACCATGGACAGACACGGATCAAGGGGAGGGAGGAGGGGTGGATCAGAAGGCATCCCCTACACAAGACTGGCCTGGGCCCATTGTGCCCCCCCCCTGGACTGACCCTCCCCAGGGGGTGTCCAGGAGCAGCGCGGGGGCCTTTTCACCCCTCTGCCTCAGCTAGATCCCACCTCGCTGGGGGCTGACACCTGAGCTGATCCCCACGCTGGGGGCCCTGGGACCTTTGCCAGCCTGACCACAGTGCCGGGTCTCCTACATCTTGCAGCCTCAAGCAACTCAACCTCTGAGGGGCCCCCCAGGCTATCGGGATCCAGAGCAGCTGGGGGTACTGACAGCAGTGAGCCAGGCGCGGGCAGTGTGCATACCAGGCGTGCTGGGGGTGGTACCGGTGGGTAGGGGCCGTGCAAAGGATATGAGGAATGCATCACAAGAAGCGTGCAGAGATGAGCTACAAATACGTGTGCAAGAGAAGGGCCGTGCACCTGCCAGCGCTGCATGAGGGAGCAGCCAGCAGGCTGGACGCTTCTGGAGGGGAGCATGGATGGGAGGTGGAGGGGCTGGGGAGCCCCAAGGAAGATGGCTCAGGAGACCCCCCGGGACACTGCCCATTCCCAGCACAGAGGGGAAGGGAAACAGAGCCCAAACCACCCAGACAATTGTGAAAGGCTCCCTGTTGCGGGGAATGAATCACAATCAGCCCGTCAACAATTCTGACCCCAGGACCCAGCCCCTTGCCTAAGCCTCTGGCACGCAGAAAAGAAAGGAGTTGGGGGGGGCTGGTTCCCCTTTCAGATCCATCAGCTGGGTTGGTCCCAGGACCTGGGCAGAGGTCGCACGAGGCCAGAGCCAAGCTCCACCAGCTGGGGGGATCGGGGGGGGTGAACTAGCAGCCAAAAGCCCTGTGGCTGCGCCCCTCACCCGCAAGCTGGGAGTACCTCAGGGCCGCCCCTGCAGCCAGGAACCCCCAGAGCCCAGCCCAGGTCAGATGCTGGGCGTTTCCTTGCCCTTCCCACCGCAGTTTTGCTCTGGTCTGTAACAGCTCCCTAGGGCCCAGTTTCCTCCCCGGCTTGGCCTCAGCTCCAGGTGCCACAGCCCTCCAGCCCAGGGGTGGGCACAGACTGGGCGCAGCACCCAGGGGGTCGGGTCTTCGCCCAGCCACGTAGGGTTTCACCATGTGTAGAAACCAGCCGGGGCAGAGAGGGCCCAGCCTTGCTACAGCACTTGCCTTGCCCCAGAGAGGGCAGGACCCTTAACTCCTCCATGCCCGGGTATCCCTCTCCCAGCCCTGGCTCCCCACCCCACCCCTGCCCTGCTGCAGGAGAAGGCCAAGTCCATACCCTGCCCTCCTGGGGCACCCACGCAGCCCTGGAACTGCCACTGCCTGCGTGGGGAGCACACCTGTGCCCATCTCTGCTCTGCCAGCTCCTCCCCAGTGCCAGTGGGGACAGAGAAGAGTCACTTTGTAAATGTGGGGGGCTCCATTGGCTGCTGTTTTTCTCATTTTATATATATAAAAAAGACACATGTGGCGGGCCCAGCTGCCCCCTGCCAGGCCCGGCCCTCCCCGTGTCTCCAGCATGTTACATTCGCGCGTGACTCAGGGTAGCTGTACTCTCCGGCTGGGTGGAGGTCCCGATAAAAGACACTGCAGGCGCTCTCTGCACCCGGGCTCCGGATTGGGGTGCCGCTCCGGGGCCTCTTGTCCCTCTGGATGGGGGGATTTTTGGTTACATGGTTGGTTGTGGTCCAGACTCCGCCTCCAAACCTCAGCACCTGGAGAGCCTCCCGGGGCGCTCCTCCCCCTGCCATGGGTGGGGGTCTCCCAAGCGAGCAGCACCCACACACAGTCCGCGGTGGGAACAGCCGGGGGCACTGACGGGCCGCCCAGCCCCTGGCGGGGGTAAGAATCGGAGCCCCCGAGCCTCACCCCTTGAGCGGCTTGTCGGCTCCCCCGCTGGGGCTGCTGGCGGTGCTGTCCCCGCCTTTCTTCTTGCGCAGGGTCTCGATCCAGCTGGAGCTGGAGCGGGCGGTGAAGCTGGAGAGCGCAAGGGAGCTGAGCCGCATGTTCTTGCCTGACATGATGAGCTCGCCGAAGCCCTCCTGGTGGGAGAAGGCGTAGCCGGAGCGCCGCGAGCCGGCACGCCCCACCCGCCGCATGCAGCGGTGTTGTGCCCGCTGCTTCTTCCGCACCAGCTGGGTGTAGCGCACCTGGGGGGGGGCAGAGTGAGGAGCCCAGCCAAAGACCTCACAACCCGCCCTCTTGTGAGACTGCAGGGGATCAGGCAGAGGCTAAGGCCCAGCCAGGGTGAATGGGGGCCGTAAAGAGACGCGGTAGCCTGCCCGAGACCCCCCAGCCCTCCCCCCAGGCAGCTCCAGAACAAGGGCAGCTCCTGCAGAAGGAGCTGGTCAGAGACAGGGGCAGGGGCCAAAGTGATGGAGAGTTCCAGTGAGGGGGCAGTAACTTGCGGGGGTGGTGAGATCATTGGGGGCAGACAACTCTCCACACAACCCTGGCCGAGTGAAGATGGATCCGGCCCCCTGCTCCATGGCAAGGCCTTTCCCGGCACTGGTCAGAGGGGGCGCTGCGGGGCAGCCCACTTGCCCTCAGCTGAGCATGGGGCGCTGGGACAAGGGACGTCCGATCCCTGGGGAGGGGGCCTGCTCCGCACTGGGGGATGTGCAGGGGCCCCGGCTCGGCCACACGCACTCACCGTATCCGACAGCTCAGGCTTCAGGTCCAGCTTGAGGAATCGGAAGGCCACGACTGGCATGATGCAGACCACGGTGGTGAGGGTGATGGTGAGCCAGACTGTGGGCTGGGCCAGCGTGTTCTGGGCATTACCTGGGCAGCAGAAGGGGGAGAGACCTGAGAGCCAGGCAGAGGGGCTCTGATCGGGAGCGGGACAGGGCTCCCCAGCAACCTTGCCACTGCCCCACTAGAAACCTGCTCTCGCCTGCCTTGGGGAGCCCCCCAGTGGGGTCAGGAGTGAATTTCCCCCCAGGCCAGATCGGCAGGCACTTTGGGGGGTTGTTCCACCCTCCTCTGCAGCGTGGGGCGCACTCACCAGGGCATGTCTCATGCAATCAGGCCCTGGCATCGTGGGGACCTCGGGGACCGGTTGGTCCCGCCTGCAGCACCCAGCGCCAGGCAAATGCAGCTGCTTGGACTCACCCACAAAGCGGAACTGGTTTGGGAACATCTGGAAGAGGCCGTCGCTGTGCATGGCGAAGAGGATGGCGAAGTACACAGCCAGGCTGCCCCAGATGAAGAAGTGGTTGATGGCCGTCCAGAACCCCGTGTCCAGCCCAATCTGGGGGAAGAGGGGAGAGCTCAGGGGGCAGCACAGACAGGCTGCCGAGCCAGGCAGGGAGAGCCGATGGGCAGCCCCGGGGCAGTGCCCTCGGTCCCCAGCGTCACAAACCACATCGCATTGGCCCACCGCCCTTCTCGGGGCTGAGTGCCACGCACTCTGCCCAGCACCAAGATGCAGCCACCTCTGGGGTGGGGCACCGCAGCTGTTCAACAGCTTAGATCCAGGCTGCTTCACTTCCTGGGCTACCTGACCCTGTATGGGACCCGCGAGAATCGTGGGGCTGGAAGGGACCTGTGAGGCCTGGGAGTCCAGCCCCCTGCACCGAGGCCGGATGCAGAGCCAAATGCCAGCACCGCAAGCTGGGTCCCGGGGCCTGTGGGACCAGGGTACACGAGCCGGGGCTGGACGGGGGCCGCCCACCTGCACGCTGACCACGATCACCAGGGAGGTTGCCACGGTGACAGCGAAGGTCTGGTAGTCAGCCAGCTGGGCACCGTCGGCGCGGGTGGCGTCGGCGAAGGCGCCGTAGGGGATGAAGAACATGAGGACGGAGGTGTAGATGCCCTGGGCGATGCAGATGAAGAACTCCCGCTTGTTGAAGAGCAGGTTGAGCTGGCCCGGCTCGTAGAGCTTGGGGTATTCCATGCTGCGCTGCTCCGTCACGTCCTGCGGGGCGGGGGCATGGCAGGGGTGAGCCTGGGGTCCCCCCACCCGGGAGCAGCCCCTGCAGGGAAGCCGAGGGCTGAACGGGCCAGGGATTGAGCCCACCTCTTGCCCCTGAGGAGGGTTCCCAGTAGGGCAGACGAGTCACATGGCAGGGGGGTGGGGGGAGGGACTTGCCCTGACCCCGCCCAGCTGGGTTAGGGCCTTGCAGTGCCCAGATTCCCCAGAGACAGGGGAGCCCCGAGCCAGCCTCCTGCTGCTGCGGCCCCTCCAAGCGGCCCCCCCCCAGAATTCCCTCTCTTCCCGCCTGCAGCCCCTCTGCAGGGTGGGGGCTCCATGAGCACAGGAAACAAGCTGGGCCCCCCCAGCCACCCCCCTACCCCACCCCAGCAGGAGCAGATCTCCACCTTGCCCCAGCCCCACCATACCTGGTCGAACACCCCCATTGCGAGCACGGGCAGCGAGGTGTAGACAATGTTGTACAGGGTGATGAAGTACTGGTCATAGACCGTCTGTCGAGAGAGGGGGGGTCAGGGCGGGGAAAACACCCCCTGCCCCACTGCATGCAGGAATGGACAGGCCACTTGCTTTTCTGTCTCGGAGACACACGTGCTCCCCCCTTGACTCGCTCCCCCCTGTCAGATACTCCCTGGCTCTGTGCTCCCCCAGCCAGACATGCTTCCCCCCAGCTCTGTGCTCCCCCCAGCCATCCCCAAGCACTGAAGGACTCGACGACCAGCCTGGTTCTCTTTGCCCCGACCAATGAACCAGGCCCGGGCAGGGTGGCCAGAAGGGAGCTCACCTGGGGCCTGCCAGTCTCGCCTGGGCATCCTCCAACCTCTTCCAGCAAGGCAGGGAGGATGCAGCCGTCGCAGGCTGGTGCTGGGCTGCCCCCGAGAGCCCAGCTCTACAGCCTGCTCACCGGAACCCAGGTCTCTGCCCCCTGGAACCCAGGTCTCTGCCCCAGCCCTGGGCCGCAGTCACACTGCAGAGGCTGGTACTTTTGCCCAGGCTCAGTGCCAGCTGCTGACCCACGACAGGCTGGCGCGCGAGGCCCCAACGCAGCCCTCCTCCATCATCACCCTGCACACTGGGAACTGCAGGGCAGGGCCCGTCCCTCCCTGTGTCCACGCAGCACCCGGCACAGCAGGGCCCTGATCCTGGCTGGGGCCCATGGGTGCCGGCTGGGTCCCAATCCAGCAGGCACCGTCTGAAGGGAAGCCCCACGGCCTCAGGTAACACTGCTCCCCCAGCCGCAGGAGGCTTCCGCTGGCCCATCCAGGGCCCAGCAGCCTGGCACCGCACCTGGGCCGAGAAGCCGCAGAAGAACCCGAACCAGAAATGGACCATGGTGAAGGCGAAGTTCTTGTAGAAGAAGTAGCAGAGGAACTTGCACATGCGCAGGTAGGACCAGCGGCCGTGCACCAGCAGGAGGCGCTGTAGGAACTTGAACTGGGAGAAGGAATAGTCGGAGGCCAGCACAGCCTGGATGCCCTCCTGCCCGCTGATGCCCACGCCAATGTGGGCAGCTGTTGGGGGAAGAGATGTGTGGATCAGCAGGGAACTCTGAGCAGCCCTGGCTGCAGCAGCTTGTGCCCAGCCCCACACAACCCCCTGCAGTGGGAAAACGGCGCTCCCCTCCCACCCCCAGCCCGGCCCCGCAGGCAGAGCCCCCCCCCGGCCAGCACCCCCCCACCCCAGCGCTCACTCTTGATCATGCTGACATCGTTGGCGCCGTCCCCGATGGCCAGCGTCACGGCCTTCTTGTACTTCTTCACCAGCTCCACCACCTGGGCCTTCTGCAGCGGGGTGACGCGGCAGCAGATCACGGCCTTGCAGGCGCAGGCTGTCTCCAGGAACTCCAGCTCCATGTCAGCCTCCAGCGCATGGGCCTGTGGGGAGGGGCACGGATGGGTAAGCTCACGGGGAGGAGGCCCGGGGTCTGACCTGAGCCCAGCAGGGACACCCAGCACTGGGGGCAATCAGGGATGGCAAGGAGCACCGAGGGAGGGAATGGCAGGGGGTTACCGGTTGGGACGGAGGGCACCGGCAGAGCTGGCGGTAGGGTAGGGGGAAGCTAGGGGCTGCAGGTCAGGACTGAGGGGTACTGGAAGGGGAGTGGGGAGTTTGCCCTCAGTAACACCGCTCCCCTCCCCGCCGCGCCCCTTACCAGGCTGTGGCCATTGATGACCAGGGCGTACTCGCCCGCGATGGCCTCCAGCACCGAGGCGAGCCGGGAGGCGGACGAGGAAGAGGAGAGTTTCTCCTGGCAGGAGAAGCCGTTGCCCATGGAGCGCGACGAGTCCATCATCTTCTCCCGTGCTTTCCTAGGGGGGAGGAGAAGGCTCAGACGGGCTCCCACCAGCAGCGCAGGGCCCGGGCTGGGGTGTCCTCCCTGCTCCCCCCAGCCCCAGGGCCCCACCCCCAAGCTCTGCTTTCCCACAGCCCCCCCCAGCCCTCACCTGAGCTCCTCCCGCACCTCCAGCACAGTGTGGCCCGTCACGATGAACACTTCGGTCATGTCGTCCGTCAGCATCTTGCAGGAGTAGCCGATGTTCACGGCCGTCTCTGG
This sequence comes from Dermochelys coriacea, assembly GCF_009764565.3. Lineage (NCBI taxonomy): Eukaryota > Metazoa > Chordata > Testudines > Dermochelyidae > Dermochelys > Dermochelys coriacea. The sequence continues at coordinate 1,115,528 of NC_050091.1, forward strand.
GGACGGGAGACGCAGGCTGAGCCAGGGAGCTTGTGCCCAAGCGCTGCCCCTTGGACCCCCTGGGGAGCCCCCCCACAAACCAGCGGGGATCAACTCCCCCAGCCCACTCCCCCTCTGTCTCACCCCAGCCTTGATCACCCCTCCCCCCATGACCCTGGGGGCACCAGGGCTTTGCGCCCCAAGGTGCCTTGCAGGAGGATTCCCTGCACTGCTGGCCATCAGATGCCGATGGGGGTCCTGCCCCCCAGGCCAGAGGGCTGAGTGCTCTGCCTGAGCCTGGTGAGCGGAGACACCGGCAATGCCAGCCCAGAACGGCTCCTATCCACCCAGCCCCTGGCGCAGAGCCAGCCTCACCTTGCTTGTCCCCGGTCAGCACCCAGATCTTGATGTTGGCCAGCGTTAGGATGGCAATGGTTTCAGGGACCCCCTGCTGCAGTTTGTCCTCAATGGCGGTAGCCCCCAGCAGCTGGGCAGAGAGAGGAGACACAGCAGAGATTCTGGGGCACCGCCTTGCACCATGGCCCTGGCCTGCCCCTCAGGCGGCACCCCCAGCCCACCTACCGTCATGTCCCGCTCCACCTCCTCGTACAGCCGGGCCAGCCGGTCCTCGCGGCCCTCAGAGGCAGTGCTGGCTCGCAGCAGCTGCTCGGCCCAGCCCTTGTAGTAGCCGTCGTCCAGGTCCTTGTAGGCCAGCACCAGCGTCCGCAGCCCCTCGCCGGCATACTCCTGCAGGGCAGCGGCTGCATCAGCTCCCAAGCCAGACCGGGGCCCAGGCCAATCCCAGCGCAGCGAGGATGGGTCCCCCCAGCCAGCCCCGGGGGGACAGAGTCTGGCAGTGGAGTTCCAGGTCGACGCGCCCCACGGCAGCACCCAGGACCCCGGGTCGATTCGAGGCTGCCCTGTGATCCACCCAGTCCCCAAAGGATCAGGGCCCCTGGCCCCCAGAGGGCCAGCTGCAGCCAGCGCCCGCGACTCCCACTCACATTCAGATGGTCGGTGGTTACATTCAGCAGCTCGTGGTGGGCCGGGTGCAGCCGCTCCAGAAGGATGGTGTCGGCCCCTTTGCAGTACAGACGGATCCGGCCCTCGGGGCTCCGCACTGCAGGGGGGCAAGGGACAGCTAGGACATGCAGGGACCAGAGCGGCCAGAGACCACGGTGCGCCAAGGGGAACAACCCCTGAGCCCAGCACTGCCTGGGCCCAGCCAGGTCAACGTGCTCTCCCTCCGTGGGCAGACGGCAAAGGTCAGGCCCCTGGCACTGAAGGAGGGGGGAGGGGAGAGGGGAGCGTCTCTGGGGGGAGAGGGGTCAGTGATCCTGCACCTCCCCAAGCCCCGTGTTCCCCAGTCCCACCCTGCTCACTGCGTGGGGCACGGTACGCTCGGCGGCTGGACCCCCAGCCCATGGGGCAGCAGGAACTTGAAGACCAGCAGCCTCAGGCTGGCAAATCCTAGGGAGCCGAAGGTCCCCTCCACAACCCCACTCCCAGTCCCTGCAGCTGAGCCCCCTGTGCCCCCCAGGCACACACACTGCCAGTCCCCATGGCACCCTGCCCCTGCCGTCCTCCACCACACTGTTCACAGAATCTCCCCCAAGCCTGCCCCATTCCTCACCCTCACCCCCCCGCGGTTGCCACCACCCGCTGCCACCCCTCTGTGCCCAGCCCGCCCCACTCACCGATGACGGACATGCGCTTGCGGACGTTGTTGAAGTCCAGGATGGCCAGCAGCTGGTAGGTGACGGCCCGGCCCAGCTCCTGCACTGTGATGGTCTTGGGCGTACGCGAGCGGAAGACGAAGCTGAAGTTCCTGGCGGCCGTGACCAGTGCCCCCTCGTCCGGGGACTGCGCCTTGTAGTACAGCTCACCTGGGGGGCACGGCGGGGAGGGGGGTGTCAGCGCTCAGCCTCCACCACCAACGCCCCACACGGGAGACAGGCCGAGCCCCTCTGCACCCACTGCACCCCAAGGGGAGATGGCCCAAGCCCCCCAAGCCAGAGCCCCCCCCAGGGGGGACAACCCAAGCCCCCCCTGCTGGCCTGAGCCTGCCCCGGGGACAGCCTGAGCCCCCTTCCCACACCCCCGGCTGGAATCCTCCCCAGGGGACAGCCCGAGCTCCCCCCCAGCTGGAGCCCCCGGGTGGCCCACCCACCTTCGCTCTTCTCCTCGGACATGACGGTGTGGCAGAGCGAGAGCAGGCGGAAGAACTCGTGCACGTGGGGGTTGCCGAACTGGACGGCCTGCAGCAGGCTGGCATCCCAGAACCGGAACCGCGGGTCGGCTAGCGGGTTGAAGGAGAAGTCGACCGGCTCCCTCCTCTAGGGGGGAGGGAGAGAGTTAACCCCCCATCCGGCCCCCGCTGCCATAGACAGGGGCACCTCAGAACCCGCCCCCCACAACATGGAGAGGTCTGGAGGGCAGGGCTCCCCCTTGAAATGCAGAGACCACTCCCAGTACCCGGGATCTGTACCCCAAGCCCCCTGCAGAGCCCACCTCCCTGGGACTCTCTGACCAGCTCAGTCACCTCCCCCCATGGGATTGGGTGGCTCCTACCTCCCTCAGCTCCGCCTTGTGCCCCAGCACGTCCAGCATGTCACCTGCAAATGCAGAGGGCAAAGGGTTAATGTGGGGACACCAGCCAGCACAGCACCATGGTGGGGGGGCACTGGGAGCCCCCACCCCCACCCTACAGGAACCGCGCTCTCCGCAGGACAGAGCCGCCCAACAGAACGAGCAGCTGCCCCGTCCCACCCAGCTCCACCTGCTTCCCCCACACCCTCGAAGCGGGCACAGACCGAGAACGGGTGGATGGGGCAGCACAGGGAGCCTACAGAGGCACCAGGACTGGCTCCTTTGGCTGGCCCCCCCCGGAGCTGCTGCCTGGACAGCCCTGGCAGGAGGGGTGTCCCAGCGCCCAGGGAGCTGGGGGGCACCCCACAGTAAGTGCCCCAGGGAGCAGAGGGGCATGGCCACCCCCGCCTGACCTGGGAATGGCGAGAGCCACCACCAGGGCCAGGGAAAGACGTCATCTCCCCCTCCCACTGCCCAGCTCCCCAGTCCCCCAGCTGCTCTGGCCTCCAGTCCCTCCAGTGCCCCAGCGGCTTTGGTCCCCGGCCCCCCCAGAGCCCCAGCCACTCTGGCCCCCAGCCCCCCCAGAGCCCCAGCCACTCTGGCCGCCAGCCCCCCAGCGGCTCTGGCCCCCAGCCCCGCTCACCGTAGCTGTGCCCGTTGATGGAGCACTTGCTGAAGATCATGATGTTCTGGGTGAGGGTGCCGGTCTTGTCGGAGAAGACGTACTCCACCTGGCCCAGCTCCTCGTTGAGCGTGGTGGTGCGGGCCTCGGCCGGCGTGTGACGCTGCGCGCAGAACATCTTCTTGTCCCAGTTGATGAAGTAGCTGTGGCCAAGGCGGATCACTTCCACGCTGCACACAGGGAGGGAGGGGGCACAGGGCTCGGCACGGCTGGGCGGGGAGCACCCCACAGGGGAGCAACTCACTGCTGCCAGCCGCGAACCCCGCAGCACCCCTGGCACTTCCCTCAGCTAAGCCATTTCACAGGGTCAGCACTTACCCTACTGTCACACAGGGCTGGGGCAGAGCTGGGGAGAGAACCCAGGAGTCCTGGCTCCCAGCCCCCACACTCTAACCCACCAGGCCCCAATCCCCTCTGGGGGGATAGAACCCAGGAGTCCTGGCTCCCAGCCCCCAGCTCCGCTCTAACCACTAGACCCAACTCCCCCTCCCAGAGGCAGGGATAGAACCCAGGAGTCCTGGCTCCCCGGCCCAGTGCCCACTCTCTGGACCATGCTAACTCCTCTTACATTTCCGGGCCCCCCACGCTCATATTGACCAACACAGAGGAGCGCAGTCCCTTGGCCGCGGTCTCAGGCCAGCCAGCAGGACAAGTGCTGCAAGCCGAGGGGCTCCGAGGAAGGGGGGTTTGAGTGGGAGTGAGGGGCAGCACCAGCTGACCCCCAGGAATCCTGCGCCAGGCCCGGTGCTAGAGCCATAGACTAGAGCTGCCCCCATCTCTCCCCCAACCTGGCAAGACCCTCCGGACCCCCCCAGCAGGAAATGGAGGGGCTAGGCTCAGGGGAGGGGCGGGAGTGACCGTTCTTACCTCGGGGCTAAGGGGACAGAACCATGCTGGGGAACGAAAAGAGAGAGACATTAAAAGAGAGAGAGAAGGGGCAGCAGGGGCCAGGCGAGAGGGGCACAGGGAGCTGGGTCAGACAGAGCCGCGGCAGCCAGGCCCGGGGGGACCAGCAGGATGGCACGGGGGGCCTTAGGCCTTGGAGACACCAATGTGTTTCTCCACCAGAGAGCAGCAGCACTGCCCTTCCCGGACACCCCACACGTAGCCCGGCACCCCCTCCCTGGGCACCCCACACACACACGCAACCCAGCACTGCCCTTCCTGGGCACCCCACACGTAGCCCAGCACCCCCAACACACATACAGCCCAGCACCTCCTCCCTGCACCCCCCCCACACACAGCCAGGTACCTCCTCCCCAGGCACCTCCTTCAAACACAGCCAGGTACCCCGTCCCCAACACCCGCTCCCCACACAGCCTGGCACCCCTCCACACACACACAGCCTGGCAGCCCCTCCCCGGCACCTCTGCCACACACACAGAGCCCAGCACCCCCCCACACACACACAGCACAGCACCTGCCCCCCCCCACAGCCCTGCACCCCCCTGCACACACACAGCCCGGCACCCTCTCCCCGGTACCCCCCTGTCACACAGCCCAGCACCTCTTCCCCAGCACCCCCTCCCCAAACACAACCAGGTACCCCCTCCCCAACACCCCCACAGCCAGGTACCCTCTCCCCGGGCACCTCCCTCAAACACAGCCCGGTACCCCCCTCCCCGCATCCCCCCAAACACACAGCCAGGTACCTCCTCCCCAGGCACCCCCCCACAGCCTGGTACCCCCACCCCCAGGTGCCACACACACATAGCTAGATACCACTCCTCGCTCCCCCACATACAGACAGACAGGTACCTCTCCCCGGGCACCCCACACACACTGGACTCTTGTCCCTCCCCCCATCTCCACGACCCCACAATCCGTGGATTCCCCCTCCACGCACCCTCTTTCCCTGAGCCCCCCAATCACAGACCCCTTTTCTTGGGCTTCTACCTGCATCTCCCATGTGCCACCTCCCCTGCCTTCCCAGGCTGCCCCACCGGACCTGGGCTTCTGCCCCCCAAGTGACTGTGCCCCCTGCCCCCAGGGAAGCGCCACGGCAGGAGCCCAGCAGCAGTGCCCGGCCCCACTGCTGCCGGCTCCTGCTCCCCAGGTGCTGCCTACCTGACGTAGAGTGAGATGGGCACCACGGTGTTGAGGATGATGATGTAGGACCAGAAGGAGAGGAAGCCGGAGAAGAAGGCACTGTCCACCGCCTCGTCCCAGGGCAGGTAGATCTGGAAGCAGGCCCCCACCTCGTGCTCCCAGATGGCGTTGCCGATGGCCAGGATTACCCCCATGCACACCAGAAACCCGAAGATCTGCCAGTGGGAGGGCAGGGGTCAGAGCCCATAGAGAGATTGGCATGGCTACCCAGTTCCGACCGGGGCTGGCCACGCATCCAGGGGATGGAGCCAGGTCCCCCAGCCCGGGATCAGGGCTGGCCGCACACCCAGGGGATGGGGCCACATTCCCCAGCCCGGGATCGGGGCCGGCTGCACTCCCTGGGGATGGGGCCAGGTCCCCCAGCCCGGGATCGGGGCCGGCCGCACACCCGGGGGATGGGGCCACGTCCCCCAGTTCGGGGTCAGGGCTGGCTGCACACCCGGGGGATGGGGCCAGGTCCCCCAGTTCAGGGTCAGGGCCGGCCGCACACCCGGGGGATGGGGCCAGGTCCCCCAGCCCGGGATCGGGGCCAGCCGCACACCCGGGGGATGGGGCCAGGTCCCCCAGCCCAGGATCGGGGCGGGTCGCACGCCCGGGGGATGGGGCCTCTGCAGTTCTTTATGCCTTTCCAGGTTTAAAAGCTTCCAGGAACGTCATGTCCTGCTGCCTCGGCAGCACTAGGGGGCAGCCCTGCCCTTTGCGCCCAGGAGGGAGCGATCCGGGGCCAGCCCGGAGGGCCGTGCGTGGGGGGCGGCAGGCTGTAGCCGAGACGGGGTAGCAGAAGCAGCACACGGGAGATCTTCCGCCCGCCCGCCCGGGGCGTCTCCTACCCACAGCTCCCATCTCACTCGCACCCAGAGCACCAGCGTGTTCATCAGCCGGTCGATGCTCGTTCTCTTGAACTTGGCCCGCCCGCTGTTCTGCATCAGCTTGGTGTCCGGACCTGGGGGGTGGGAAACACGTCACTGGGAGCCCCATGGCTCCCACCCCAGCGCTCCCCGGGACTCCCCCAGGCCCTGCAGGGGGACCCCGCTGCAGCTCTGCCTGACACCGGGTCGCCATGTGGCCGGGAACAGCCCCCTCCATGGGGCGGGCTGACTCCACGGCCGAGCAGGCTGTGGGGAGAGGGGACGGGCCCCGGCGCTAACACAACCCCACCCCACAACCTCTGCTCCGGCCCCGCACCCCCACCTGCGAAGACGACGAGGCCGAAGCACCACTCGGTGTTCCGCAGCATGCAGCCCCGCAGCAGCATGTGCTGGTTGCTCAGCGGGTATTTGTTCTCCTTCCAGTACAGGGTCCCGCTGAACTTGTCCAGTTTGTTGTTGGGGGGCTCGCAGATCACCTCACCTGGGGAGAGAGCCAGCAGCCTGGTACCCCTCAGCCCAGTGCTGGACACCAGAGCCCAGCTCCGATCCCAGGGCTCCTGGCACAGCCCCCAGCCCCACAGAGTTCGCGCAACCCGGGCGCAGGGGCTGGCATTCAGACGGGGCCGAGAGCTTCCTTCAGGCATTCCCGGCCCCTCCCAGCAGGGGACGCTGGAGGGAGCGGGGCAGGAGCAGAGCTGGATCCAGGGATGAGCCACCCCAGTGACACAGACGCACCGGGGCAGGAGCAGGCAGGTCTATCGCCCCGGGTCTGACCCTCTCCTCAGCACTTCGCCCCAGGGGGTGGGCGCTGGCCTGGTTCCTGCACGCTGCCGTGAGTGGGAGGCAGGGAGCTGCCCCAGCCAGGCTGAGACGAAGGACAGCTGCCAGACAGCCTGTGTTTCCCAGCTGGAGACCTACGGGACAAACGAACCCCGAGTGCTCTTGGCAGTGGGGCCACTGGGCTCAAAGCCTGTGTCGGAGCAGAAGCGGCCCCGGGGTGACCCAGCAGGGGCCGGCTCATGACAAATGGCTCCCCACTCTCTGGACAGGACAAGCGCGGCAGGGACCAGGCAGTGGGTGAGAAATGCCGAGTGAGCCAGGAAAGTCACTGGTTACTAAGTCCAGGCAATAAACTGCGTCTTACGTTTCCAGATCCTTAGGCTGGCTTACGCTGGAATCTCTCCCTCGAGCTCTGTTAAACCAACGCCAGGTTGGTTTTACTCTAAACCTGACAAAGTGCCTCGTGCTAAGGAGAGTGTCGAACTGGGGGGAAACCCGTGACCTGGGTGCCCTGCTTCCCTGGAGGCAGCAAGTTGGTGCCCCTGGGGGTACTGGCAGCTGGGGATGGGACACTCGAGTGTACCCAAGTGGGCTGGGTAAACCGCTGGCCTGCATTGGGAAAGGGCAGGGCTCCCGGAGCGGACCGCATGTGTGGCCAACAGCTGGTGGCTGGGGAGCATTTCCCCTGGTGGGCACAGACAGGGCTCCCTCCTGCTGTGAGCAGGGGGTAGGAATTCACCCCAAACACCTCAGGTAACCCCCAGAAGCGTCACCCCCCCAAGCATGTCATGAGAATGCAGAGACAGAAAGGCTGAGGGTGCAGAGCTGCCCCAACCCCCACACTCACCATTGAACTGGGCCAGCTTGCGGATGTCCCCCAGTTCCGAGGTGACAGGAATGGCCTGGCGCACCTTCATGTTGGTCTCTCTGGAAGGAGAGGTAGCGTGGGCCAGGGCGAGGGCACAGAACAGGGACCTGGACACCTGGGTTCTAGTCCCAGCTCTGGCCCCACTCCCTGCCTAGCCTGGATCTGTCTCATGCATGCAGCGCGAGTGCTGGGGGCAGGCTGTCCCCCGCTGCATCTGCGCGGTGCCGGGTGCAATGCCCCCATCCTGGCCAGCGGCCATGCCAGCGCGGGAACGGCCTGTAATATTTGTGAGACTGACGTGCCGGGCCGCAACTCATTGGACTTGGCGCTACCAGTCCAAGGGTGCCAACGGGGGGACGAACTGCTCCAAGGCAGAGCTGTGTCACAAAACTGGGCAGCGTGGCCTGGCTGGGTCCTGGCTCAAACCCCCCATGGGGATGGAGGGGCCGCAAAGACCGAGCAAGTGACACTCCTGAATTCAGCCGGGCCTGTGGGAGCTGGGATAAGGGCTGGCTCTGGGGCCTGACAGAGCTGGAGAGCCTGAGCCAGGAATGGAGCCCACAGCACCTGGCTGGGGGGACATGGGTCAGGCCAGCCAATGACTTAACCTTTATTCTGTGGGCGACTCTCCGGACTCCCCACACTGGGCTCCGGGGCTCTGAAAACGCTGCCGGGTGCCCTGCCAACCCCAGGGGTGCTGGACCCAGCAGGGGCCGCAGACGTTGGGCTCAGTCGGATTTGCTGGGCAGAGCTGACAGGGCGAAGCAGGAGGGCTGCAGCCCAGAGGCTCAGTCTGGGAGGTGCTGAGGCCACAGGGCCCAGCCTGAAGGAAGAGTGGGACCCTTTGGGGCATAGCCAGGGCTCGGGCCGAGCACCCACCCTGTGGATCTGTGACAGCAGCACCTGGCAGGACGCCCCCATCTCAGTGGGGGCCTTGAGGAGTCTACAAGGGATCAAAAGTCCAGGTCTCCCCTGGCGCCTCAGGGCTGCGCTCAGCTCAGACGGTGAAACTGAGCAACTACCCTGCCCCCACCCCAGCCCCCCACCCCAAAACCCCAGCCCCAAACTGCTCCTGGCTTGCAGGATCCTGCTGGCTCTGAACAGCCATGTCGATGGATGCAGCATCCATGCTGGGGGTGCCCCCACCTTACTCCCCTGCCCCCCACTCCCCGAGAGGCTGGCGGTCCCGCCCCCTTAGCCCCGTGGGGGGAGTGCGCGTGGCTGGCAGGGCGGAGGAGAGGCAAGGTCACTCACCCGTCAAGCTCGGCCGTCTCTATGTAGCACAGTCCATGGGGCTCGCTGCTGGAGAGGAGCAGGAGGTCAGCCTGCCAGGGGAGAGGAACGGCCGGGGCTGAGCTGCCATCGGGGTCGCTGCCACCCCCCCAACCCCAATGCTCCGTATCCCTGCCACTGGGGGAGACGCAGGCTCCTCGCCCTGCCAAGACCCAGACAGGCCAGCCGGCCTCCAGCTGCCCAGAGCGCCCCTTGCCAAGGCGGTGGGAGCCAGCACATCCCCGGGGGGAGGACCCCTCACCCCCTCCTGCCCCCCACCTGGAAGCCAGACTCACCGCCACAAACTGGTTGTTCTCCAGCTTGATGATGTCTCCGACGCACACATTCATCCACTGCTCCTGCTGGAGGCTGTGGGGCGCAAGGAGCAGAGTCAGGGGGGCTAGGTAGCAGGAGTCCCCCTCCCACCGTTATCTCAGCCGTGCCCTGGCTCCAAGGCCTTTCCCTGCCCGAGCCCATGAGAGCAGCAGCCCTGAACCACCCCCCACACCCCTTCTTCAGAGGAGCCTGCTCCCCCCAGCCCCTCTCCCATGGGACTTCTGTGCCAGATGCTGGGGGGGAGACAGCTGGGGAACCTGCCTCCCTGTGGCCCCCCTGGGCTCCTCCAGGCCAGGGCCCCGGGGCACTTACGTTCCGTTGATCAGCACCTGAGATTGGCGATTGTTCACCTGGTTGTCGCTCTTGTGGCGGAACTGGAGGGGGAAGGCAGAGACCTTGGTCAGGGGATCCCAGGAGGGGCTCCATCCCCCCACCTGCCCCCAACACGGGCTGCCAAGCCTGGGCCTTGCCAGGAGTGGGGTGGGGGACAGCAGCTGGGCTTGCGCCCCGCTCCATCCTGACCACACACTGGACAGTGGAACCAGCTCCACCTCCCCAAGCCCAGGGGCCCCTGGAGGGAACACTGCTCCCACCCCAGCACCCCGCCCCCCCACCCCGCGGGCACTCACATAGTCGTCAGTGGCATCTTTGACAGCTGTGATGGTTAAGACGAGAACCAAAGGCACGATAGTGGTGAACCAGGAGAGCGAGGAAATCTGGGGGATCAGCTGGAGAGAGGGGGTGGGGTTAAACACAAAGGGCACCCCACTTTCGCCGCCCCGGGGACCCCAGGGCTACCCAGCCATGCCAGCAGGGGGCACCCGTGCAGGGCAGGATGCTGCATGCAGAAAGCACTGGACCCCCCCTAGCCTAGGCAGGGATCCCCAGCAGGGCTCCACAGGGGCGCCCGTCCCCTCCCCTCCCCATGGGACGCCCCCCGACCAGCCACTGTATGGTACCCCAGTGTCCCCGCACCTGCAGGATGAGGAGAAAGAGGAAATAGGTGTTGGCCACTTCCTGGAACTGCTCGAAGAGGTTGACGGGCAGGAAGGTGATGATATTGTACTTGGAGGTCTGGATACAGTTACTCTGGGGGTGAGATGGGCAGGATTAGGAGACACACGGACCACAGGCCCCGCCCTGAATGGCCCAACCCCAGCCATGGGGACCCCCTAAGAATCTCCCCCCCCGCTCCCAGCTCTCCAAGATTCCACACGCCCCAAGGCTCAGAGAGGAGGAAAACCACCGTCTGAGCCGGCAGCCCGGACTCCTGGGTTCTGTTCCCAGCTCTGACTCGCAGGGTTGCTTTGGCATGTCCCGGCCCTCTCTCAGCCTCTGTTTGCCCCCCTGTACACAGGGGGTGGGGGTGGGGCGGTGCTGAGAGTCCCAGGAGGGAGAACGGGGCAAACAAGCAGAACTAGCATCTTGGGAAGTGACGCTGGCCCCACCCCGCGGCAGCTTGCCAGTCAGGGCACCACCATCTCCCAATGCCAGACACCCCCAGACCAGGCCCCGAGCAGCAGCCTGGCCCCCAGGTCCAGCTGCCCTGAAATAGCACTGAGAAGAGCAAGAGGCTGGGCCCGGGGAGCAGCTAAAAATAACCTTTCCCTGCCCCCTCCCACAGCAAAAAAGGGGGAGGCCAAGGTGAGCTGCTCCCTTCCCCCACCGCAGCGCTGGCTGACGGAGCTGGCGGGGGCTCCCATGGGACCTCCAGAAGCCGGGGGATGGGAGGGTTTGCAGAGCAGGGACCAGGGCACCATCCTCGGCCCACTCAGCTGGGACGTCCCGGCACCGCGTTATTAATAGACGCTCAGCGGCAGGATTTTCTCATGGACAAAACCCATTTTTAGCTCCCACCTCCCGACCCCCGGAGGACTCAGATGAGGTCTGTGACCCACAACCCAGAACCACGATCCCCCCAGCACTGCAGGCCCCCCATCCCCCAGGGCCAACAGAGCCACCCCCCAACCCTGCATTTCCCATGCTGGGCCCCACTCCCCCAGCCCCATGTGGGGACCCCAAGCCAGAGCCTGCCTCTGCTGTGACCCTGCTCAGGAGAGGAGAGCAGGGGTTCGGGGACAGATGGGGAGAAACCTTTGGGATGGGCCCCTCCTCCTGGCACTGGAGACAGAGAGTCTTCGGGTCCCTAACCCTCACCCCATGAGTCATGCCCAGCTGCTGTGCCCTGCAGCCCCCCTGCCCATACTAGCTGGGCCCTGCAAGGCAGGGGGCAGCTGCATACACCTCCTGTGGGCACCGGGGCACTCACCGCATACTGGAACTTCTCGTTGTACTCTCGGGCGTTGGCCCTCACCCGCCTTTCTTCCTCTGCAACAGAACCCGGGTCAGAGGGAGCCCGACGGAGCCCTGGCACATGCCCCCCACCCTGCCCACGCCACTACGCCAGCCCATGGCCAACGCTCTGGGTACAGGATAACCTTGATGGGACATGGGCCCACTTCCCCCACCAGTTCTGTCGGTGCCCCTCACTCCTGACCAGCAGCCCGTTAGCCCAACCTTGGGGGTGTTTGGGGGGCTGGCCTCCCTCACTCGGAGCCGCTGGTTACACAGGCCCCTGTACTGAGGAAGAGGCAGGAGCCATAGCGGGGTGCACACTGCAGCCCTGACCTGTGCCCCGTCCCCTGGGGCTGTCTCTGGGAGGATGCACCATTAAGCCCCCACCCCCCATTCACATTGGAAGTCACCCTGGCCTCCAGCCCCCCTGCCCTGCACTCCGCTTCCCGGGAGCCAGGCCCAAGCCCTGCAAGGTCACACAGGGACTTGGGCGAACCCTGGGGCAAGGCGTCTCCCCAGCCCAGGAAGGGGCTGCAGCTGGTCCCGCCCGAGGGGCTGGTGCACGGAGACCCAGGCCCCAGGAGCTGCCACTCAGCCGGCTCCGCAGCCCCATGGGCAGAGCCTGAGCCCCCACAGCTCCTCCCAGCCCCACTGCACGCGAAACTGCAAGCCCGTCCACACACCCCACCAGCCCAGCTCCCGTTGCAGGCACCTGCCCCCCCACCAGCCCAGCTCCCCACCCCTGCAGGCACCTGCACCCCCAGCCCATCCCTCATGCAGCCCCCCCACCGCAAGCACCTGCCCCTCTGGCCGAGCCCCCCACATGCAGCCTCCCCCCTGCTGCAGGCACCTGCCCCCCAAGGCGTCCGGCTCCTGCTGGCCCCCGACTATTTCTCCAGCATCTCCCTGGGGCCGGTCTTGGCTCTGGGGGAGCCCCGCACTCGGCAGTTCTCACGCCCGTCCCAGCCGGGCCATCCCCACTCCCCCGCCTGGGATGCCCCCTCGGGAGGGGCTTGGCCAGGCTCACCCCCAGCACACACCAGCCAACGGGGCCGGGACAGTGTTGCCGGGGCAACCGCTGCACCAAGCCCGCCCCAGAGCACCCCATTTCCCCTCCCCCAGAGTGGACATGTGCCCGGCTGTGAGGTTCTGGGGCAGGGGGTTAGGAGCGAGATGGAAGTTTCCCTAACGGCCCCCCCCGCAGCTCCCCAGCTCTGCCAGACCCCCCCAATTCCCCCAGCTCTGCCAGGCCCCCCCAGTCCTGACCCACAGCCCCCCCAGCTCTGCAGAAGCCTCTCAGTCTGGGTCTGGTTTTGGGTCAGAACTCTGGAGTGCAGGAGCTCCGCCCTCCCCCCGTTCCTCAGAGATTAAGGGGGTGGGAACTCTGCGCCCCAAGGGATGTACAAGCGCCCCCAGCTCTCCAACCTCCATCCCCCGCAGTCATACTGGAACCCCAAACCCAAGCTGCAGGCCCAGGGCAAGCGGGGAGAAGAGAGGCAATTTCTGCAGTGTACGTCCAACCCCATTGGCCCCAAAACCCATCACTGCCCCCAAATTATAGCCCCCCCATTACTTTAGCCTTATTTAAATATTTAAAGCAACTCTGCTCCCACGGTGGGTGGGAATTGCAGAAGGAAAATGTGACACTTCCCATTACACAGACCCGCCACCCACAGGACCCCTTACCTGGGGGGTGTTTTTTTGCACACAGCTCCATGGCATCCACGTCCGGCTAGTCAGGCCCATGGGAGACCCTGCACCAAGGGGAAGGGGGAGAGAAACATGTCAAGAGAGCCAGAGACCCCCTTTCGCACCCTGCAGCTCCTGGACCCACAGCCCAGAAAGTGCTGTCTGCTTCTGTGGCTCCCCGACTACCTCCTTTTGGGGGCTGAGGGAGGGCAGGGAATTGGGGGTGATTGTGATCAAGTCAAACTGACCAGAGCCAGGAATAGGGCAGGCAGGTGCAGCACCTAAACCCCCAGTGCCAACCTGTGATGCCCCCCCGCCACACACAGACCTGTGTCCATGCTCCTCACTCCCGATCTGCAGCCCCCTGCTACCCCAGACCTGGGTACTCCCCCCTCTCCCTCCCCGCCACACACAGACCTGTGTTCATGTTCCTCACTTCCGACCTGCAGCCCCCTGCTACCCCAGACCTGGGTGCTCCCCTCTCCCCCCCCGCCACACACAGACCTGTGTTCATGCTCCTCACTCCCGACCTGCAGCCCCCTGCTACCCCAGACCTGGGTGCTCCCCCTTCCCCCCCCGCCACACACAGACCTGTGTTCATGTTCCTCACTCCCGACCTGCAGCCCCCTGCTACCCCAGACCTGGGTACTCCCCCCTCTCCCCCCCGCCACACACAGACCTGTGTCCATGCTCCTCACTCCCGACCTGCAGCCCCCTGCTACCTCAGACCTGGGCGCTCCCCCTTCCCCCCCGCCACACACAGACCTGTGTTCATGCTCCTCACTCCTGATCTGCAGCCCCCTGCTACCCCAGACCTGGGTGCTCCCCTCTCCCCCCCCCGCCACACACAGACCTGTGTCCATACTCCTCACTCCTGATCTGCAGCCCCCTGCTACCCCAGACCTGGGTGCTCCCCTCTCCCCCCCCGCCACACACAGACCTGTGTCCATGCTCCTCACTCCCGACCTGCAGCCCCCTGCTACCCCAGGCCTGCCTCCCACCACTCAGCAGTTGCTCTAGAAAGTCTTTAGATGCACCCCAGTCTCTGTGCCTCCCCCTGGATTGGGTGTTGGCAGCAGGGTCAGTCGTGTCTGGAGCTCCCGCCTGGGGACACGCGTGGCCTACTCCACAGGGAGATGTCTCCAAGCCGCCCAGAGAGCCGGGGTGAGCTACTCCGGGAACCCCAGGCATTGAGCTCACACGCAGAGCACCCTGCCCAGGTTGGAGGCAGCTCCCGGAGACCCTGGCCTAGATCTCCTGCACTGTGTCCCAGGAGCCTGGAGAGGCTGCAGGCAGTTAGACCAGACCCCACCTGGGTATGTCAGACCAAGAGCCATTGACAGCACAGAGAGTACGGTCCCATGCACCCCACTCCCCTGCTCTAGCATCGCCCCATCTTCCAGAGGGAAACTGAGGCACAGAGGCTGGCCGGCCCAGTGTTTCCAGTCCTGGGCTGTGACTTGGAAGACCTAGGTTCAGTTCCCAGCTCTGAGACAGACTCCCTGTGAAGTGGGGAGGGTCTCTCTCTCCCCGGGTATCTGTGCTGCTGCCAGCGCATCTCCAGCTTGGCTCTGACGGGATCCCCGCCAGGCCCAGGGGGTCTGCAGAGGCTACCGGATAACCCTGCCACGGGCCTCCATCAGTGACACACCCAGCGCAGGATGGGGCCACGGAGGGGTCACCAAGGCAAGAGCTGGACAGTGGGGAAAGGCCGCGAGGCAGTGGCACAGCCGGGCAGAGAACCCAGGCGTCCTGGCTGCTCATCATGCCCCTGCACGTGGCCACCAGGTGCAGGCCAGCGAGCCAGCCCTGCACACCAGCCTCAGCAGCCCCGCCAGGACCTGAGAGCAGAGCCGCAGCGACAGGAAGTGGAGGGGGATGGGTCGGAGGCAGTAGGTGCAGGGACCACAATCATGCCACAAGAAGCCCAGCGAGGGGGGATGGAGGGAGGGCCCCAGCTTCACCCCCCTCCCTGCCCCATGCTCACACCTCTGGGGACGCCAGAGGTGGCAGCAGCTGGGCCTTCAGGGCAGAGAAGGCCCCAGGCGGGGCTACCGAGAGCAGAGAGCCCTAGCCAAGGGGGCAGGGGCACCACCATCTAGTAGTCCAAGCACAGCCAGGCCCGGACAGGAGCCAGGACTCCTGGGTTCTATTCCCAGCTCTGGGAGGGCAGTGGGGTCTATACATCCCCTGCTAGGGGCCTGCAACCCCTAGAGTGTTAGTAACAGACAGCCCCGACTGCAAGCAGGGCCCCAGTTTCGCTCTGCCTGCACCACTCCCAGCACCACAGGGCCACTGCACCTAGGCTGACCAGATGTCCCAATTTTATAGGGACAGTCCCGATTTTTGGGTCTTTTTCTTATATAGGCTCCTATTACCCCTCACCCCACATCCCGATTTTTCACATTTGCTCTCTGGTCACCCTAATGGCACCAGACATTTCCTGCCTGGCTGCAGCTGCTCAGAGGCTGATCTAGGACAGGACACCCAGCTGGGAAACCAGAGAGCTCGGTTCCATTCCTGGCTTTGCCACCGATGCCCCGAGGCCCTTGGACCTGTCACTGAAGCCCTCTGGGCCTCCAGTGCCAACTGTAAAAGGGGAGAACAATCCTGCCTAGGTCCATTCAGACAGTGATTGCAGGGACTGCGTTTCCCAGGGACTCCACAGATCTGGCACAACGGGGCAGCCCCTGATCCTCAGTCAGGGCCCAGGCACCCGGCACAACGGGGTGGTGGCCCTCGATCTCAGGTGGGGGCCCCCAGGTGCTACTCTGACAGGCAGAATAAAACTAGAAGAAACGTCCCCAGGGGAGCTGGCTGATTTCTGCGCCCAGGGGCCACCTAGGCTCCGCCAGCTCCTTCCACATGGGGTGGGAGAAGGGGGCCCCCAAAAAAACCCTCCCGCTGGGTTTAAATATATCCCCTACACATTTGGAGCCAAACCCAGCTGGGCTGGGACCCGAGGTTTATTCAGACCCGTGGTGCGACACCCCCGAGCTCCCCCAACAGGCGCTCAGCCCCCTGGGGCGCGGTCCCCACGTGGGGGCTGCATGGGGGTGGAGGGGCTGGACTCCAGCTGGGGCTCACAGAGCTCAGGGGTAAAGCGGCCCCCCACGGGGATGGGCCCAGCCGGTGCCTCTCCACGGGGAAATCCGGGTCCCCCCCAGTCCCGGCCGCTGCCCCCTTCCCCAGCCCGGCCCAGGAGCAGGGAGCGGCCCAGGAGGGGATGCGGCGCGGGCCCTGCAGGCTGCAGCACCGGCCGGGGGGACTCCCAGCCCGGATGACACGAAGGCAGATTCTGCTCCAGCCGCAGCGAGAGCCAGAGCCGGGCCGGGCCCCCCAGTCCGCAGCGAGGGGGGTTGGGGAATCCCCCCCCGGCCGAAAACCGGAGCGGGGCTGGGAGAACCCTCCGCAGCGTCCCGGTGCCCGGCGGAGAATTGGGAGCAGGGATCCCGCAGCATCTCCTGCCTCCCCGCGCACGGTCCCCCCCGCCCCGTCTCCCTCCCCATCCCTGCAGGAGCCCCCCTCTTCCCACAGCACCTTCCTCATCCTCTTCCTCCCCCCCATCACCTCCGAGGAGCCGCTGCCTGGCGGGGCTCCCCCCCCAGCCCAGTCCCCGCTGCCCCCCCCGGGGCAGGGACCCATGGGGGGCAGAGCCTGCATCTGTCCCAGCAGCCCCCCCTTACCTCTATGAGCAGCCCCCCCGCGCTCCGTCCTTGTAGCTCCGGGTGCCCGACGGGGCGTGGGGGAGGCGGCCCCGGATGCTGAGCGCTGCCCCCCTCGGCCGGCCCCGCCGCTGTCACAGCCCCATCGCGGCCCCCGGTGCAGCCGCAGCCCCAGCGCCTCGCCGCCAGCTCCGGGGCTGGGGACGGAAGTGATGAAAGGAGGCTGAGCCCGGCCGCTGAGGAGGCTGCCAGGGCGGTGAGGGGCAGGTTGGGGGGCGGGTTAACCCCTGGCGTGCCGCGCGGAGGCGCTGCCCGGCCTGTGCAAAAGCGGGGGGATGGGGGGGACCCAGACCCTCATCAGCGAATTCACATGAGCCGATCCTGGTCCCCCCAGAACTCCCTGTGCAGCCGCTGGCCCCTGTACCCCCCGGTCTGGGCTCCCTGGACCTTTCCCTCTCCAGCCTCCCGCCCGGCCCCTTTCCCGGCTAGCTGGGCACCGACCTGGGACCCAGCCCATTCCCCAGCTAGCTGGGCACCGACCTGGTACCCGGCCCGCCCGGCTCTTGCCCCAGTTAGCTGGGCACGGACCTGGTACCTGGCCTGCCCGGCTCCTTCCCCAGTTAGCTGGGCACCAACCTGGTACCCGGCTGCCCTGCCCCTTCCCCGGCTAGCTGGGCACTGACCTGGTACCCAGCCCGCCCGGCTCCTTCCCTGGCTAGCTGGGCACCGACCTGGTACCCGGCCCGCCCAGCTCCTTCCCTGGTTAGCTGGGCACCGACCTGGTACCTGGCCCGCCCAGGACCTTCCCTGGCTAGCTGGGCACCGACCTGGTACCCGGCCCGCCTGGCCCCTTCCCCGGCTAGCTGGGCACCGACCTGGTACCTGGCCCCTTCTCTGGCTAGCTGGGCATGGACCTGGTACCCGGCCCGCCTGGCCCCTTCCCCGTCTAACTGGCAGCGACCTGGTACCTGGCCGCCCGGCTCCTTCCCCGGCTAGCTGGGCACCGACCTGGGACCCGGCCGCCCCTCTGGACCTGTCTCGTTACCTGGCCTGCTCAGCTCCTTCTCTGCCTGTGGTCCCACTGTGCTCAGTGGTCCCAGCGTGATGGAGACAAGGTGGGTGAGGGAAGATCTTTTATGGAACCAGCCCCTGGGGGGAAGCTTTGGAGCGAGGCAGCTCTTCTCCGGGCCCGGGCATCCTACAGTACCTGTGGCAATGCTGAGTGAAAGCTGGAAAGCCGGGCCCTGCCTGCTGCAGAAGTGGGTACAGTGAAAGATCTTGCTGCCCCCACCTGCTCACCTGCACGTTCATCTGTCTCTGAACTCATCACCAGGCTGCTGCTCAGGGTGGCACATGCTCAGTCCACGCCAAGCAAAGCTGGCGATGCCGCCTACCGTAACCAGCATCGCCTGGCCTCTAACGCTTAGTGTCAGTGGTCCCACCAGGTACCACACGCTCACCCCTTGCCCAGGCCGGGAGCCTGCTTTGTGTTTTACACCCTGTACAGTGCTGTAGTGACTGGTACAGCCAGCAGGGGACACCCTCCGGGGCCCACCATCGGGGCCCCGTGCCAGCCACACAGGGAGATGGCAGCAGCTCTGGGGCGTGACACAGACACAGCTGGGCTGCACTGCATGCTGGGTCCAGTAGCCTCTGCCAGACTTACCCCCCCATGCGCCACATTGGCTGGCTCTGTCCCTGCAACCGCCTCATCCCTCACTGCAGAGCAGCCACCTCTGACAAGCAGTGGCAGCTGTTTATCCCCCGCCAGTAAGAGGTTGGCTTTAGCCTGGAGGTGGATGGGATGAGTGAGGGTGGCTAGGAGGAAAGGGGTGGGAGTCACAAAGGTTTATAATAGGCTGGGAGGCAGCTGTGGGACATTTACACCCCAGCCCTAGGGAACAATCAGGCACAAGCCTAGCCTGGCTCCTGGAGCTACCTCAGCTCAGAGCCTGGACCAGGCTAAGCAGCCCAGACTGCCCCAGCTGCTAATGTGCCGGTGGCTCTGGGAGTCCTACAATAGCAGGGTCAGGGATTTCTCAGAGGGGGAATTCCGCTGCCCTGCATGCCCTGCTCCCTCCAGGCCCTTCCCAGCAGGGACCTGGGCCAGCCACTGCTCTGGCTTCCCGTTCCACATTGCCCCATGCCTGGTTCAGCTGAGCCCCCCGGGGGTTTGCTGCACTGGGATCTAGGGAGGAAGCAGGACAGGGTCTGAGCAGGCCCCAGCTTCTGCCTCCCGCCCTGCTCAGCTCACATTCTTGGGCACTCCTAGCAGGCCAGGAATGCCGCAGCTGGCAGCTGGCGTGTGTGTACAAGCCAATGTGCTAGGGGTAGTGGCGGCCTCTAGTGGGGCACACGCACACCCCCGGAAATGCTGCACCAGGGCCAGGCATGCTGGCATCATGCTTGCTGGCTGCCTGCCCTGCCAGGCTGTGAGCCTGCCAAGGGCAGGGCGGGGGAGATAGCGGTGGAGCCCGTGGCAGGGCGGGGGAGATAGCGGTGGAGCCAGAGGCAGGGATGGGGAGATAGCGGTGCAGCCAGTGGCAGGGCGGGGGAGATAGTGGTGGAGCCAGAGGCAGGGATGGGGAGATAGCGGTGGAGCCAGAGGCAGGGATGGGGAGATAGCGGTGGAGCCAGTGGCAGAGCGGGGGAGATAGCTGTGGAGCCAGAGGCAGGGATGGGGAGATAGCTGTGGAGCCAGAGGCAGGGATGGGGAGATAGCGGTGGAGCCAGAGGCAGGGCGGGGGAGATAGCGGTGGAGCCAGAGGCAGGGATGGGGAGATAGCGGTGGAGCCAGAGGCAGGGCGGGGGAGATAGCGGTGGAGCCAGAGGTAGGGCGGGGGAGATAGCGGTGGAGCCAGTGGCAGGGCGGGGGAGATAGCGGTGGAGCCCGTGGCAGGGCGGGGGAGATAGCGGTGGAGCCTGTGGTAGGGATGGGGAGATAGCGGTGGAGCCAGAGGCAGGGCCGGGGAGATAGCGGTGGAGCCAGAGGCAGGGCCGGGGAGATAGCGGTGGAGCCAGAGGCAGGGTAGGGGAGATAGCGGTGGAGCCAGAGGCAGGGCGGAGGAGATAGCGATGGAGCCAGTGGCAGGGCGGGGGAGATAGCGGTGGAGCCAGAGGCAGGGCCGGGGAGATAGCGGTGGAGCCAGAGGCAGGGTCAGGGATGGGACAAGATGCCTCGGCTTTCGCTTCCCATGCTGGGTGGAGCTGGGTCTGTAGAAGGCAGAGACTGAGCCAACCTGGAGCGCCAGGCAGAGGCTTGGCTCCGTGGCAGGCCACAAACCCATAACGTAAAGGGGCCCCCTGTGAAGTCACTGGATAATGCCGGCTACACAGCCCTGCTGCTGCCCTCAATCCCAGGCTGTAGCCCCCTGGATTCCCCTCCTCCTCCTCTGTCCCCATTTTCAACCCCCCAGCCCTATTGCACTGAACCAGCCACACCCCTGCCCGCCCCCGCATGTCCTCTGGCTATTTTCTGATGTGCAAGAGCAGAACTTCTGCTCTGGCCCTAACGACAGTTACCGAAACCATTATTACCAGCATGTCTGCTTGGCCAGCTCAGGGCCCGGGAGCGCCAGCCTCTGGCCATTTCATGTCTATACTGCAGGTGAGGGGGAAGGACCGAGAACTCCCTTGGATCCACACACGAGGGTGCCCGAGGAACCCCAGCATCCTGCACCGAGCAGCTACCATGTGTCAATTGCACCGGAATCCATCAGTTGCTCTTGCCAGGATGGGACCTGCTGGTTAATTTCCCCAGCCACTGACTTGCAGAGTAGCAGGGCACTTCTCCCATTCTGCAGTGCTGCCAGGCCTGGGGATCTCGGGTCGCCAGTGGGGTAAGAGTGCTGTCCCCAATCCCTTCTCACCTGCTCACATGCCAGCCTGTGCCATCTCCACTTGGGATTTCCCTGGAGCCTTCAATCTGTCCGTCTGCCCCCTCTGTAACAGCAGGCTGCCCCTCGAGGATGCTACAGGCAGGGAGTGCGGCTCAGACATGCATCTGCACAGGCTTTACCCAAGGGGTGTTAAGGGCAGAAAGATTTCATGTCCCTCCTACCCCAAGGCTGGGGGGCCCCGTGACTGAGCCCTGCCAGGCTCAGCCTCCTGCACAAGGATGGATGGCAAAGCTCAGCCCATCTCTGCTCTCAGCTGGAGCTTTTCCTGGGCAACTCCCAGGGGACGTTCACCTCCACAAACAGCTGGTAGACGGCAGCACCCCCTCCCGCCATTGCCGCACCAGGGGAGAGCGCCCAGGTCAGACGTGCCAAGGGACGCAGAGCCAGGGTGCTGGTGGGAGGAGGGCATTACACCAAGCACATGCTGGGCTCTGGGATGCAGGGAGGCGGTGGCCCAGGGGCCACAGCCCAGTCCTGGCACAGACTTTCGGGGGAAGTGGGGGTCATGCAGCAAAGCAGAGCAGACCGAAGCCCAGGTTCAAGTGCAGCTGGCAGGGGCTAAAGTCCCAGCATGCAATGCTGCACCCAAGCCCAGCAAAGGGCCCAGCAATGCAGCAGCCGGGGCCCCTGGGGTAAATAAAAGGGGGAGGGTGCTCCGGAGCCATTTGAGTACAGGCGTGGAGAATACTAGGATGCAGGAGGGGGTGGCAGCTGCTGGAGAGCAGGGACTGTGCCCCCGGCCAGCCCAGCCCACACAGGCAGGAGCTGCCACTGGCGCTGGGTGCATTTCCTGTTGGCTAAAGGGCTCGGGGCAAGGCACAGTCCAGAGACACGCTGCCCTCCCCCAGGCCATCACAGGCCTCCCCCTCCATGGGGATTGAGCTCCCTTTGACCAGCTAAAGGAAACTAGGCAGGAATCTTCCCTCCCCTGACCCCACCCAGGACTCTGCCAAGGAGATGGGGACCAGGGTTTTCACTATCCCCTTTCCTCTAGCTGCCAGGCTGGGGCCCTGAGCCCCTTCTGACCCCCACAGTTCCTTGGGGCTGGCCTGTTGCCCAGAGCACCCCACCAGCCAGAGAGGTTTTGCCTTCACACCCTCCTGAAGAACTGGACGTCCCAGCCTGCCAAGTATATGGAATCGTGGCCCGAAGTCCCGCAGTAGGAGCCCCTGGAGAGGCCACTAGTCAGAACCAGCAGCCCCACAGCCCCTGGGGGATGCCCTTGTTCCTGCATTCATGATGCCCAACTTCAGCAGGTCTGTGCCTATCACCTGCCAGAGGAACCCCCAGGGGACCTGCTGGACCACATGGACCATGTGTTGGAGCAGACAGATGGGAGACATTGTGACTGACAGACATGCTGGAGGCTGACCCATTCAGGGCACGGGGGCATCTCTGCCTCTCTCCAGCTCTTAAACCTGGGCCATGCGGGAAGGTGACCATGGTCGTGGCCCGGAGGAGTGCATGCTGGGGGCTGTAGTCTCCACTGGCTGCAGCTCTGCAGGGAGCAGCAGCCCCAGGTAGCTCCCATTAGCCCCATTTCACGCCAGTTCAGCCCAGCCTGAGGGCTCCGGATGGGGTTCTTGGCTGGGAGCAGCCTGGGGTGGGGGAACATGCCGTGACCTTGGTTTTGGGGCAGGGGAGAGGGGCTGCAGCAGCCTGCCCTGCATGGTGCCTCCAGCAGAATGGGTGGCATGGTCTCAGCACAGACTGCCTCTCAGCTCCATGCCCCCAGAGGCGAGTTGCATAGCGGTACCCAGGATGCTCAGCGCCTCGTGGCACGAGGTCAGGTGGCAGGGTTCCCCATGATTCCTCTCCATGGCTCATGGGGGACACGCGCCGTCTCCCTGCCTCTGCAGCGAAATCAACAGCGATCCTGGGACTGTTTGTTCCCCACAACGGCAGGGTGCTTGGACACTGTCCCGGAGTCCCTGGGCGATGCTCTGGACCTGCTCTCTACAAAGCCAGTCAGGACCCTGGGGAAGTCTCCTTTCTGGGAGCAGACTGCCCCCAGGGCAAGCAGCTCACCCGGCTTCCAACTCCCTGGGTCTGACCTCGGAGCATTCAGCATCCTCTGCCCCTCTGTGCACTTCCCACAGCGAGTCCACCCAGGCGGGGTCCTGGGGAAGCCAGAGGGTCCTGCCCCCCAACTCCGCAGTCAGACGGGACTCTCAGCCAGCCAATAAAACAGAAGTTTATTAGCAAAAAGAAAAGGAGTACTTGTGGCACCTTAGAGACTAACAAATTTATTAGAGCATAAGCTTTCGTGAGCTATAGCTCACTTCATCGGATGCATTTGGTGGAAAAAACAGAGGAGAGATTTATATACACACACACAGAGAACATGAAACAATGGGTTTATCATACACAATGTAAGGAGATTTCAGAGTAGCAGCCGTGTTAGTCTGTATTCGCAAAAAGAAAAGGAGTACTTGTGGCACCTTAGAGACTAAGGTTAGTCTCTAAGGTGCCACAAGTACTCCTTTTCTTTTTACTGTAAGGAGAGTGATCACTTAAGATAAGCCATCACCAGCAGCAGGGGGGGGAAAAGGAGGAAAACCTTTCATGGTGACAAGCAGGTAGGCTAATTCCAGCAGTTAACAAGAATATCAGAGGAACAGTGGGGGGTGGGGTGGGAGGGAGAAATACCATGGGGAAATAGTTTTACTTTGTGTAATGACTCATCCATTCCCAGTCTCTATTCAAGCCTAAGTTAATTGTATCCAGTTTGCAAATTAATTCCAATTCAGCAGTCTCTCGGAGTCTGTTTTTGAAGCTTTTTTGTTGAAGTATAGCCACTCTTAGGTCTGTAATCGTGTGACCGGAGAGATTGAAGTGTTCTCCAACTGGTTTTTGAATGTTATAATTCTTGACGTCTGATTTGTGTCCATTCATTCTTTTACGTAGAGACTGTCCAGTTTGGCCAATGTACATGGCAGAGGGGCATTGTCGGCACATGATGGCATATATCACATTGGTAGATGTGCAGGTGAACGAGCCTCTGATAGTGTGGCTGATGTGATTAGGCCCTATGATGGTGTCCCCTGAATAGATATGTGGACAGAGTTGGCAACGGGCTTTGTTGCAAGGATAGGTTCCTGGGTTAGTGGTTCTGTTGTGTGGTTGCTGGTGAGTATTTGCTTCAGATTGGGTTTATTAGACGACAGGAACGTGGTCTAACACAGAGCTTGTAGGTACAGAGAACAGGACCCCTCAGCCGGGTTCATTTTGGGGGGCAGTGAGCCAGACAACCACATCTGCACTTCGCTCCTTGTCCCCAGCCAGCCCCAAACTGACTCCCCCTCCAGCCCCCCCTCCTCTGGGCTTTGTCCCTTTCCCGGGCCAGGAGGGCACCTGATTCCTTTGTTCTCCAACCCTTCAGCTCTCACCTTGCAGGGGGAAGGGCCCAGGCCATCAGTTGCCAGGAGACAGTGTGTCAGCCATTTATGTACCCTGGCCCTTTGCTCTGCAACAATTACACCCCCTTATCCCACCCCCTAGAGACTTAAGAAATGCATAGGGGAAACTGAGGCACCCCTACAGTATTCAGAGGAAACATTAAGAACAATCCCAATTCGTCAATGACACATTCGCAGATAAGCCCCACTACAATCCTGGGGCAGGGACAGCAACCTCCTCCCTCCAGCAGCCAGGGGTTTGATGACCCCCAAATGGGCCAGAGTGCCTGACGTCTCGTTATACCCCTGATCAGCCAGTATGGGTCTTGCTGAGCTCCCACCACACTGCTGGTGCCCCTCAGTCCTGACCCGCTCCCCCCACAGCTGGTCACTGCCCTGACTGCAACATGCCAAGCAGGCAGCTCTGGCATTTCAGGAGCACTAATTAAACTGGCCTTGGAACTGCCCCAGCTTCAGCGCTCGAGAAGGGCCCAGGGGAGGCGTTAGCAGAGCCAGGGTCCATGTAATTAGCCGACACAGGAAAGAGCAGTGCAGGCAGAGAGCCAGGGTGGGCAGGCCCTGCTGCCAGCAATGCCCCTGAGCCATTTGCCACAGGGGTGTTCGCCTCTGGGCCACGGGTTCTCCCCCCCTCAGGGGATGCTCCTGCAGCTGGGTGAAGCTTGAGCTCCAGCCCAGAGCAGCCCCGCTCCCCACACCTAGCGCCGTGCCCTCGCCCCAGGCTCAGTGCCAACGGCTGCTGCCTTGAGCACCCGGTTAAGGGGTCTCCATTCTCCCAGAGCCACACAGCCCTCAGAGCGGGTGCGTGCCCATCACTTCCTGTTGGCAGGTGCCAGCCCTGTGCCCAGGGCAGGCCACCAACCCCACACCTCACTCCTGCCAGTGGCTGCAAATGGGAGAGGAGGTGCCAACCCTCCCAGCACCCAGGACTGGTTCCCTCTCTACTCTAGCTCCCCCAGAGTGAGTGGCACAGGGGCTCTGCCCTGCACTGGTGGGCACCAGGCGCTCCCAGACAGCTCACATCAAGCCTGTGGCATAAATGGATTTTATTCCTCTGCATGTACATGGCACCCCCCCCGTAGAGGCAGGAGGGGACTGCAGCTCAGTGATCCCCCTGGAAAGCAGGCAGCCCGTCCAGCACAGGGTACCAGGGCCTGGCGTAGCCTCAGGTTTCGCTGCTGGGGTTCAGACATGCCTCCAATACAGGGCAGCTGGAGTGAGAGTGCCCCCCGGTGCTCACCCCCACATCCAGCAGCAGACCCGGAAGAGTGGAAGGTGTCCCCTACAGCCAGGGGAGCAAGCACCTGCCAGGCTTGCAATGGGGCAGAGCTGCCAGCCAGCCAGCTCTCACCTGTTGGACCAGATGAACTATCAACACCCCTTCCCTGAGCCTGCTGCCCCACCCCAAGTGCAGAAGACTCAACAGGGCCTCTTCCTCCCCCGTCTGAGAGCCCCCAAGTGGCTGCCACAGCCTGGGCCCAGGCCCCGAGGAGCTGGCCACTCCCCGGCACTGCAGGCTGGAAAGATGCCCTCTTCCAGTGCCTAGGAAGTAGGGATGCCTTTGCCTGGCACTCCCCTTCCCAGGGTTATGTACGGGGACTCCCAGGGATGCTCCGAGGGAGGCCAAGGCTATCGGCTTGAGAACCAGCCACGGAGGAAGGTCTCCAGGAAGGAAAAGGGGTCGCCCAGGTCTGGAGTGCGGAGCCCCCTCTGCTGCTGCCAGTCACCCACAAACTGCACCAGCTCCTCTGGAGAACAGAAGAAAGGGATCAGTGGAGCCGGGCGCTCCCGGACAGTCCCCAAGAACCCTGCCAGGCCTGGCCCTCTTCCTGACTCCCCCACTGGCTCCAATCACCACCCGCCCCCAGCCCCACCCCACAGGAAGCACCTGGTCTACACTCACCATCATCCGGGATGGTGTCCTCCTCCTGAGGGTCCTTGTCCTGCCCGCCCTCCGGGATGGTGGTGACAGGGGTCTGGTCCCCTCTGCGGCGGGTGACGACGGTCTCTCTGCGCCCCTGGCTGTCCTGCACTGTCCGACGCTCCTCCACGGTCTGAGGACGGGACGGCAGGCACTTGTCACACCCAGCCTGGAGCAGCCCTGCCCCCTCCGCAGGAGCCCAAGTCACCAGCAGCCATGAGGCATGGCAGGCAGTGCAGGGTGGGAACTGTGACTGCACTGAGGGCCGCACCTGAACACGCCCCACTCCCAGGACCATATTTGTGAGCCCCTAATGAGAGAAGAGGAGACGGCCCTTCCCGACACAGCCGTGAGGAGTCACCCCCTTGATCCCTGGCCCTGCAATACTCACCCCATCGGGCCCTGTCACCGTGGTGACGGACACGCTCTGGAAATAAGAGTGGGCCTTCGGCTCGCCTGGTCTCAGGACCGTCTCCAGCCCCTCCAAGGAGACTCGGGAATCCAGATCTGTGCAGAGGATGGAAGTGCATAAGACAAGAGCTCAGGCAAAGCATCTCCCTCCAGGAGCTCAGGGACCCCATCCTGGGAAGGGCCCAGGAGAGAGTGGGGCTCTGCAGCAGCAACACCAAGATGCATCTCACGTGCCAAACTACCTGCTGGGGCACCCACCTCAGACCATGCAGCAGTTCGGGTCTCAGGGCTCTGGAACAGCACCTACCATAGCCAGCACAGCCTGGCCTGGCCTCTCTGCCAGGCTGGGGGTCCCAGCTGCACCCTCCTCCCAAAGCTCACATCCTCATGCAGTCCCCGGAGGGCACAAGCTGCCTCCAGACTCGATCGGCACTGACCTTTGTCCTCTCTGGCACTTGGGGGAGCCGGATGCATCTCTCCCAGCTATTATGGAAAGCAAAGAGCCAGTTAACAGGGGTGCGGGCATTACAGTGGCATACAGAGCAAGCGATGGGGCCTCTGATGGCTTGTTACAGACCTGCCTGGCCTTCTGGGGAGGCCTATGCCCACCAGCTTGTGCTAGCACCTGCCAGGAGGGCCTCTGCTATCCCTAAGGAGGTACCGACAGAGAGCACGGGCAGCGCCCCTGCCATGCCAGCAATGAGAGAGAGGTGGCTGCTGTGAGACCCAGACGAGAAGGCTGCGAGCTGCATCCCTGAGCCGGAGCTCGAGTGTTCACTCACCCCAGCAAACGGCTGCCAAGGCCTCATGCCTGGGGCTGCCAGGCCCGCACCATCCCCCAAGTCCCTCCCAGGCACTAGGCCCTCTTCAGAGATCCTGGGCTGGTGACTGTCTGGATATTTGAGCATCGAGTCCCGCAGCGCCTGCCGTTTCTGCTCCTCACTCAGATGGTCCGAGGCAGGTGGGGCAGCCTCGGAGGCAGGAAGCTCTAGGGAGCAGAGGGAAAGCAGCACATCACACCCCTGTTCTAACAATGACCCTCAGCTGGGACGTGTATCCCCCCATGCTGCTGTCCCACCCCTGGGCTACCCCCACCCCAGCGCTGCTGGTGCCCCTCAATCCTGACTCACAGCCCCTTATCTCTACGCGCTCACTCCAGCAGATGATGCCAATCATAAAGAGCAGGGGCTAGAGAAACCACGGTCGCTGGAGCCGTCTGCTCAGAGCAGAGCCCAGCCCCATACAAAGAAAGGCCCAGCAGCAGCCCCTGGACCCTGCCGATCCCAGCACTGCTCCCGGCCTGGCGCAGCACCCTACCGAAAGGCTGGCAGGGCAGAGTCCAGGCCCCCATCTCATTGAAGAGCTCGTTAAAGTCACGGAAAAGCTCGTCAAAGCCGAAGTTGTCGTGGAAGCGCATCCCGCTGAAGCTGAACCCAAAGTCCTCGGTGGGGGGCACCCCAAATGAGGGGCCCCCGTCTTCATCATATTCATCCTCCTCATCCTCATCCCGGGTGATGCCCCCAAAGAAAGGGTCTCGGGGCCTATGGGGGGGTCGTGGAGAAGAGAAAGAGTCATAGCAAAGGGCATCAGCATTTAGAGGGAAGGGCCCCCCACCCTTTGGGGGAATGTCCCACTCCCGAGCCGTGGGCACCTCTGGGGGCCTTGCCCAGACTGATGAGGAAGGGCCAAGTAGGGGGTGGGGCCCGGCTCAGGGGGCCCGGCTCGGGGGGGGGCCGAGTGAGGGGGGCCGGCTCGGGGGCCCGAGTGGGGGGGCCGAGTGGGGGGGGCCCGGCTCGGGGGGCCATGGGGGGGCCGAGTGAGGGGGGCCATGGGGGGGCCCGGCTCGGGGGGCCGAGTGAGGGGGGCCCGGCTCGGGGGGCCATGGGGGGGGCCGAGTGGGGAGGGGGCCGGCTCGGGGGGCCATGGGGGGGCCCGGCTCGGGGGGCCGCGCTCCGGGGGGGACGTTGCTGGTCCAGGCGGCTCCGCGTCTCGAACCTGCGGCCCCGGGGGAAGCCGAAGAACCCCCGGAACAGCTCGTAAAGGCTCATCCCGCTACTGCCGTAAAGCCGGACGGCTCCTCTGTCGCGCTGCCGCCTCTACCGCAAAGCGCGGCCGCCGCCGCGACTTCCCCCTTCGCGCGTCACGCTCGAGCCGCCCAGGGTCGCGGGGAGGCGATTGCGGCCCGATTGGCGCCGCGCCGCCGTAAAGCGACACCAGCGCGACGCTCGGGCGATTTCCCACCAGCCTCGGGCGCGCCGCCGCACAGCGACACCTCCCTCCTCGAACTCCTATTTTCCCTTCTGCCGTAAACCGAGGCAGCCTCTGTCGCCGTAAAGCAAATCACGCAAGAGTCGGAAAATGTTGTGGGTTCCCCGCCCCGCGCAGCTGCCTGGCCCCGCCCCTTTCGTTGTTGTGTTTGGGTCGCAGCGGGAGGGTCCAACCGGGACACGCGGGATTCCCGCCCCGCCCCCCCCCGAAATTAGCAAAAACAATAAAAGTAACAACCTGTAAAAAGCAAACCCAGGTCCCCTTGCTCTGCCTTTTATGTGTGTGCTTCGTACCCCTCCCCCGCCACGTCCCGCCCAGCCCCAGAGAGACCAGGGCCCCTTGTGCCGAGCGCGGCCCCCCCCAGAGAGATCAGGGCCCCTTGTGCCGGGCGCGGCCCCCACCCCAGAGAGATCAGGGCCCCTTGTTCTGGGCGCGGCCCCCACCCCAGAGAGACCAGGGCCCCTTGTGCCGAGCGCGACCCCCACCCCAGAGAGATCAGGGCCCCTTGTGCTGGGCGCGGCCCCCCCCACAGAGATCAGGGCCCCTTGTTCTGGGCGCGGCCCCCACCCCAGAGAGATCAGGGCCCCTTGTGCCGGGCGCGACCCCCACCCCAGAGAGATCAGGGCCCCTTGTGCCGGGCGCGACCCCCACCCCAGAGACATCAGGGCCCCATGTGCCGGGCGCGACCCCCACCCCAGAGAGATCAGGGCCCCTTGTGCCGGGCGCGGCCCCCCCCAGAGAGATCAGGGCCCCTTGTGCCGGGCGCGGCCCCCACCCCAGAGAGATCAGGGCCCCTTGTGCCGGGTGCGACCCCCACCACAGAGAGATCAGGGCCCCTTGTTCTGGGCGCGGCCCCCACCCCAGAGAGATCAGGGCCCCTTGTGCCGGGTGCGACCCCCACCACAGAGAGATCAGGGCCCCTTGTGCCGGGCGCGACCCCCACCCCAGAGAGATCAGGGCCCCTTGTGCCGGGCGCGACCCCCACCCCAGAGACATCAGGGCCCCTTGTGCCGGGCGCGGCCCCCCCCAGAGAGACCAGGTCCCCTTGCTCTGCCTTTTATGTGTGTGCTTCGTACCCCTCCCCCGCCACGTCCCGCCCAGCCCCAGAGAGACCAGGGCCCCTTGTGCCGAGCGCGGCCCCCCCCAGAGAGATCAGGGCCCCTTGTGCCGGGCGCGGCCCCCACCCCAGAGAGATCAGGGCCCCTTGTTCTGGGCGCGGCCCCCACCCCAGAGAGACCAGGGCCCCTTGTGCCGAGCGCGACCCCCACCCCAGAGAGATCAGGGCCCCTTGTGCTGGGCGCGGCCCCCCCCACAGAGATCAGGGCCCCTTGTTCTGGGCGCGGCCCCCACCCCAGAGAGATCAGGGCCCCTTGTGCCGGGCGCGACCCCCACCCCAGAGAGATCAGGGCCCCTTGTGCCGGGCGCGACCCCCACCCCAGAGACATCAGGGCCCCATGTGCCGGGCGCGACCCCCACCCCAGAGAGATCAGGGCCCCTTGTGCCGGGCGCGGCCCCCCCCAGAGAGATCAGGGCCCCTTGTGCCGGGCGCGGCCCCCACCCCAGAGAGATCAGGGCCCCTTGTGCCGGGTGCGACCCCCACCACAGAGAGATCAGGGCCCCTTGTTCTGGGCGCGGCCCCCACCCCAGAGAGATCAGGGCCCCTTGTGCCGGGTGCGACCCCCACCACAGAGAGATCAGGGCCCCTTGTGCCGGGCGCGACCCCCACCCCAGAGAGATCAGGGCCCCTTGTGCCGGGCGCGACCCCCACCCCAGAGACATCAGGGCCCCTTGTGCCGGGCGCGGCCCCCCCCAGAGAGACCAGGGCCCCTTGTTCTGGGCGCGGCCCCCACCCCAGAGAGATCAGGGCCCCTTGTGCCGAGCGCGGCCCCCACCCCAGAGAGACCAGGGCCCCTTGTGCCGGGCGCGGCCCCCCCCCAGAGAGATCAGGGCCCCTTGTGCCGAGCGCGGCCCCCACCCCAGAGAGATCAGGGCCCCTTGTGCCGAGCGCGACCCCCCCCAGAGAGATCAGGGCCCCTTGTGCCAGGCGCGGCCCCACCCCAGAGAGATCAGGGCCCCTTGTGCCGGGCGCGGCCCCCCCCAGAGAGATCAGGGCCCCTTGTTCTGGGCGCGGCTCCCACCCCAGAGAGATCAGGGCCCCTTGTTCTGGGCGCGGCCCCCACCCCAGAGAGATCAGGGCCCCTTGTGCCGGGTGCGACCCCCACCCCAGAGACATCAGGGCCCCTTGTGCCGGGCGCGACCCCCACCCCAGAGACATCAGGGCCCCTTGTGCCGGGCGCGACCCCCACCCCAGAGACATCAGGGCCCCTTGTGCCGGGCGCAACCCCCACCCCAGAGACATCAGGGCCCCTTGTGCCGGGCGCGGCCCCCACCCCAGAGAGATCAGGGCCCCTTGTTCTGGGCGCGGCCCCCACCCCAGAGAGATCAGGGCCCCTTGTGCCGGGCGCGGCCCCCACCACAGAGAGATCAGGGCCCCTTGTGCCGAGCGCGGCCCCCACCCCAGAGAGATCAGGGCCCCTTGTGCCGAGCGCGGCCCCCCCCAGAGAGATCAGGGCCCCTTGTTCTGGGCGCGGCCCCCACCCCAGAGAGATCAGGGCCCCTTGTGCCGGGCGCGGCCCCCACCACAGAGACGTCAGGGCCCCTTGTGCCGGGCGCGGCCCCCCCCAGAGAGATCAGGGCCCCTTGTGCCGGGCGCGGCCCCACCCCAGAGAGATCAGGGCCCCTTGTGCCGGGCGCGACCCCCACCCCAGAGACATCAGGGCCCCATGTGCCGGGCGCGACCCCCACCCCAGAGAGATCAGGGCCCCTTGTGCCGGGCGCGGCCCCCCCCAGAGAGATCAGGGCCCCTTGTGCCGGGCGCGGCCCCCACCCCAGAGAGATCAGGGCCCCTTGTGCCGGGTGCGACCCCCACCACAGAGAGATCAGGGCCCCTTGTTCTGGGCGCGGCCCCCACCCCAGAGAGATCAGGGCCCCTTGTGCCGGGTGCGACCCCCACCACAGAGAGATCAGGGCCCCTTGTGCCGGGCGCGACCCCCACCCCAGAGAGATCAGGGCCCCTTGTGCCGGGCGCGACCCCCACCCCAGAGACATCAGGGCCCCTTGTGCCGGGCGCGGCCCCCCCCAGAGAGACCAGGTCCCCTTGCTCTGCCTTTTATGTGTGTGCTTCGTACCCCTCCCCCGCCACGTCCCGCCCAGCCCCAGAGAGACCAGGGCCCCTTGTGCCGAGCGCGGCCCCCCCCAGAGAGATCAGGGCCCCTTGTGCCGGGCGCGGCCCCCACCCCAGAGAGATCAGGGCCCCTTGTTCTGGGCGCGGCCCCCACCCCAGAGAGACCAGGGCCCCTTGTGCCGAGCGCGACCCCCACCCCAGAGAGATCAGGGCCCCTTGTGCTGGGCGCGGCCCCCCCCACAGAGATCAGGGCCCCTTGTTCTGGGCGCGGCCCCCACCCCAGAGAGATCAGGGCCCCTTGTGCCGGGCGCGACCCCCACCCCAGAGAGATCAGGGCCCCTTGTGCCGGGCGCGACCCCCACCCCAGAGACATCAGGGCCCCATGTGCCGGGCGCGACCCCCACCCCAGAGAGATCAGGGCCCCTTGTGCCGGGCGCGGCCCCCCCCAGAGAGATCAGGGCCCCTTGTGCCGGGCGCGGCCCCCACCCCAGAGAGATCAGGGCCCCTTGTGCCGGGTGCGACCCCCACCACAGAGAGATCAGGGCCCCTTGTTCTGGGCGCGGCCCCCACCCCAGAGAGATCAGGGCCCCTTGTGCCGGGTGCGACCCCCACCACAGAGAGATCAGGGCCCCTTGTGCCGGGCGCGACCCCCACCCCAGAGAGATCAGGGCCCCTTGTGCCGGGCGCGACCCCCACCCCAGAGACATCAGGGCCCCTTGTGCCGGGCGCGGCCCCCCCCAGAGAGACCAGGGCCCCTTGTTCTGGGCGCGGCCCCCACCCCAGAGAGATCAGGGCCCCTTGTGCCGAGCGCGGCCCCCACCCCAGAGAGACCAGGGCCCCTTGTGCCGGGCGCGGCCCCCCCCCAGAGAGATCAGGGCCCCTTGTGCCGAGCGCGGCCCCCACCCCAGAGAGATCAGGGCCCCTTGTGCCGAGCGCGACCCCCCCCAGAGAGATCAGGGCCCCTTGTGCCAGGCGCGGCCCCACCCCAGAGAGATCAGGGCCCCTTGTGCCGGGCGCGGCCCCCCCCAGAGAGATCAGGGCCCCTTGTTCTGGGCGCGGCTCCCACCCCAGAGAGATCAGGGCCCCTTGTTCTGGGCGCGGCCCCCACCCCAGAGAGATCAGGGCCCCTTGTGCCGGGTGCGACCCCCACCCCAGAGACATCAGGGCCCCTTGTGCCGGGCGCGACCCCCACCCCAGAGACATCAGGGCCCCTTGTGCCGGGCGCGACCCCCCACCCCAGAGACATCAGGGCCCCTTGTGCCGGGCGCGGCCCCCACCCCAGAGACATCAGGGCCCCTTGTGCCGGGCGCGGCCCCCACCCCAGAGAGATCAGGGCCCCTTGTTCTGGGCGCGGCCCCCACCCCAGAGAGATCAGGGCCCCTTGTGCCGGGCGCGGCCCCCACCACAGAGAGATCAGGGCCCCTTGTGCCGAGCGCGGCCCCCACCCCAGAGAGATCAGGGCCCCTTGTGCCGAGCGCGGCCCCCCCCAGAGAGATCAGGGCCCCTTGTTCTGGGCGCGGCCCCCACCCCAGAGAGATCAGGGCCCCTTGTGCCGGGCGCGGCCCCCACCACAGAGACGTCAGGGCCCCTTGTGCCGGGCGCGGCCCCCCCAGAGAGATCAGGGCCCCTTGTGCCGGGCGCGGCCCCACCCCAGAGAGATCAGGGCCCCTTGTGCCGAGCGCGGCCCCCACCCCAGAGACGTCAGGGCCCCTGGTGCCGGGCACGGCCCCCACCCCAGAGAGATCAGGGCCCCCCTGGTGCCGGGCGCGGCCCCCACCCCAGAGAGATCAGGGCCCCTTGTGCCGGGCGCGGCCCCCCCCCCGAGAGATGGGCCCCTGGTGCCGGGCGCGGCCCCCACCCCAGAGAGATGGGCCCCTGGTGCCGGGCGCAGCCCCCACCCCAGAGAGATCAGGGCCCCTGGTGCCGGGCGCGGCCCCCCCCCCCAGAGAGATCAGGGCCCCTTGTGCCGGGCGCGGCCCCCACCCCAGAGAGATCAGGGCCCCTTGTGCCGATCGCAGCGCCCACCGCAGACAGATCAGGGCCCCTTGTGCTGGGCCTGGTCTCCACCAAGAGCAAGGCTCTGTCATGCTGGGCACGGCCCAGACACCCGGACTAGGGAGCCCCTTCTACTGGGCACGCACAGACCCCAGCCGAAATCAAAGCACCCCTTGTGCTGAGCATGGCACAGACCCTGAGCGAGATCAGGGTCCCAGTCATGCCAGATCCCCACCCAAATCAGGGCCCATTGGGCATAGCCCAGTCACCCGGAGACTGTCCCTGCCCTGAAGTGCTCACAATATAAACAGGCCAGACGAAGGCAGGATTATGTTCCTCATTGTATGGACAGGGAAACTGAGGCCCAGGAAACAAGACCCCCACAGAGAAAACTCTGTGCTGGCGCTGTGGCAGGCATGTGTCTGTCCCAGTCATCTGGAGATGCCAGTGCGGTTGGGGGCTCAAGTCCAGTCTGGGTGCAGATCTCACGGCCGTCAGGGCTTCCCCCCCTTTCTCACGAGGAGCTGGACGGGTCCCATGGGCAGGGCCCTGATGAGCTGCCAGGCCTCGAGCCGCATCAGCCCCTGCAGGCTCCTCTCCCCGATCTGGAGCAGCTCATCCCCAGGCTGCAGTAGGTCCTTGGGGCCCCCTGCAGAAGACACCAGGGTGACGAGCCTGGACCCTGGGACCTGGATCGAGGGGCTGCTGGCATGTCGTGTTGGGGACTGCACTGGGGCCACATGCAGCTGGGGTGATGAAGCAGGCCCCAGGTACCATGGGGAGAGAGACAGCTGTAGGGAGAGCCCGGGAGGTGGGGGGATTTCTCTGCTTGCAATGGGTGACTTTGTTCCCCGAGTCCTCTCCCCAGTGGGGCTGCTGGGATGGTACAGCCAGGCCTCCCTGATGACACAGGCCCTGGGACCCGCAGGGCAGCGATGGGCTGGGAGCTGCTCCTGTGCAGAGCGGGCTCCCCCCAGTCAGCCTCCCCCCATCACTGTCTCCCTCCCTCTCCATCTCGGCCAGCTCCGCAGTCCGGACCCCTACGCTGCCCCCCCTGTACCCCCGGTCTCTCACCCTGGAAGATCTTCTTGACGGTCAGCGGCCTGTCCCCCTGCAGCGACCCCCGTCCCCCATCCAGGCTGAATCTGAGTCCGTTGGCATCTTTCACCACCTGCACAGGCCTCATCGTGGCATCTGCGGGGGGACAGACAGACGGAGCCGTCAGACGCCAGCCCCTCCCTGCTCAGCTCAGGGCCCTGTCTGGCTGTCATTCACCTGGTGCTGATGGAGGGGGCTGTGGGACCAGCGCTGGGAGGGAGCTGTTGGGGAGTCCATCCACTGCCCCCTTCCGCAGCACCACAATGGCCTGCCGGGCAGCCCAGGCCCGGTGCAGCATTCGCACCGCCTCCCCATGGCTGCAGCCCGTCAGCGAGTGCCCGTTGATGGAAAGAACCTCATCCCCTGGCTGGATGGTGCCCTCCTGGGCGGCCAGGCCACTGGCAAAGACGCGGTGGATCTGCAGGGAATCAGGGCAGGGAGCTGCATTAGCCCCTAGAGCCACCCTCCATTCTCATCCTGCCGGCCCTGCCGGCCCCAGGCTCCCCTCCCCCTGCTGCTCCCTGGGGGACCCCGGCACTCACCCTCACCCTCTTGTGCTGGTCGCTCCCCCCTGAGATGCTGAAGCCCAGCCCAGCCCCCTCGTCCTCGTGCAGCACGACCACCTGGATCTCCTTGAGGTGCTGCTGAGAGAGAGGTGCGTCAGGGGCCAGAGCCTCTACAGACCCCGGAGGTGGGGGGCAAGGCTCCCCTCTATCCCGGTCTGCACCTGGGCACCTGGGCTGGGGAATGACGCACCCCCATCCGCTGCAGCCGCTGCCTGTGCTCCTCTGGCAGCTGGACCCCAGGCCGCAGGAAGGATCAGTTTTCATAGAAGCTCAGGGTTGGAAGGGACCTCAGGAGATCATCTAGTCCAACCCCCTGCTCAAAGCAGGGTCAAGCCCCAATTTTTGCCCCAGATCCCTAAATGGCCCCCTCAAGGATTGAACTCACAACCCTGGGTTTAGCAGGCCAATGCTCAAATCACTGAGCTAACTCCCCTGCTCCCAACCGGCCCAGCACAGAGCCCCAGCCCGATGGTGGGGGTCACACAGGGAGCCCCTGCCTACCACAGAGTCCCAGCCTGATGGGGAGCCCCAGTCACACGTGGGAGCCCCTGCCCAACACAGAGCCCCGGCCCTATGTGTGTCCTGGCCCAACAAAGCCCCGGCCCGATGAGGGATCACACAGGGAGCCCCTGTGCGCCACGGAGCCCCGGCCTGACAGGGGGGTCACACGGGGAGCCCCTGCCCGCCACAGAGCCCCGGTTCGATGGGGGCATCACACAGGGAGCCCCTGCCCAACACAGAGCCCCGGTCCGATGTGTGTCCTGGCCCAACAGAGAGCCCCGGCCCGATGTGGCATCACACGGGGAGCCCCTTCTCGCCACAGGGCCCCAGCCTGACGGGGGGTCACATGGGGGCCCCGGCCTGACAGGGGGCCCCTGTCACACGTGAAGCCCCGACCCGAGCCTCTTCACTCTGACCCCACCCAACCTGCCTCGGTCCTGCCTGGGGCCCGGGCGGAAGGACACGTCCCGTGTGCAGGGTGAGGGGGACAGACAGACGGCGCCCCCTCGGGTGGCACATACCTGCAGGCTCTCGTCTCCCAGGCCCTTCACCTCCTCCAGCATCTGCTCCAGGTCCTGGGCTGGGACCGCGGACACCATGGACAGGCTGGAGTTCAGTGATGTTGAGCGTCCTTTGTCCAGGGGCTCCTCCTTCCCGTCCAGGCCAAACTCCATCAGCTCAGCCAGGCTGGGGGCAGGAGAAACCCCATCACGGCCAGGGGCCTGTCCCCCCATGGTGCCCCCAGCACCCACACCTGCCCCTACCAACACTGCCCCCCAGCACCCACGCCTGCCCCCACCAACACTGCCCCCCACCTCCCAACACTGGCCCCCAGCACCCACGCCTGCCCCCCAGGACCCACACCTACCCCCACCTCCCAACACTGCCCCCAGAACCTCCCACCTCCCAACACTGCCCCCCGCACCCATGCCTGCCCCCACCAACCCTGCCCCCCAGCACTCATCCCCCACCCCCATCACTGCCCCCAGCACCTCCCACCTCTGCCCCCTAGCACCCACACCCACCCTCCAGCACTTCCGCTATCTCCCTAGGGTTCAGGCATCTGGCACCAACCCCAGCTGCCCCCCAAAGGCCCTCACCCACCCCAGCAGAGCCCTGCTCCCTGCCCCTCCCGCTCAGCTCCTGGCCCCTGGGTCCTGCCCGGCTCTGCCAAGGGCGGCTGGCATTGGGTTCTCAGTGCGATGTTCACACATCCAGCCAGGGGCATGTGGCACAGGAGCGTCCCTGGCTTTGGTACCGGTAGGTTACCAGCCCCCTGGCATAGCAAAAGGGGGTGAGAGCTCCCCAGCCTCAGGATGGCTTGGAGGGGAGACCCCAGAGCACCCCCAGGGCCAGCTCCAACCCGGCTACCCACCTGAGGGCGAAGCTCCGGCTGCGGGGCTGGTTCTGCTCACTGGGGGTGGTGAGTGAGGACTCTGTAGTGTCAGAGTTGTCCCCGTCGGACTCCCCCAGGCCCCAGGGAGCAAGGGGCAGGGCTGGGGATGGCTCTGGGGCCCTGCCCTCTGTGGGGAGCGGGGAGGATGTCAGGGGGCCACGCCTGGGCAGGTGGCTCTGCAATGGCCCCCCAGCAGGTCTGGTCCGCGGCAGCCCCTCACCAGCTGGACCTTCCCCCTGGGCCGCCTTGGGTCTGCTGGCGTCTGGGGGGGCCTGGGGCAGCCCTGGAGCTCTGGCTCCTGCCCTCAGTGCCCCCAGGCCAAGTGCTGCACTGTCCTTCCTACCACCCTGGGGCTGCTCAGGGGCTGGTGGCTCCGGCTGGGGCAGGCACAGCCTGGCTGGCAGGGCTGAGAGTAGTTGCCCTTTCCTGGGGGGCCGTGACTCCTGCTCCCTGCCCCAAGCTGCCCGGCTTCGCTGGGGCCCGGCTGCTGGGGCCCCCATCAGCCCACTTCTGCCTCGGGGGGCAGCAACTGCCCAGGGAGCCTGGGTTGCCCCAAAGCGCAGCTCGAAGGAGCGAACCTGCTCCCTCACAGAGCAGCCTGGCCCCACGCGGGGGCCCCTGGCCCCGCCGGGGGGAGGCCGTGTCTCCCCAGCTGGCTCCGTCAGCTCCCTCTGGGCAGGGGGCCCGGAACTGCTGGGGCGCAGGCCTGGGGCCCTGCTGGACAGGACTCTCCCCTCACTCCTGTGGGGCGGCCAGTCCCTTCCACTGGGCTTCGGCTTCTGGCCTGCCCTCCCCCGGGCCCCGGGGCCAGGGGCCCGGGGGCCGGGTTCCTCGCTTGCAGCCAAGCTCTTCTGGAAGAGCCTGATCCGCTCCTGCAGGCTGAAGCACGGGAAGCCAAGGGCCCTTTGGGCTGACGCCTCCTGCAGGGGCCTGACTTGGAAAAGCGGGGAGGGCCCCGGGCCCCGTGGGCCGTCACAGCTCCCAGCTCTCCAAGGCCTGGCTGTGGCAGCCCAGCTCCCAGGCCGTGGCTGGCCAGGGCCAGGGCCAGGGCAGGGGGGCTGGGCAGCGTCTGGCTCCATTCCCAGCGGCAGGTCAGAGAGCTCCGAGTCCAAGTCCCATGGGGCGGCTCAGGAATCCCCAGCTGATCCCACTGGATCCCGCGTAGCTGGTCCTGCTGGATCCATCAGCCTCCCCCAGCCAATCCCGGCATGTCCCTCGTGAGGGGATGCTCCCCCATGCGCTGGTCTCCTTCCCAGAGTGACAGGGCCTCCCAGCCTCGCCTGCCTGGACCGGGGCAGTGACTGAGGAGATGATGCCGATCGCAGGGTGCCTGGGGCTACTGCGTCCCTCCCGGACCTGTTGGAAGCAGAGGCCAAAGGGGGGGTTGATTCCCTGGACCCTCCACCTGCAGGACCCTGCTCCGTCTCCGTGTGACAGGGCCTGGCCTGGGCACCCTCAACCACCACCACAGTCTCATTCTCCCAAGCATGTCATTACTGGGCGCTTTAGAGCCACTGAGTTATTTAAGGTGCCATCTAGTCAGAACCTGCCCTGGCATGGGAGGGAGCCATTTAACCCCTGCATGACCAGGGGCAAGCATGGTGCTGGCTGTCTCATGTTCTGGGTGGGGCTGGGACCGAGCCCGAGCAAACTCCAGTGCTTTTGGGATTTGGTTGCCCATGAGAGCGATGAGGCTCTGGGAGAGGTCAGGCAGCACCAACCGCTGGGTGAGCAGGACTTTAGCCACACCAGTTGAATTCTGCATCCAGAAGCACTTTACAAACTAGCCAGGGATGGATTCAGCCACCTCTGGGATGCAACCAGGCAGCTGAAGAATAGGAAGAATGGGGTGGGGGTGGGGTGTCGTTCAGCACCTAGTGCCAGATTTTGTTCAAGGGGTAAAAAAGAGTTTTGCAAATAAACAAACAGCAGCAGCAGATTTGTAATGAGATTTGAAAAAAAACAAAACAGGTTTTATTCTGTTGCAAGTTTGCAGCCTGGACCCCCATGGCCTGATGGGCACCAGTCACCTGGAAGCCATGGGCATTGGCTGCCCAGACCCCATGGCCTGACGGGCACTGGTTGCCCAGACTCTGCAGCTTTCTACCCACACATGGGACCCCAAATGAAAGGGGCCTGTCTGCATTCACCCCGGGGTGCTGGACCTAGCCAGCTGTGTGCTCCTCTTGGAGAGCAGCGAGAAGCCAGAGGTTTGGGTTGAACTGTCCGATGGTGAGCCGGGCAACATATCTTAAATGGGCCCTTCGAAGCCAGCTGTTGAGGGAAGGGATCACGCACCCACCCCACCTGCTGGGGACCAAGGGATGGGGAGGGGAGCAGCCCATTTGGCCAGGACATGGGTCTAGAGAAGTGCCAGGCACCTTGCATCACAAGTAGCCAGGATGCTGTGCTTTGGGGTTCATCCAGGTGTCCCCCCTACCAACCGCCCCCTCCCCATCACACCACAGGCAGCACCTCCCCTCTCCCCAGTGCTGCGGTTAGAGCAGGGACTTGGCCATGAGGACAGAGTGAAAAGAGGCTGAATCACTGTCCTGCCATGCAGCACCCAGAAGAGCAGCCATAGGGCTTGTGATTACAGGGGGCAGAGCAGGGAGAGCCCTGGCCTTCTGCTGCCCCCCTCGGCACCATCCCCGCCCCAAAACACACCGCCACGGGGCCAGGTAACCTCCCCCCATGTCTCACCCGTCCCCCAACCTCCTGAGCAGCTGCCCAGGAGGACTTTGATAAAGTCCTCCAATGTGGAAGACACCAACTGGCACATGGGATCTGCCTCCCCCCAATACTGCCAGCAGGAGCGGGAGGTCTCCGTCAGTCTTTACCCCCCACCCCGCAGCGGGTCTAACCTGGCCTTACCTTGCAGAAGAGCCCCAGCCGAGGGTGCAGTCAGCCGATGCTGTACCCTCCCCCACTGGGGCACCGTGAGGTGGCCCGGAGCCGGAAGAGGTTCTTGCTCATCTGTTGCTGTGCGGAACTGAGCAGCCTCTGGGTTAGAAAGGCAGGGCCCCCCCAGCTCTCTACAGGCAGCTCAGCAAGGTACAGGGGAGACTTCCTGCCCGTCTGCTTCCGCTGGGCCTGGGTACAACCCGCCACAGCTTCCCTTCTCGAGAGGGCCCGCCCGAGGCTGCGGATCCAGCCCCAAGGACTGTGGTCCAGAGCGAGGTCTGCTACGCAGGGAGGTGTCTCTGCAGCTCCTTAGCGCAGCCGAGCTGGGGTAAAGGGGCTGTCAGATAATGAGGTGTCAGGGCCACAGCTCCCTCCTCGCTCCGTCTGCACCCCAACCCCCATTGCACAGTCCTGCTGCTGCAAGAACAGCCCCGCGCAGCACCAACTGGGGACAAGGAAGGGCAGGGGACAGGCGGGAGCCACAGCTCTCAAGGAACCAAGGGCCAGCCTGGATGTTCTTAGCCACTGCCACACGCAGCTCTGGCCTGGGGCAGGCCCCTGCAGTCACGCACTCGCACCCCCTGCAAAGCCCTCTGACTGCGGAAGGGGCCACTCCTGCCCCCCAGCAGGTTGATCACTATGGACCTGGCTCACGTAGATCACATCAATCTATGTTCTTCGCACCACATACACCAGCACGCATCGCTAGGACGCAGAGGGATTTCTAACCATACCAGAGCACTTTGCAAAGCTGATGTCAGCTTTGATATCAGAAAACAGGAAACTTGTCACAGGTGCAAAGAGCAACATTCTGCCCTGGGACAAGCAGGGGACTGGAGCAGTACCTGGCACGTGAGGATCCAGATCGAAGAGAAGGCACAGACAACAAGAAGTTAAGGAAAGGGAACAAACTGATGGGTCAGACCTTGGGGACAGGTAGCGAGTTCTGGAAGGTGTCAGATCAGCCTACCAGTGCTCCCAGAGGACGGATGTAGCTTCACCTTGGGTATGAACTGAGCCATGGGGCACAGAACGGCTGCACCACGTGACCGACTTCAGCAAAAAACCTGGCTGAAGTCAGCTCTCTGGTCTCGAGTAGGTTTCATTGTGAAACAAGGTGTGATCAACCGCTGCCTGTTCAATTTACCAAGCCCGAGACAGGTCCTCCAATGGGGCTACAACCCACCAGCCCCTACTGCCTCCAAGACAGAGAGGAGGAGAACTGGTCACTGCGAGGCAGGAGCCCTGAGGAAAAAAAAAAAATGAGGGGGAGGACCCATGCTCTGGGGCGAGGCTGGGACTGGAGAGGGGGGCTAGGAAGGCCTGGGCAGCCGCCAGCAGGCTCCATGCAGCTGAGACCCCCCCACCCAGCCCAGCTGTGGCCCTGCAGCACCGTAGCCAGACTGGGATTTCCGTGTGGGATCTGTAAAGCCAGCCCCATCCTCCCCACGCAG
This sequence comes from Dermochelys coriacea, assembly GCF_009764565.3. NCBI lineage: Eukaryota > Metazoa > Chordata > Testudines > Dermochelyidae > Dermochelys > Dermochelys coriacea. Next base: position 1,157,674 of record NC_050091.1, read on the forward strand.
GGAAGTCAGCAGTAGCTAGTCTATTAGTCACCACTGGGTGGCAGCCTCTGCCCAGGAGACTCCTGCACCATCCCCGGCAAAAGGCACAGCAGGGGAATGGCCCTGGGGGACTCTGGCCAGAACCCCTGCACAGCCTTAGACAGGGGGCAGTAAGGAGGGGTCAGGCCTGCCCATCTGGCAGTGGCATGCGGCAGACAGGCAGCCTCGGGGTGGGGACTAACCAAAGACCTCCTAACAAGAGAGCAGCCCCGTTGGGTCACCGCCTGCAGCCAGTGACTGCTTCGCCTTGGGCAGAAGAACATGGCTGCACATGGGCCCACCAAGGTGAGTGCCCTGGAAAGAGCAGAGATGCCTGGGGACCACAGAGGGGAGGGTCAGCAGCTCGAGACAAAAAGGGGACATGCAGGCCCAGAGACAGAGCGGGCCTGGTCTCCTCCACGACCCATCAATATACTGGGACAGGGCCCGGCCCACCGCTTTCCCTCTCCAGCATCTGTGGCCCAGTGCCAAAAATCCTGACCAAGGCTCAGAAGGTAGGTATTAAAAAATACACACATCACTTTGTGATCTTTATTCTCTTTTAGTAAATAACCTGCATGGGGGCTTCATTTGAAGTGACCAGTTCCAACTGAAAAATACAAGATCTGGACTGCATAGAAAAAAAAAAGACCAAAAAAAACCCCAAAAGCAGAATATACTTACAGTGTGCAAGGGGGGAGGCGAAGGGCCTGGCCTGGGGCCATTGTGGGGAAGGGGGCAGATGGAGAACTTAAAATAAAGAGGGGTTTCCCTCCCTGTACCCTCCTGGGCTTGTGGGAGTGGTGGAGTGTGCTGAGGAAATGAGGACTCCAGGACGGCATGGGGTTTTCGTTTTTATATACAAGACACATTTATCCATTAAATTTAGAACACAGTACAAAAAACACTTCAACTAATTCATCGGACAATGCTGTTCATATCAATTACTGTTCTTATTCCTAATATTAAAGGGGGTTTGCTGTAGGTGGGCTTGCAGCTTTCCACTCCTTTAGGTCCACCAGGGTCAGGGGGCAGCAGGATGGGAGAGAAGTGGGGGAGAGAAAGGAGTAAAAACCAAAAAAGGCCCCTACGGCAAACGGTTCAGTCTGAATGCAAAGAGAGAGAGAGAGAGGGAGAGAGAGAGAATGAGAATACAAATTTTATATTACATACAACAGGAAAGGTGGCTGAAAACAGACAATGCAGAGCCAAGTGGCCGGCCTGCCCCGGGGGCTGCTGGCGCTGTGCCGGGGGATAGGGGGCGCTCTCTCCTCCCCAGGTTCCTTTGTCGTCGTTTTCGGTACGTTTCTCTTCCAGAAGCGAGTGGTGAGGTGCGCAGGGCCGCTGCAACCTCAGTTGGCGCCCCAGTTATAGCTGTTGTAGGCGGACTTGTTGGCCTGGGATTTCTGGGGGATGGAGCTGCCCTGGCTGCGCTGTCCGGTGCCGCTCTGAGGGGGTTGGAGGGGAAGCAGAGGGTTACTGGGGCGAGCTGGAAGCCATAAGAATCCCCAGGGTCCTGAGCCCGGGCTGGTCTGCGCACCACATGCCAGGACGTGCCTTGCCCTCAAACCCAGGAGTCCCGCACCGGGGCTTAATAGCACGAGCTGCAGACCTGCGAGACCAGTTCCAGGCAAGCTGCCCCATCCTCACCATGCCAGGTGAGCTCCAGGCACAAGGCAGCCATGGTGCCAACCTGCTGCGGCCCTCCGCCCCGGCACTGCTCTAGCCCAGCGCAGCAGGCCAACACCAGCCCACAGCCCTCAACCCAGCTGGGCCCCCCGCCTCCCGCTTCCCCATGAGCCACTCCGTGCATCTTCCTCCAGACCAGGAATGCTTCCAACACCACCATGCAGCAGCAGCTGGAGGGCTCCGCCAGGGCTGCAGCTCAGGGAACCGGGGGTGGGGGCGGGCAGGTGTGAGCATGGGCGTGTGTGTCTGTGCCGCGGGTGTGAGTGTGTGTGCACTTACTGACTGAGGGCCTCCCTCCTCGCCTGGCAGGGTGGTGTGGCCATAGGGGGTTCAGGAGCGTATGAAGGGCTAATTGGGGGCTGAGGGGCCTAGGGGGCAGAGTGGGGAGGGGTAAGGCATTATCATTCCGAGAGGTTCATTACCTGGTCCTCCTGCTGGCGTTGGCAGCACAGTATCATCTGCAAATATGGAAGCTGTTGCAGTACCAGGATATGTAAAATAAAGGGACAAACTATGACAATAGAAATCCACGGTTAGACCTGACAGCTATGGCGGGATCGTGGGGGTGGCAATTAACCCCTCCACTGCTGGCCTGCAGAGCCGCCATTGCAAGGACGGGGAGGTCAGGACGTACCAGGTATGTTCCCGGGGGGGAGGGGCAATGGCTGAACGTACCTGGTACGGCCCAGCAGCAATGGTGTGGCGCTGAGTACCCCCCAGCTGAGAGCACCCCGGGCCTTCCTCACCTCTTCCTCTCACAGGCCGTGTGTGTATGTGCAGGCATGAACGAGTGTGTGCATGTCACCGCGTGTCTGCATGTGTCCGCTGTGGGGCATGAGAAGGGAAGGGGGGCCAGGGGAGCAAGAGAGCCCTAGGAAATAACCCGGCAGGGGGCTGGGGGGCTGCTTACCTGGCCGTCCTGCTGCAGATGGTGGTGGAGGATCTGCGAGTGGGGCTGCTGATGCGGGGTGAGGATGTGCATGAACGGTGCCGGTGGGTAGGCTGCAGCCGTTGCGGGGTTGAGGGGGCCACCGCTGCCTAGTGCTGAAGGCAAGTTGAACGAGGCTGCCGGGGTTCCAGTGTGAAATCCCTGCTTCTCGAAGGACTGCTGCCAAGGAGACACCACGGGGGGTGAGGGGGGCCAGGTAGGGCTATGCTACGCCTGTGTCTCCCCAGCACCACTGGCTACACGCAGCTGTGGCCACGGTGTGGGTAGGTGCAGGGCAAGGGCTCTTTCACCCTGCATGCTTCAGAGGGGAGACGTTTCCCAGCCCCAAAACATCTCCTGCCGCTCTCTCAAATCCCGCACAGCCGGATCTCCTCCGGGTGGAGAGAGACAATCGCCCCACAGAGCCCGCTGCATTAGAGGGCACGTCTACACTGCAGCTGGGAGCATGCTTCTCAGTCCAGCCAGCAATGTCGCAACGTCGGCAGCGGCTCGCAGTGCACTAGCTTGAGCCAAGCTAGCGCAAGTGTCTAACTGGACCGAGAGGCACGTTCCTAGCTGCAGTGCAGACACCCAGACAGGCCTGCAGTCCCCCTGGAGCACCCCCCCCCCACCAGCTACTATCTGCCCAGAGACCATGGATGAGATACCAACCTGGGTCTTGGAGTAGACTGAGCCCGAGATGTCTGGCACTCCTGTGTTACTGGATGTCACTGATACACCTGTGGAAGGAGGAATCCAAAAGTCAGCGTCAGGCAGGAGCTCCTGTCAGCAGGCAGGGCAGGAGGTGGGCACCGTGAGGTTACCAGGGGAACCAGCGCCACTCCCGGGCAGGAAGGAGCCACAGCAGTGGATGCAGCCACTGGAGTCCCCCACTCCAGGTGGGGTTTGGAGAGAGCTCCTGCCTGGCAGGAGGAAGCCTCTTCTCAGGAGAGTGGAGAATCCGTCACATATCCAGCTTGAATGTCCTGGCCTCAGACACTCCACCCTGCTCCCACCCCCCTGCCTCAACCTGATTATACCAGAAGAAATCCTCTGCTTTGTGTGAGTTGCCAGACGGCACCCGGCAGGGGCAGGGGCTCCTACAAAGGGCAGAGCAACTCTGTCCTTCCAGTCAACATTCCCCAGAGGGGCTTTGACCTTGGAAGCAGGTGGCCGTGGATGGCTAACAGCTGCCATTTCCTCATCTCTCCCGTTCCACTGGTGCCCGCTCCCTGGGCTGTGCGCTCCACAGGGGCATGCCCTCAGAGCTGACACACTGTCGCCAGGCAGCCTCAGCACTAAGGGGTGTGCTGAGGAGACGCCCCAACACCCCAGCCCTCCTGCGTGAAGCCGTTTCACACCTTGCTAATGCTGGTACAGAGAACAGCTCCGATGGCACAGAGCCCCAAAGGAAGTGTGGCTCTGCAGAATTAGCAGAGCTGTTCAGCAAGAGGAAGAACTGCTGCAAAGATCCTGACTGGAGTAGACTTCGATGTGGTTCTGGGAAGATCAGTCAAGGAGGAGATAATCAGGCAAGGGTGACAAGCAGCTCTTGGCTCCCAGAATAGAACAATACACTGCCAAAGCAGTTTCTTTGGGTCTCCAATGAGAAATGAGGTCTAGATAAAATTATTATAAGGTGGGTGCAGAACTAATTGGAAGACTGAACTCAAAGGAGTTATCAGCAGTTTGCTGTCAGGTTGGGAGGGTGTATCTAGTGGGGTCCTGCAGGGGCCAGGCCTGGGACCGGTACTAGTCAATATTTTCATTAAGGATCAGTTGCTCTCCACAGCCACGGGAGGTAGGATAAGTAGCAATGGCTCAATCTGCAGCAAGGGAGATTCAGGTGAGATATCAGGAAAAACTTCCTAGCTCTCCGGGGAGTTAAGTTCCAGCACAGGCGTCCGAGGGAGGAGGTTTAAGAGCAGATTGGACAAACACCAGTCAGGGCTGATCTAGGTTTACTTGGCCCTACCTCAGTGCAGAGGTGGGACTTGGTTACCTCTTGAAGTCCCTTCTAGCGCAACATTTCCAGGATATCCTGGCTGCTGCAACGAAGGGGATTGCACGTTTCCCCATCTCCTGAACTAGCCAGGGCTTTGCAACCAAGGAGGTGGGGCTGAGAGCAAGAGGGCTGTGGCCATCTGGGGGCAGCAGGGATAAAGCAGCTAGACAAAACCACATTCCCACCCCTACAAGGCACAGAAAGGGTAGGGTAGCCCCTTAATACACCACACTCATTAGGGGCAGGGTGAGTAACACACACCCGGGCCTAGTGCTAGCAAAAGCCCTTGATTTGTAGGCAACATTCATGGGGACTGAGAGCCAAGACACGCACAGAACTTCACCAGATGGGCTGAGATTTCATGTCAGCTAGCAACTTCCCAGCAAACTACATGCCAGGTCCAGACTTTGGCATCACAGAGCAACAGGTGCTGTCGCTCAGGGTCTTGGGGGAAGAGAGATGACAGTGGGCTGCCAGGACAGGGTCAGTGGACTCACCGGGCCAGCGCAGCATCAAGAATTACTCTGATTTACAGGTCATGGTGGGGGACACAGATCAGCTGGGCCTTCTCACCCTGATGCTGTGCACAAACACTAGACACACCTGCCATTTGTAAAAGCCCAGCAGAGACAGCACATACTGTCTGGTGTCAGAGAAAGCCCAGCATGTCAACACGTGCAGAAATCTTAAAGAAATTCCAAGGACTGGAAGAATGCTAATATTGTGCCAACATTAAAAAAAGAAAAGGCAAGCAGGATGACCAGGGTAACTACAGGCCAGCCACCCTGACATCAATCGCAGACAAAATAATGGAAAAGCTGATATGGGATTCAATTGAGAAAAAGAATTAAAAAGGACAGGAATATAATTAATGCCAGTCAACGTGGTTTTACAGAAAATAGGTCTTACTTCCTTGAGATTCCAAGTTTGAGTGATAAAGGTAAATGCAGAGATGTAATATACTTTTGGAAGGTGTTTGACTTCGTGCCCCATGACTTTCTCATGGAAAAACTGACACTATACAATACCAGTGGAGTACACGTTAAATGGATTAAGAACTGGCTGACATCTCAAACAATCGTTGTCAATGGGAGTGTTTCTATGGGATTGGTATTAAGTCAGACCCTGTTCAACATTTTCACCAGTGATCTGGAAACAAATATAAAGTCACTGATGATAAAACAGAGACTGGTAGGGATATAAACAATGAGGACAGGGCAGTCATACAGTGCAATCCGGATTGTCTGGTAAGCTGGACCTTTCAAACAAGGTGGGTTTGAATAGAAAATTATACATCTAGAAACAAATAATTCCCTACAGAACGGGGGGCTCTCTCTCAGATGTAATGACTGACAGCAGACGAGTAACTGAACACGAGCACCCAATGTGATGCTGTGGCAAAAAAGGGCGGATGCCATCCTCGGACTTAAGGAGAAAGGAGGTGATTTCAGCTCTATACTTCACTGACTAGCTCGATACAGGAATATCACATCCAGTTCTTGTGTGCACGTTTCAAAAGGAAGCTGAAAACATGGAGAAAGTGCAGAACCCCAAAATGATTCGAGGGATGAAGAAAATGCCTTACAGCGAGAGACTCAGAGAGTTTGATCTGTTCAGTTCATCCAAAAGATCAAAGCGTGACTTGATGGCGTGTACGGACTTTGACAGGGAGAAAATCCCAAGTAGTGAAGGGCTCTTCAATCTAGCAGAGGCAGCAGAACAAGAACCAATGGCTGGAAGCTGAAGCCAGACAAACGTAATTTAGAAATTCGGCACACGTGTTTCTCAGTGCAGGTGATTAACTATTGGAACAAACCGCCAAGGGAGGGGGTGGACTGTCCAGCTCCTGAGGTCTGCAGACTAAGCCTGGCTGCCTTTCAGGATTATGCGCTTTAGCCAAACACAAGTTATTGGACTCACTACAGAGGTACGTGGGTGAAATTCTCCGGCCTGTGACACATACAGGAGGTCAGACTAAATGATCTAATGGTCCCTGCTAGTTTTAAACGCTATCAGTCTCTGAGAGCGATGCTCAGGGAGCCAGCAATCCAGCATGCGACTCTCCGGAAGGGTGTGCAGTGCTCCATGCATCCCATACAAGCAAACTCAGGGATATGGCTGGGACGGTCAAGAAGAATCAACATGCTGCACAAGTGTGCATCAGAGCTATTGTCTCTCCTCAAGTCCATTCTCAATGCTGCTGCAGATGGGAAAGAGAAACAGCAGCCATGTCACTCATCCGATGGCTAAATCCTGCAACAGCTCTGAAAGAGTGTACATCCAGGCTAGAGGTTACAGAAAACGGGAGAGCAAGAAGAATTCACTTAAGCTTAACTCAGAGTGCCAGGGGACCTGGCCACCCCTCTAGAGCCGCACGTGAACATCTTACAAGTCATTGCCAGGAAGCACTCTGGGCCCTTACTCCTCTCTGGGCAGAGTCCCTCTTGTCACCCAGCAGCAGGCAATCCACCGAGAATAAGGTGTCTGTACATAAACAGAGAGGACATCCCAGCATCTTCATGGACAAGTCGCCCCACAGCACTGCTTCTAACTAGCCAGCAGGTGACCTCCCCATGAGGTGTGAATGCCCTGTAGCCCCAGGGCTTTTGAAGTCAGTCCCAGGAATGTTTGGTACAGTCCGACAAGGATGATTTTTGGTGGATCTCCTGGCCTAGGATTGAAAGTGGTGTTTGTCCAGACTGCAGCAGCACTGTGTTTCCAACAGCAGCCCAGAGAGACCCAAGGCGGAAAGGCAATGTCTGTGGTGGTCCCGCAGCCCAGCGCAGGCAGAGCTCAGTGGACTAGTTTGTTCCAGCCCAGGACAATTGCCCGTTTCCTCTCCTGTGACCCCGACAACCCTCCACGTTACAGGCGTACCGACTGACTGCCCACCGAGTGTCTCTTACCAGTGCTGTATCCATGAGAGCCATAGCCGCTGGGCTGCTGGAAAGGGGTTGCTGATGCGTTGACGCTGACATTCACACCATGCTGCTTGGAAGAGGTAGGAGCGACCTAGAGAAAGGAAGGGGCCACGATGGTGAGCACAGGGCCAGCCAGGCTTCTATGCCCTGCCCCCCCACGAGGTGTGGAAAGGGGGGAGCACTCACAGGGAACACGGCGGGCCCATACTGGAAGGTGCTGGGGAGCCCTGGTACCCCTGTGTAGTATGGCAGACTGGTGTAACTGTAGCCAGGAGGCAGAGCTGGGTTCAGGAACGTCTGCTGCGTGGTGTGATGTGTCTGCGTCTGGCTCTGCTGAGGCTGGGCCAAAGTTGTTGCTGGAGCAGGGGAGGAGGCATCGCCTCGACCGAACTTCGTGAGGTCACCTGGAGCAGAAAGGGAGACAGGTGGGAATGAGGCCACCAGGCTGAGCAACAGACAAGTGAGTGACTCGGATCGTCAGCTTTGCATTGGTCACCTTTCACCCAAGGATCTAAGAACTTTGCCAAGAACAGGCCTCAACCTCCTGTGGGGGGCTGGTGAGCCTTAACCTTGCTGCGTGAAGCTCAGGGAGGGGAGCTGACTTGCCCAGGGTCACAGAGTGACAGCTGCAGAACCTGAACAGAACGCAGGGCCCTGCCCCAGCCTCTCCTTCAAGGATTCCAAGCCATTAAATCAAAGGGGCCTGGTACCATATGACCCTTCCCTGCAGCCACCGAGAGAGAATTGAGACCCCTCTGCAGCAGGACCTACAGACATACAGCAGCCATGCAGCATGCAAGGCTGGATTGTTAAACCAATTGCTTTCCCCAAAGCCCCTTTGTCCCCTGTACCCCTCAAGGAGCAACGCACAGGCAAGCAGACCCTAAAGGAAGACTGGTTCCTATAATCAGCTCCCCAGGGACTAAACTACATGACAGTGTCCTGCCAAAGTGCTCAACAAGCTCTTATAGCAGCCTCTGGCCTTCATACTCCAACCCCCGCACAGGGGAGCGAGACACACTGACACTGGGGTTTGTCTGAGAAACTCCTGCAGGCCCCACTCGCAGCCTGAGCGCCAGACGCACCAGGATCTCACAAGTAGCGTCCTGGAGTTTATGGCAATTCCAAACTCAGCTTGGAATGGACCCAGAACAAAGCAGTAGGCTCACGAGCGACCCCAAGCTGTAAGGGTATGTGCGCACTCCAATTACAACCCCGTGGCTGGCCCAGGCCAGCTGACTCGGGCCTGCGGGGCTCCGGCTCATGGGCTGCTTAACTGCAGTTTAGGAGTCTGGGCTGCAGCCCAGGCTCTAGGCCCTTATAAGGTGGGAGGGTCTCAAAGCTCAGGCTGCAGCCCAAGTATCTCACCACTGTTAAATGGCCCCTTAGCCAAAGTCAGTCACGGGTGTCTAAAGTGTAGTGTAGACATACCCCAAGAGCCGTGCCCCGTAAGCCAGTAGCTAACCGGTGCTCGGATCTCATTGAACAGGGGAGTCAGACATTGACTAGCTGAAGATGTGAATAGCTTCTTTTTACAGTGCTGCTCACACTCCGTCCTCTCCATGCCATGGCAGAAAAGCAAGTGTCCTTGCAGGGACCCAATGACCTACAGAGAATACTCGCAAATATCACTTCCTCTGCTCCTGCGAGCAGCTGGCCCTGGAGACTGGGCACAGGCCGAGGGGTCTGGAAAGCTTCCATCTGCATTTCTTTAAGAGCACCTGCTTGCTCTTCCCTGCAAACACTCTCCCCATTCAGAGTGCACACAGTAAGGCAGTGACTTCTGCAGAGCACCAGCCCCAGGACAGCCACAAGCGCTAATTATGGCTCCAGTGCTAACTTGGCAAATTATGCATGCGACACCCCATCAGCCCGGGGCTGGGATTCTAAGGTCAGCGGGCTAGTCCAAAGCACTTCCTGCCTGAAGCAGGAGGAGAAGCGATGCACAGGAAAACAAAAAGACAAGCAGTTAAAGGAGCTAACTGCAGGCCTCAGTGCTGGAGTTGGGATGGAAACCCCCTTTTAGGCCAGGTGGCCTCTCCTAATTCCAGCTCCGGACTGACCCCTAGGGCATATTTGCTAGTATGTTGCGCAGTTAAGTTTTTAAATGCCCCACCTGACTCTTCCCTTGGGAGACTCTTCCACTGCCCAAAAGAGCTGATTTTCCAGCTATTCAGCCTGAATTTCATGCCGTTACTTCTCAGCATTCCTGTCCCTCTTATGTTTCTACCCCCTCCGTGTATCTGCCAATTGTACCTTCCCCTGCTTAGACTCTGCTTTGCCAAGCCAGACAGGCAGCTCTTCATCTCCCTGCTAAATGGATCCCTCTAGATATTTTGCTGCAATGAGGTGTTCAGTCATGGTCACAGCAGAAACAGGATTGTCAGAGAGACCAAAAGAGAATAAAGCCCCCAAGCTGGATAATCGCCACAAGCCACGGGTAGTGCCTGCTCCGCTGGCCACCTCCACACTCCCGAGGCTAGAACTGCACAGTGCTAGTCCCAGTGGGGCAGTGCACAGGAAATGCCACACACTCATTTGGAGAAACACACCAGGCTGAGGGGGAGTGCTGCAGTTGGAGAGGCTCCAGCAGAGCCTGCCACGTGGAGCATCCAGACTCTAAGAGCTCCCTTGCTTGGCTGCTTCCAGGTGCAGTGTTTAAACCTCATGCATACGGAGATCTTGCTTTCAGAAGAAAACACTGCCCCAGTGCTCACACTATAGCCAAGCCACCCCAGACACGAGGGACGAGTGCCTCTCTCCTACCAGAGTACGGATTGCTGCTCAGGCTGCCATCTCTTCCCGTCAGTGGGGTGGTGGGGGTAGGGAATGGGATGCTGTAATAATCCTAAAAGAGACAGGGAGAAAGCGAAATGAACTACATACTGTTACAAAGGCAGGCCTATTGGAGAAACAGGATTTCCAGGCTGCAACAGTCCAGCATGTTGGAGTAATGCAGTTCAGATCAGTCACAGGGTAGGCTGATTGCATCTGGTAGCAACTCCGGATTTTCTCTTGCATTTACCATCCCCCATCTGGCCATTAGAAGAGCTAGAAAAGGTCTACTGGTATGCATGCTCTTAAAAGGTCCAGAACTGTACGTACAGCATCACAGCCATGGGAACAAGAATAACTTCTCTTCCGCAGACCATGTATCACATCTCCGTCTCTGGAGAAGGTCAGTCTAGCCAGCACCATCCACCACTCACAGTGAGCGGAGCTCTGCTTGCTTTGGACTCGGCTTCATAAACCTACTGTCCCAATCATCAATGCTGGCCAAATAATTAACGCTACTGATTCCCAAGTGCCAGAGAACACCTGGAGGAGCTGAACTGATCACCAATTGATTAGAGTGACCTCTACAGAAAGCGCCACAGCTGTATATATATGGAATCCCATTTTGCTAGTCTCTCACAAATACTTTACAACCTGGCATGCCTGTCTGGATTCACTGGTTAGGTCCAGAGATGCAGGCGGCTGCTGGGACTAGAGAAGCGCCTTACATATCTTATTTTACGTACTCACCAATGGGAATCTCGTCTGAAGCATCTGCAAGTCGTCATAACCATACACTTGTGGCTAAAAAAGGAGCAGGAGATTTCATTAGGTACACAAATCTTACAGCTCATTACCAAGTAGCCAAGGCAGATCTGAATGACCATAGTCCATATAATTATCTGACCAAGGATGAAGACCAGCCCCCATGACAACAAGAGACAGAATGACTGGAATGAGAGAAACCACTATGGGGCCTGGTCAAAGATATCTAGTTCGCGGCTGAGAGATGTGGTGCCACATGGGATTGTATGGCTCATCAAATATCGGTGGAATAATCCCGGTTTGTAAGTAGTTTGCAGAAGTTGTATACACAAATGTGTAACTTATCTACTTTCACACACACACACACACACACACACACACACACACACAGAGCTAAGACTGTGGGCTCTTGACCAAGAGGGGCGCCTCGCAACCACCCGACAGAATGGGGGCTGGTATGGAAAAACTGAGCATCCCAGCTAAGATCTTCGGTTCAGTCCGTCACCCTGGTTCCCAGCTTCTGGGACAATTCTCCAGTAGAGGCACTGCAATCAGTGCTCCCGCTTCTCTCCCGTAAGGAGAAAGTTCAGTGGTAAGTCCTAGTGTCCCACTGCCGCCCACTTTCCATTCCAGCTGTTTGCACATTAACCCACCAAGGAGCTGGCACTGCTCCAAACCTCCACTCCCAGGGACCTTGGATCAATAGCTGCTGCTGGCTGAACAGGCTGGGACCCAGGGCTCTTTGCTCTGCATTGGATGGGGGTGGGGAATATCTGCACATGCCCTACTTGCTGGAGGTTAGCACACCACAGAGCAGGCAGCTTGGACAGAGTCCTCCACCAAGAATACCCCTGCAGTCATCTCCACCAAGTGACACTTACCCGTTTGCACACAGACGCACTGCTCCCTCCTGCAGGGCCCTTTCCCAGGAGAGGAACCTCCAAACTAGCTGAGCCCTGGTGCAGCCCCATTGATTAGCCTTTTGTAAGAGTTTTATGTTGCAAGTTCAACCAGGTGGTGTCTGCTTGACTGCATCTGGTACCAACTCTGATTCCTCTGGCATGCACTGTCCCTCCTCTCTAGCTACAGAGAGAGCTAGGAAGGATCTACTGGCATGCCGCACCTCTGCAGCCAGCTCCCCAGAGCCCCACTCACCGGATAGGCATGTAACAGCCCTGGAGCCATGATGTACGGATTAGGCAACAATGGAGGAACTCCCGGAGGGAGGTTGGGAGGGGCTTTTCCTGAAGGAGGAAAAACACAGTTACACAGTGAAACAAATACTGATCAGATCAGCCCTCCCCCCACAGGACCAGATCAGCTTCTCACCCTCCCCTCCGCCCCCCCACAGGACCAGATCAGCTTCTCACCTTCCCCCCCACACAGTACCAGATCAGCTTCTCACCCTCCCCCCAACCGCCGGCAGCCCCCCCCCACCCCCAACAGTACCAGATCAGCTTCTTACCCTCCCCCCCCACAGCTGGCAACCCCCCCCGCCCCCCACAGTACCAGATCAGCTTCTCACCCTCTCCCCCCCACCCCCACAGTACCAGATCAGCTTCTCACCCTCCCCCCACCGCCGGCAGCCCCCCGCCACCTGATGCTGTTGCAACAGAGCTCCGGGTGGAGGCCGTCACCGTGGAGTTGCTGCTGAGGCTCAAGGCCAGGCTGCCAACGCTGCTAAGACTGGAGGAGACGCTGACCACAGGTGGGGCAGCCGAGACGGTGCTGGAGGAGGTGGGAAAAGTGCTAGCAGAAGAATGGAGGCTTGCTTCACTCTCCACACTAGGGTGCTAAAAGGGGGGTGGGGAGAGAAAGAGTTAGAGGCCCTGGCAGTCTCCAGGTAGCCAGGCAGGATGAACTACCACCCTGCAGGAGGAGCAATATGCAGGGGGAGGGTGCAAATAGCTGCTGGACCTGGAAATCCCTAACTGCAGCAGCTGTTTGCAGCAAGGGCTTTGCTCCTGCACTGGGCATGCGGTTTGCAGCTGGGCTCTCCCAGAGTGCAGGCCTGGTTCTAGTTGCATGTCTCCAGCTATCAAACAGTACCGCATGGCTGCAGGCAGAACTAAATGTGGCCGTGGAAATCTGGTGCAGCGACTGAGCATCTCCAAAAGTCACAAGATGGAGGAGTTTACCCTAAAATAGGAAAACAAAACCCACCCCGAAACCTCCCCTCAGCCATCAGGGCAAATCTTACAATCCCAGGTTTAAAGGGCTCCTCTACCCCTCCAGCACCCCGAAAGGGGCAGCTGGGGAACAATGACAAGAGGTGTGAGAAAAGCCGCTGAAACAAGGTGCTGTTTGCTCTTCACACCCAGTCACCTATTGTGCAAGTGGCACGAAGAGCCGTCCCTTTGGCAGGTTCCCTGTTCAGACTCCAACTCCGGTAAGATCCTCTAACATCAAACTGCCAGTCACAATCTGGGGAACTGGCTGCCCAACAGCCAGCACAAAAAACCACCCCAACATTCAGCCCAGGACACAAGGCTCTTCAAGCTACTGATACAGGAAGAAAAGGCCCTTCGGTTTGGAAGGAGCAGTACTGAGAGAACCCACAATTAAAAAGGAAGCAAAACCCCTAAGCAAGCCCGAAGCCTTCTCCAGCACATGGGGAACAATACAGCCCTGTGAGAGAGACCAGGAGAAAGGTGCTGCTCATCCCATGTGTTACTGGGTTAAGTGCCATGTCCCAGAGACACCCAATAAAACCAAACCCACCCCCGCTCCCAACAGTGCCCCCATAAGCAAACCGTCCGGAGCTGCCACCTGGTATTTAAACACGCTGAAGGCAACTCTGGAGCAACCCCCGGAGAGTGGTGACTGAATGCATGCTGTGGAGTGGGAAGAAATTTCATTCTGCTGTGAGCATCAGCAGCATTGGGCTCAGTATTTCCACACTGCCAGCAGTCGGTATGTCAGAGCACTGCAGTTCAATCAGCCACAGTCTAGTCTGACTGCATCTGGTTGCAACTCCAGGTTTCTGTGGCATACACTCCTCCCTTAATGGCTACAGCAAGCTAGTAAGGAGTTATTGGTATGCGACAAACAGGCCTCATCCTGCCTAGAGCCATGAACAGGCATGCAATATATTGAAACAAAGCTCTCCCCCATAACCTTTAGATCGCCACCCAGCCCCCTCCGTGGCCAGCCTGGCTGAGTCCCACCCCATCTCAGACTGACAGGCTGCACTTATTACTTGGCTGTGGGCAGTTTTGCCACCAGATCTATGCTATACACATCGCCTGCTGCTGCATCAGGGCCTGGCTTTCACAGCGGTTGGCGCGCCCATATTTCCAGTGAGTGGGGCCAGAGTAACACTCGCTCAGTGCCTGAGCAGATCTGCACTGCAGCATCTGGACTCACCAGAAGAGTTGACGTTGATGTGCGCCCAGAGGATGTAGACGAAGAGAGGCTGTTCTGCTGGGTGGGTAACGTGCTGCAGGAGGAGAGAAAAAGCTGTCAAACCAACTGCAGAGTTAGACAGCAGGTTTCCACTACCCCTCCAATGCTACCATACAGCTCCATCATCTCCCTCCACAGGAAACGTCAGGTGCCAGGACCGAACCGCATTTGGGATGGACGATAGATATGGAGAGAGCAACAAGACTGGAAGCCAAGTGCAGTCCAGCCCCTGGCAGCAAAGCTGAGCTTGCTTCCCAGGCAAACAGAGCACGGTACATTTCAGGGGAAGGTCCCTTGAGAGCACTTTCCTTTGTGGAGCCAGTGCTTCCCTGACACCTTGGCCAGGTAGGGGAAGGGGCACCTTTTCTTGCCAAGAATGACTGAAGTTCCATCACATGGTGTGAGTGAGGGGATCCTGGAGGCCCCTCTGGAGAGAGGAGGGGTACCGCATCACCACATGGGCAGCAGGTGGTCCAAAAGGTCCCCTCCACTCACCATTTCTGAACAGGGTCTAGTGTTCTGCTTCTCCAGCAATTGGCATGCCCCGAGCTCACCTGCTGAGTTGGGCGGTGGTCGTACTGGGGAGTTCCTCAGCGTGATTCAGGCTACTCAGAGCTGATGAGTGCTGGCTGGCTGTTGTCAGCAGAGACGACGCTGATACTGCATCGTTCAGAGGTGCGATATTGGGGGCAGAGGGGGAATCGGATTTCACCACAGGGCCTGGAGCACCTATGAATGAAAGCTGTGGTTAGGGGTCTTCTGAGCATTGGGAACACCACCAGCACTTTCCACCTGCAAATGTTCCGCCCTCCCAACAGCCCGTGGAGGAAGGGAATGCAGCATGAACTGGCAGCGAGAGCATAGAACTGGGAGATGGGAGACCTGGGGCTTAATTCTGGCTCTGCTGCTGACCTGCTGCGTGACCATGGTCAAGCCACTGCACCTCTGTGCCTCAGTTTCCCTCAACAGTAAAACAGAAGCAATGATCCTTATCCAGCTTCACACAGAGCCGAGATCTATGAATGAAAAGCCCTTGATAGGGGCCAAGGATCATCATCAGGAATAGGACTGTCCCACTTCACAGGCACACAAGTTAAGTGACCTGCCCAAAGTCACAGAGGCAAGAGGTAAAAGAGAACATTTTAGGGTAAGCAAATAAAACAAGCAGCACAGAGCAGGCCAGCAAGGTGACAATTTTCTGCCATTGTGGATTGAGGCTGTTGCTCACAACCCCCAAAGGAGCACAAGGGTATGTGTGGTGTGAGCAAACCCAACCCCCGAGTCATGCTGGCAACTCACCTTCGACGGCCTGTGTGGTTTGTAACTGCGTGGGCTGTACAGAGCTGAAACCATTCTGGAAAAGAAAGGGGAGAGTTTGGGATGGCTATAGCTTGTCTTCACTGACCCCTCTGCATTTGTTTAACCTCCCCTCCAGGCCCACACAATAGCTCCAGGAGCAGACCTAGGACTGTACGAATTATCAGACTGGATCAGACATGAGGCTAACCCATTCAGGCTCCCCTCGGACCATGGGCAGTACAGGTGCTTCAGAGGAAGCTGCAAGAAACCTCCTAATACCTAGTAGTTAGAGACCGGCTCAAGCGCTGATCAAGAGGTCTACATCTCCTCCAACACAGATGTTCCATTAACTATTCCCACTCTGGATAGTTTTGTGATCCATATGAATGTACAAGCCCTTCTGGAATCATGCTAGTCTCAAGCTCAGCGCTACCCTTCTGCAGTGAATACCACAGGTGGTGTGTGAAAAGCAGAACCATCTGTCAGTTTTCATTTTGCCACCAGTGAATTTCACTGAAAGCGAACAAATCTCAGTGCGGGGACTTTTGATACCAGTGCACTTGGCAGGCACATGACGTGGCCAACAGCGAGGGGTTCTCAGCACATTTATCAGATTCCACAGGACAAGAGGCGACCCCAAAGGATCCGTGAAGCAATTCCCCCACCCCACCCAAAGAGGCCACCCCGAGAAGCCAACAGGGAAGACCAGAAAGGGACAGACTCTCCAAGCAGCGGCTCCTGAGCAATGCCCCTCTCAGCAGCTAACCCAGGTGTGGCGTGGCAGGCTCCAGTGGAAGGTGTGTGCAGCCCTTGGCCAAAGAGAAGGGAGACACTAGGGATCACAGGAAGGAAAGAGAAAATCCCACACATTCCCCATCCCAAGAAATAACTAGATCATCCACGGTTGGCACTGCAAATGCACCCTCCACCACAGTACCCAGGGAGCCACACTGCAGCTACAAGGCCCAGGATTACACCTATGCCTACTTGGGGCTAAATTAATGATAAATCTCCAATTTACAACAAAAATTGACAGACCCTGCCTCTAGCTGGTGTTGCAGATTTTGCAAGGAAGTTACAGCAGAATCAAGGAACCACGGATTTCCTCACTCACCTCTCCATTTAAAATGACCCACTCCCACCGCTCCTTCAGTCCTGAGCAAGGCCAGTTTGCAGACAACCATCACATCCTGTGGTGACGACATTAGGTCCACCTCTACACAGCAGCTAGCCTCTAGCTCAGGCAGAAGAGAGGGCTTTTCCACAGCAAGCCAGCAAAGCTGAGCACTCGGCTCTCCCAGTTTGTCAGCTCTCCCTCTGCAGTGATTTGCAGGGCCCATTTATCAGCTTTTTTGATTTCTCTTACACCCTTCCTGCGCTGCAAAATTACAGCCACCCCTCCACACAGGGCTTCACACTCTGCCACGGTAAGACAGCACCACCGAGAGGGGATGCGCTGGCCCCGGAAGGCAGTCAAGGCCAGCTCCCTACCTTGGCCTGGGTCAGGTCTTTCTGGGGCGAGGAGGAGATGGAGTTTGGGTATCGCCTGGTCTGGGTGGATCTCTGTTCATACAGTGGTCCCTGAGCGCTGTTCTGGGAGGTATACGTTGCTGTCTGTATTGTGCCGCCCTGGTAACCAGACTCCTGGCTTTGACTGGACGAAGATTCACTACACAGAAAGAAAGGAAGGGGTTTATTTTCTCTCCAAAGTGACCCTGCTGGGCTGGCAGCCTCGAGCCTATGCTTATATGTGCTTACCAATGTAGCTGATCAAACCCAGCAAAGAAGTGCAGCCAGGAGACGGATGGCCCAGCCACAGGGAGACTCTCACTGAAAAAGGCTTGTGGTGCTGTAGACTGAGCACTGGACTGGGAGCCTGGAACTCCCACATTCTGATTGCCACTGACTTGCTGCGTGGCCCAAGCCAAATCACTCTGTCTCTCTGGGCTTCCCTTTCCCACACATAAAACAGAGCTAGTACTTAGGAGGAGGCTGTGAGGACCCACTAATACAGGGATATTCAGAGTGAGGCTTGCAAGCAGCTCTTTAATGGGTCTCCTGCAGCTATTTGCAGCACAATATAAAAACCCTGTGCAATTTAATTATTAACTAAAGTTATAAACCAATCAGGATGCTTTTACTACATTATTAATTAGCTGTAGTTGATAAAATAATAATACTTGGTCAGTCATTTTGCTGTGAGAATTATATACATTTCCCTGGCCAGGCTGTTTAAATATGAATTTATAGCACTCTAGCAAATGAAACAATGAATTCCCACAACTGTGACTCTCTTGGGTAATGCTGATCACTAATTTGGCTCCTGAACCATTGAGGTCCGAGTATCTCTAAGCTAACGGTTCTGTAATCGTTCGGGGCTGTAATGCTCTGTATAAAATTAAGTGTGAAAAAATCCAGGCAAGTCTTCCCCTTTCTGACAAACTCAGAGGTCCCCATCCTCGAGAAGGAGAGAGGATATAAAGCTATTCTGAAATCAGATTGGACAAGCACATAAACCGGGGACACACGGCAATGGCTGGAGAAGGAACTGCCTAACGTTACAGGTCTTCTCCAGCCCTTCCACCTTTCTACCCAGCTCTGGGCAGTAAATGCATACAACCCAGACATCATTGAAACCCTTGTGAAGTGCTGTGCCACAGACCTTGCACAGGAAGGGGTTGGGGCAGGCAGGTCAGCCATAAGTCACTGTTTACTTTAGAGCTCCTAAGGCATATTTACTCTCACAGACCATGACTGCTTCCTTCACTCCCCGGCCTGAATGCCAGACATCTCCAGCAACTCCGCCGGGACAAAAGGGCCAACATCTTCCTGTTCAGCATTACATCAGGACAAAGTTGTTGTGCAATAAGGGATACTTAGCACACTTGCTAGGGACTGGGAGTGGCAGCAGCTCCCAAAGGAAGATCAGCTAGACAGCAAGGGGATGAGAACCCTTCAATTTGACAAGGCACGCTCAGTTTGAATGGACAGACATGCTCAGCTCTCTCCCTGTTTGCTACAAAAATCTCCACAATTTGTATTTACACTGTGAAGAAGAAAGCACACACACGACCTGTTCACCTGGAACAAGGCGCAGTTGTGCTGGGGATTCCCCTCTCATTATTCGCAGGGAGTGGTTTAACGGCAGCAGGAAACCTGCCCTAATTTACTTTCTGTTTAAGTATCGCAGGCCAATCAGCCATAGGTTTGTCTGAATGAGTCCGCTGGCAACTTAACCATTTACTGTTGCATACGCTGTCCCCCCTTTATAGCTATGAGACCAGCCAGAAAGGGTCTACTGGTATGCAGTATAGTTAGGGAGCTCCGGAGCAGGTGGGGGCAGGCTGCAGGGTCAGCAGTGCTGGCCTGCGCTCATTTACCCAGGCGGCTTGGACACCAAGGAAACTCCCACCCCAACGTGCTGTGGCTGGTACAGGAGACTCCAGAATCTCAGCAGTACAAATAAGGTGCCCCTCTGGTTAGGATGAAGCTGTTTCTCCTCCTGACCCTGCAATGAGTTAAGAGCATAGAGGCTCTTTATAGCCGGTCCACTGAGACCCAGATGGAGCTGGAAGCAAGGCTGCCCCTAACAGCAAAGGAGCAAGTGCTACCTGCCTCTGTCCACCATGGGCATTGGGGTGTTTCCCTGGGCGCCCCAGGCCTTTACCTCGCAGTGCTGGTGTAGAGGCTGCTTTGAGACTGGCTCACAGAGGCGCTCGTCGTGGGCGTTGATTCGTACTCCGAGAGAACAGGCTCCGAACCAAACTGTAATGCCCCAAACTGCAGGTTTAGCCCTGAGATATCAGCGGAGCCAGGCATTTCCACTGCGAGAGCAGGAATCTGCAAAGAAAGGCAAAAAGAAAAGGAGTACTTGTGGCACCTTAGAGACTAACAAATTTATTAGAGCAAAGAAAGGCAAGTCACTGCAAGGACAACCAAACTGGCAAAGGGGACTTCGCTCGAGCCACCTGCAGGGAGAACCACCTCGAACAGCAAAGCAGACTGAAGCGGGCAGAGAAAATTCTACATGTGCACAGGAGGGCTCTGACCTCAGCCCGCCCCACACTTCAGTGTCATGATGCTAGAGCTATGTCAGCTGACCAGCAGCCCCAGAATAGAGGGATCAGGCCACAGGGTCTCACCTACGCTGGTGTCTGCAGGATTACAACTCTACAGTCAGATATTGAGGTACTGAGAACCACAGACTTGGCTTCAGTGACACCCACCCTCACCCTGCTGGAATTTCGAACACACTCGCCCCTGTGGTCTGCAGGTGCTCCGGGTTACGCTGTGAACATCAATCTGTTCAGCCTGGTACACAAATCCTATGAAGAGCCTAATCCAACTCAGGGTAGTGAAATCCCTCCTGTTAAGAGGGAGGGAGGCTGCTACAATTCCAACATGGCCGTGCCTAGATCCCGCT
The DNA here is from genome assembly GCF_009764565.3 of Dermochelys coriacea. Lineage (NCBI taxonomy): Eukaryota > Metazoa > Chordata > Testudines > Dermochelyidae > Dermochelys > Dermochelys coriacea. The sequence continues at coordinate 1,177,902 of NC_050091.1, forward strand.
GCCACCTCCCCACGCCCCCTACCTTAGATGTCAAGGAGGCTTTCTTCTTCTGTTGCTTGAGCTTCTGCTGCGCTGGCTGGGGACTGGAGGGCTGGTTGTCCGATGACCCTGGGGACATCTGAGGAACAGGGTCAGTTTTGCTGGGCAGAGGGGAAGATGGGGGGGGCGGCGCCGTTGTAGAGGCTGTCACCACAGGCTGCTTGTCCTGCATGAACACCTCCATCATCGCTGAGGCTGGTGTGAAAGCCTGACGCTTGGTGAAGGGGCTGTGAACGGATGAGTCTGTTGGGTTCTTTAGATCTGCAGTGCAAAACGAGGCCGAATCAATGCTGGTTGTTTTGTGAGAGCCAACACAAGTCCCACCACTTCTAGGTTTCAATAATGAAATAAATGACTGAGACCTTGCCCCTCCCTGGAGCCTTTCACCGGGCGTCTCAAAGCTCTTCACACAGTTATAGTTAATGTCCAGGGAGCTACTAGGCCCCTCCTACATGGGCGCATGGGGAGTACCACTCCAAAGGGAGTCAGGGCATTGCTGGGAAAAGAACCCCAGGAGCCCTGACTCCCAGTCCAGCATCCTAACCAGACCCCTGCCCTCTTCCATAGGCAGTGTGCTGACCTGTCAAGCACTCCACCTTTCGGCTCAGCATACAAGGCCTCCCTGCAGCTCTTGCCATGAAGTTTAGGGGTGGAAGGAAGCAGATCTAGTCTGCAGAGCTTCTCCATCACAGAACGCCTGCAAATGCCTCTTAGACAAACACCAACTCTCACAGAAACTTGGCTTTGCTTCCCTGCCCTCCTCTGCAAGTTTGGCTGCATTTGATTGCCCGATTGTTTTGCTTCACCTACTGCGCACCCAGCGACCACCACCCAGGCCTTCCTCCCCTCAGCACGGCTGCACCTCCTGCACCCTGGCGTACTAATCACAACTCCCATTCTCTCTGCCTCTGCTCTGGGGCTCCTTATCTGAAACACTCAGGTGATGCCAACACCGGCGGCTGCTGGAAAAGGGCTGAGTTTTTCCTCAGCTCATATTTGAACCAGAGCCATTTCCCCAGAGCAAGAAACAACGTGTAGGAGCTGAAAGAACTGCATCAACACTAGACCACGCAAGGCTCGGAGAGACCTTTGAAGCACAGAACAGCTACAGCTGCTCTTGTATCATAGGTATCCCCGGGCCAAGAAAACTGCTTCCTTTCCCCACTGACCTCTGGCATGAGAGCCACCAGCAGAGGTTAGTTTCCTTTCCAAGGGGCCCGATGAGATCAACAGCCCAGCTCCCTCCAGCAGATGGAGGCCGACATATGCCTGTGTATCTGAGATCTATTCCACTGGAGAGCTCTTGGACTCAAAGTACTTGAAGCCACCGCTCATGAAATTCCTCTCTACAGATCTCTGCATTTAGAGAGCATGCTAGGCTGCGTAAATGGCAAGGGGACTGGTCAGCAGATGCCTGTAGGTGTCCGTGTGGCAGGCAGGCAGGGCTGAAACAGATGCCAGTGCAATGGGCATACAGAATGAGCTCATTTCAGCTGCTGGGAGTGGGAAAAGGACAAGGAAAGACCCTGAGAGTGTCTTAATGAGCAATAATTACTCTCCAATCCGAGGGCAATTAGATATGCATTCCTGATGATTTGTTCTGAATGGCAATGAGCCCAAAGGCTCCAGGGCTCGCACTCCCAAGTGAATCCTCCATGCCCCCCACTGCAGCACACCCAGAAACCGTGTCCTTGCTGCCTTACCATACTGCGTGAGAGCTGAGGGCTGGGCTGGGGGTCCCAGGTCCCAGGAGGAGGTGGTGCTGCTCCCGCCGGGCTGGGTGTGCTGAGCAGCCAGCTGAGCCAGAGCCTGAGCTGTCTTGAACTGCTCCAGGAACTGAGAGCCTGTGGTGATGCTGCTTTTGGCCTCTCCGACATCTCCAAGCCCCTTCCCCAGCATGCTCGCCTGGGGTTTTAGCAAGGAAAGGAAAAGACACCACTGAAAGCAGGGGCTGCGATTTCCGAGGGCAGCCCTGAGCTGCAGGAAATCCGAGTGCCCCTGCCCTGCCTCTTTCACACACAGGCTTTCTTTCCAGTGGATGTACTGTGGGTGCCGTCTGTAATGAGAGGCTTTCTGCTCATATTTTGCCCTGCACTGCATGGGATGCCAGGTTTTAGGGCATGGATGCAGCACAGCTGAGCTCTCCAATAAAGGGAGCAGATGGATCTGCAAGAATTCCTAAGTGCCAATGAAAGTCCATGGGACTCCTGCTTCCCAGTCATATAGGTGCTTTGGAAAATGCCACCCATCCTTATCCTCCCAAACTGTCTGCCAGGGTGACACAAAGAACCAGTTGTCCAGCTCCAGGTACCTCTCTGGGACCATTTCAACAATTCCCTTCTTTGCTCTTCAACACAGGACTGCTGGGCTCTCAGCTCAGACCAGGCTGGGGGTATCCCCATCCACGGCTGCAGGTTGGCCAAGAACCAACCCAGCGCAAGCTAAGCCTGAGATGCAGGGATTGAATGGAGCGGGACAGAGCAGAGTGGCAGCACTCGCCTGCCTTAAGGAACAGGCACCTTTGGTGCTTTGAAACCAGAATCTGTCCTTGGGACAAGTCGCCTCCCTGAGAGGGAGAAACCGGCTCTCTGAGAAGCCTCCAGAGGGAAGTACGGAACAGGAGACATCCAGCAAGGCTATGGTCACAGGCCCAGCTGCCCCGACACACTCAGGGCATGCTCCCTTGCTGTGGTTACCACCCTGTCGCCCTTTCAGACAATACAGCTCACAGCTGCTCAGAGGCTATGGGATTCGCTTTTCCCCTTTCAAAGTGAGAAAGAGGCACGTGGCCTAGGGTTAGCCAGGACCGAACACTGCTCCAGCACTGAGGTTACCCTGCTTAGTCACCTAATTCCTATGGACTCACAACACAGAGCCATGAGTGTAGGACTGAAGCTGTAAGTCACGCAGCTTGGGGATTCTCAACTAAATGGGTGCACCCATTCTGCCCCTCCCCTATTACTTAAAGAGAGGGTCTCAGAAGGTGGGTGAATTCAGCAAGCCCCCTGCCTTGCCTAGGCAGAGGCGAGTGGCAGTTTCCTTACCATGCTGTGATGAGGGAAGGCATTACCAGATGCAGGCTGGGACATAGGAGTCTGCTTGGAATTGCTGAACACCAGAGGCTGGGCAAGAGAAGGAGCCTGGGTTGAATCCAGGTTTGATGACTCATTCTCCAGAGAAGAGGGTGTCTTTCCTAACAGCACCGCAAGGTCAATTCTGGGAGAAGGAAAAGGATGAAACCACCCATGTTAACTGGAGCTGTACCATCCCTTGAGGGTTGTTAGCTTTCTATTCCAGCCAAGAAAGTCCTTCCCTGCCCCTGTGACCTCAAAGATTCACACTACACTACCTCAGCACTAGTCAGCAACTGTCTCTAGCAATCTCAAAGGACCACCTGAAAGGAGCAGCCAAACATACCTACTACAAGTAACCAAAAGGAAAAACCAGGCCTAAGAGCAGCAATTGCGTATGGCCACCTGGGCAAGGCACACCCTGTGCTACTTATCGGCTAGGCTGAGTAAGCAGAGCTAATCCTGCCAAACCACTAAGAAAAGTCTGGCAATCAACATAATGGACAGAGACAGAAAGGTTTATGCTTGGTAACCCAGGGCAATCAAATTATGAAGTTACACAAAACAGAGTCGCATCCAAGCAAGTGAAACCTTGACTAATAAATGAACAGGCCACTGATGTAACTGTTTTCCTGGGACCAACAACTGACATGTTAATGGTTACACCTACATGTCGAACTCAATGAATTGTCTGCAAGAATAAATCTAAACTCTATGGAGATAATTCTGAATTTTGATAGGACCTTTTGGAGGAACTCAAAGTTTTCTACAGACATGAATACCCTTACATCCTCCTGTGAAGTAGTTAAGCATCTTGGCTGAGACTTTCAAATTAGTCTAGGGGATTTAGACATGTGCCTTTCATGAAAATCAAGAGAAGATGTGCCTAAATCCCTTAATCTGTTCTGAAAATCTCAAAGCTGTTTTACAAAGGGAGAATCCGATGAGCTGAAGACAGAAATTTATAACAGAACTTGGGAATTCCTGGCTTCCAAACCTGGGCTCCAAGCACTTAGCCCTTCCACTCAAACACATGTGAACTTATTCAGTGCTCCTGAATTTTGTCCAAGTGGATAGCCATTTGTCTGGACGGTTTAGACAAACAAATCCTTCATCTTGGCAGGGCGTTAGACTAGGTGACCCTTGTGGTCCTCTGTAATTCTATGACTCTATGAAGCAATGCTCTGCCCCTGGACTACCATATTGCTATTGCCATAGCATTATTATTAAGCCATCACCTCTGGCCAGCTGTGATTGTCACATTCTCGGCAGGCAGAGGCACTGAAGACACATTGGAGGCAGTGAAGATCTTGGTCTCTGAAAGCTAGAAGACAGAAGAGGGAGGTAACCCACATATTAGAACCATGCTTTAAGGCTCCAAATAAAGAAAGATTTCGAAGTTAAAGCAAAAATGCAAAGAAACTGGGGCTGGGAAGAACATGTGCAGGAAGGTTCGCTCATGGCATCCCATAAGAAACAGTATGTGGTGTTAGCACTGATAATATGTTTGGTTCTGATCAGAAACAGCCAGCCCTTGGTTTTGCCTGGGTTTAACCTCCTCAATGACTCAGTCTATCATCTGCCAGGCTTAGAAAGCATTTCCACTCAGTGCTGGCAGTCCTTCAGTCCAACAGAGCGACTGGGAAGTTATGGAGTGAAAAATCCATTGGGAAATGAGCTTCTGGAAACTCACGAAGTGCAGTACTGACCCCAGACCCACCGGACATGGAGGAGGAAATATCTGAGAGAGGAGAGTCAGCTACGAAGACACTTCAGACTTTGTTTGAAGTTGAGCCTCAGGTCCCACAGCCAAGGTGAGGACTTCTGGCTACCGGGCCAAGAACCCAAAGGCCTGCTAGGGCAGTGCAGGAAGAACTGCTAAGTTAGCCCCTGAGTCATCAAAGCCCCTCAGCGTGTACTTGCATTTCACTCAAGTCAACAGACAAGCCCAAGTGCTCTGCTGAACTGGGTCTCCAACCAGCAAAGGGGCAGTCTGCTTTCTACAGGCCCAGTAACTCCCGTTTGAATTCTAAGGAATGCTCAGGATAGATGGATGGGAAGTTTTAGAGCAGCCCCCACATAGTTTAGAGTGGACTATATTTGTATATAAACAGCTTTTATCCCAGAAAGAGAAGCCCAAGAACTGTGGCAAGCATCTCTGCAAGTAATGGCCAAAAAAAAAAAAAAAAAAAAATCACAGAAAACCATCCCAGGCCAGAGCGTTTGCTTGGTGTGCAAAGGGCCTCCATGTAACACAAGAAAGGGCGTCCAGACTGCCTTCAAGCAGAGACCTGATGAGCGCAGGAACAGCTCTAACTGCCTGTGTTTCTACACACAGCACTAACACTTCCTTTGGACAGCGCTTGAAGAATGAATGCCTTTTCCTTTGCTGTCAACTCCAGCTGCCCAGCTGAAAGGAAGTGAAAAAATGTACAATAAAGGGCTCAGTCCTGCAGCCATTTAAGGTGATAGCAAAACTCTCCCTTGATTTAAATGGCAGCTGGATGAGGGCCAAAGTTAGGAGAACTTTAAAAACCAAGGCAAAGTTGCTTCTGAAGCAGTGGAATCGGATGCCGAGAACACAGATCACAAGCAATGAGATGAAAATGAGACAAACCTCAGATTAACACAGAAGGAAGAGCTCAGAGCTCCTGGAAACAGGCATAAAAAGCACAACCTTGGCAATAAAGACAAGCAAAGATACTTGACATTCTGCATCCAGACTCCCTCCCCCCTCAGAGTGGATATTTACAGATCCACAGGAGGCAATGCTTTCCAAGCTGCAAACTCGCAGTGTTAACTTTCCACAGAGTTCAGTAGCGACAATATTTAATCCACCTGAGTCGTGCAGTGCAGTTCCTGGAACAAGGAGCCTGGTTTGGGGCTATTCCTACAGTCCTCAGCTAGCAGGTTTTGTCCCCCTTCTAGCATGGGGAAGGGATTGAGAGTACCTACATCTTCATTCCAGTCCTCTGTTCCCCATTCCTCCGTCGCTGTCCTCCAAGCACCTACAAGGAAAGCAAGAGTTTGGGAAGTTTGCTACGTGTCTTAGCCCCATTTCTTACAAAAGCCAGGAAAGTGGTTTGGGAGCATAGCAGGCAGCTGGATGGGTTCTTACTCACCAACCAGGCACCAGCGAGAGGCTAAGAAAGGCTGCGCACAGACACACCCCAACACCAAAGCAGAAACTCAGGGTATTGGGTTTAGCCAGGGGGCTGCCTGGGTTCTTCCCCAGCCCCTTTGCTCAGAACCATCTGTTTTCCTGCTTCCCCCTCTCCTTGCCGTAGCTGTACCCACAACCAGCTATCCCCAGCCCAGCAGAGACCAAGAGCACCACCTCCAGAGTGTCTTCTGCCAGAGGTGGCGCCAAAGTCCAGCTCTCCTGTGGGACATCACCATGCAGCTAGACTGGCTAGCAATCATATGGGTTTTTTTAAAGGGACACTGTCAGATCAAAGTTCAGTCCCAAGTTACAGTTTTGTAAACAAGCTTTCATAAGACCCAAGAACTGAAATGTTTCCCTGGGTTTATTTTTGTTTCAATGAGAACGTTTCCCTGCAGCATTTGAAACCCAAACACGGGGGGCATTTTGCCTAGCACATGAGACTCTGAAAGTGAAATCTACTGGGAATCTGTGATTCATGAATTTTCCTTGCTCAATTTCAGACGAATACAAAAGACGAACAGATAAAAAAACTGCAGTGAAAAGATCATCATGTCGGTTTCAATGCTCCAAGGTTTGATTTGTAAAGATAGAGAAATTTACTTTTTAAAAAGTTTGTTTTTAACCTGACTGCATCCCCCTACAAGCCAGTTCCAAGTCCCTTGTCCCCCCCCCCACCTCAGTTTGAACTGAGCACTCTGGGTGTGGCATGCTCACTTCAGAGTCCACTAGAGACTTAACTTTAGGTCCTGCGGTGCTAGGAGAGGGGGAGCATTTCACATCAGAAAATCAGGGCACAAAAGCAGCCTGCGAATTTTCAGCAGGTCATTTTCACCCATACAAACCAGACTAACAAAAAAAAAAAAAGCCACACAGCCAACAGGGTTAATTCTATAGACATTTACAAGAATAGGACAAGTTCTGCCTATGACAACACCACCTTAATCAGCTGACGAGCTTTTTAGAACTTGTAAAAGTGGAACATTTTGGTCTCCAGTTCTTAGAGGCTAGTCAGAACCCTCCCAGATTTGGAGGGGGGGGGGGAGGGAAATTTCCATATAGTCTATCGTTGTCAGGCCAAGACTTGAAAAGTCTCCCAGTTCCAGAGATGCAGCTGCTTGAGAGCACCAAGGAAGCAAATTACTAAATAGCAGAGCCTATTGTTTAATTTTGCCTGGCAAACTGAGCCGATTCAAACCTCTAAATATTTGATTCTATTTAGGATCAAAACATTAATACAGTTTAACCCCTGGGGTCCTTGCAGCCTCCAGGCATCCCACACTTGGAGAACTCCCCCTTTGCTCCCAAAATGGTATAACACAGGCAGGGGAAGAGTACATGCTACCCTTTTGGGGGGTGGGGAAGAGTTAAAGCCAGCTTTCCCCATTTCTCATCTGCTTCTTTGCTCCCTCAGCAGCAGTGTGACGGCTCCTTTTCCAAACGTTCAGGGACTAGAGCCCGTCTCCCTACCCAGGCAGAGGCTAGGTACCTCAATCCAGTTGTGATTGGCAGAAAGCAGGAAACAGAGTCTGTGCTGCGGGACATGGCCCTGGGCCCCATTTCAATTTCCTTTTCTCAGATCAGTTTTGGGAATAAGAGGAAGAGCAGAGGGTCAAGGAAGGCTGAGCTAAACTCTTCAGCTTCCAGACCCATGAGAAAGGCTTTCCCTACTCTCCAAAACTTCTCCCTACCAGACTGCTTTACAGGTGTCACACATCCAGTCCAGCCCTGACCGAGATTTCTTGTGCATGGAGAGGGAAGGAGAAGTGTATGCAAAGAACTGCTTTCTATCCAAGATACTCTCCAGAAAGGAAATGGATGGTTTCCTAACAAGCACACTGTATATCTACCTTGTTGAAAATAAACTAAACTTCCCGCTAAGCTCCTGGCCAAGCGAGATCATCTCCAGTGAATCCAGCACTCTGACCCTCAAGATGGTGTCCTATTCAGAAAGACAGGAGATTGCCTGCCCTACCCTCTCCCGCCTGGTGAGGGAGTCTCTTCCAGGGCAGTTGCTCCCCTCTCTTAGGGAGGGAGCTGGCTGGGAGGAATATTATCCATTTTCAAGGCAGAAGAGGTGCAGTAATTGAGTCAGCTAATTGAGTACCAGTTAGTAGTTCAGGTGACGCAGCCTGCTCCTGTAACAGTAGCTAGCCCTTCCCTCTGGACAGCCTGGTGCCCTGTTGCACTTGCCACAAGCTTGAAGAGAAGGACACCTCGGTGGTCCCATTTCTATTCTTTTCAGACATCTCTCCAACGTTAACATCAGAGTCTACTGCTCCCGTAACTGACCAGGAGGCCTGCAGGTGCCACAAGTCACTAACTGGATATTCACTGACCGAATTCAGAGAAGAGCGACTGGGCTCGAGAAGCTCCATGGAACGTAAATCCAGATGCACACACAAACGGGTGCGACACTGAATGGCAGAACTCCAGCAGCTAGTTTCACACTAACAGCTTGTGCACTACCCATGGCTGGAGGTCTCAGCTCAGAGCTGTAAACTGGCCACAAAGGAACAGGAAAGCGCAGACGAAAGGGACATGCAGGCTTAATCTCGGGATAAAACTGGGAGGAGAAGCAGGTAATGGAAAACCTGCACCCAAACCCTCACAGGATCCTTATTCAGAACAACAAGCTTTGACTTCAACGGCCAAGCTTTCCCCTTTTATTCTTCACTTTCCATGGTAAAGCAGTGGATTCCCCATCCCTTGAAGTCTTCAGATTGAGACTGGCTGCCTTTCTGGAAGATCTGCTTTAGTCAAGCAAGCTACTGGGCTCAATGTAGGGATGACTGTGAAATTCTCCGGCCTGTGTGATACAGGAGCTCAAACCTGATGATCTAATGGCCCCTTCAGGTCTTAGTAAAAGATCCCAAAGGCAGGAAGCAAAGTGACAAGGCCTTAAATCTCTAAGGCATCAAGTGCCTGGAATCTCACACATCCAGGAACCTCGGACATGTGTGTGCACAGGAAGGCAGAGGAATGTTGCACAGTGGTGCATGCCAGAGCAGCGACTAATCAATGCAATGCTTACCAAGAAGCAGCTGTAAGTGGGAGTGATGTGCTGATAGCGCCTAGCAGGTCTAATTACACCTGCAGCAGCATTGCAAACCCTCTGCAGAAACTTGCTCTGGAGGCCAGGGAGCAGAGCGCTGCGTCATTGAGCCTGGGACTTGGGGTATGTGCAGCACTAGGAGCGAGCCAGGTCAGAACTTTCTGCATCTGAGTGAAAGAGACAGGAGCCTGAGCTGCCTGGCACTTCCTTGTACCGGGTAGGATGCTGTCAGGGCCACAGACCTGGTGGTGCTGAGGGTGCAGACAAGCAGTGGTTGAACCTGGAATTTACATCACCCATGCGCCTTTAGACATAACCGCTCCTGATTTACATTTAAGGTATCAGCATTAGTAAAAGCACAGTCAGAACAAACATCAAATATTCATAAGAATGACATATCCACAGATATTTCAGTTTTTAAAATAAGCTATAAAGTAAAGGTATCCGGGGCAGTTAGTGCGCCTGGATGTATCATACCAGGAGCAGTGTCAAATTTTCGGGGATAATTTGAGCCCTCACCCCCAATGAAATCAAGTCCTGAAACAAAAAAGAAAAGAAAAAGAAAAAACAACCAGTGAAATTTTGGCTTGAGAACAAGTTTCATTGCCCCCATGTACACCAGTCACATTGTACCTGTGGATATTGCTAAAATTAAAGAAAGATGCTCAAGGCTGCTAAAATGGAAACATAAAATGATCATGCATGACATGTTTGTAAAGAACTTATCATGAAATTTACACTATGAACACATTGCAGCACAGAAGCAAACCTGGATCCTTCTATGTGGAGTGAAGCAATGCTCTCTCCCCACCCAGTAATTACAGACTCTGGTTAGCTTTACCCTTTCTAAGAACACTGGTTTGGATGTACACACAAAGAAAATCTACTTGGAAAAGAAAGGTATGAACTTGCAGTAAGTAGAAGTGGCGCGTTTCTATCCATTCTTTTATCCTACGCAGTGTAAACAAAAACATCCCCTTGCCCCAGAGGTATGGATTCTTATTCAGCCCTCTGAAAGTCCAGATTGAATGGCTACGCTGTCTCAGACCCATCGGCAGGAGTTTCAATCTGCTAAAAAGCTGTGACCAAAAAGTAATTTTTCTGAAAAGGCTATTCCCTGTCTTTGAAAGAGGAACAAAATTAGAGCTGCACGCTGGGAAGGTACAATAATCCATTCTAATGAACAGCAGCTTTGAAAGTGAGGTAGAAAAATGTATTTGCTAGATTACCATAACTACAGCATAATTACGATATTATCCACTTCCTTACACAGACAGAAGGTACTCAATGGAAACTAACAAGTAACAGGTCTTCAGTTGGTATTTTGGAAGAAGGAGAATAAAACTGAACTGTCATGGCTGAGGCAGGCAGACGAACGGGACAGTGTCAGAACTGTCTGTTTTAAAAGTCTGTTGTATGGTGGCAGGAGCTTGGGCTGACTTGAGTAACTCAGACGAGAGAGCTGAGAAGCACAGAAGTTCTGACCCCACTGTGGTGTAAGATACTGCTCCGGAAGAAAACCTCCCCTCTAAAATCGCACAGATGTCTCAAGACTAGCTTTAATTAGAGAGTGTCCCATGAGACTATGTCCAGTTACTGCATTGCCAAAATTGCATCTACTCAAATCTCACAACCCACTCTCAATGTTTATATGAAAAACACCACCCTATTTTCACAATGCAAGAAAACAGCAAGAGGAGAGTGCTTGGACAGCTCAGTGAGGAGCAGAACTCCTGGGCAAAAAGGGAGGCCCAGGGCATCGATTCCCCAGAAGCCATCTTTCTGTATTAAGATTTCATCTTGCAAACAGTTTGGGGCAGGAAGCAGAGCACTCCCCATGTCAGAATACAGTGAAAGCAGACATCTGAACGCAGAAAGCATGGCTCAGGAGAATGCACTATGTGCAAGGAAAAGCTGCCACCGGTCAGACTTCTCGTTGTTTACACAATATCCTCTGTGCTGACAGGTGTGCCAAACCACAGCCCCTATGCCAGAAAGCAGTCAGAGGCAAGTGTGCCAGTGTCCTTGGTCAGCACCTTCACCAGCTAGTAGCAGGGCACTGCATGACCCAGGTGCTTCCAGTGCACATGCTAGATCTGATTGTGCAGCTGTCACACTTCCATTCATAACCTCAAAGCGTCGGATAGTAAAACTTACCAGGAAACCCAATGAACGCACACCGGACACTTGCAACAAGAACAGCATTGGGTATAAGGAAAGCAGGTCACTGAATTCCTGCCCTGAATCCACAATCCATTCCCTTGCTATTTTATCCATGTGACTGAAGGGGACTTGCAAGAAACCAATTTTTGATCTAACCAGCAGGTAGTAATGGGACAGAAGCATGGAGGTCACTTACTTGTCCCATCGTCGGGCTCAAAGCTACCAGTACTGTTCCATGTGTTGTTGCTATTCCCATAGTTCTCTTCCGTGCTGGCTGGCTCTGCATAATCAGCTGGGTTGAAAGTTCTGGAACACAGATCGGAGGGAGCAAGTTTAGATTTCCTTGTAACTGCTGTGAATGAAAATCAATCACATTTAAACCAGGACATAGCTAAATGACTCCTAGCAGACCTCGCCCACTTTGTAAGACAAACCTACTGCTGTCTTAGCCATTCCAAATGCAACTCAGCATGATGGTGCTGCAATGGGACAGATACACAAACCAGCAAGGAATGACAAAACCCACCAGTTAGTTTAACCGGACTTATGTTGTCCCCTGCCCACCCCCATGCAGAGACAAACTCACAAATTATCTTGCTTTTCTTGTTTTGTATCCAATAAAAACTTACCCCATGCCCTGGGCAGAAAATCTTCCCCCCCGCCTTCCAGAGCCACCTGTAAGAGACAAACACACATCAGTGTAGTCCTGCTGTCAAACAGCAAGGCTCACAGCTTTACTGTGTGTTGCTGGGAAGTTAAGTGTTTAACACTATGCGGCATTTCAGACGCCCAGTATATGATCATGTCCAGTATCTTCCTCAATTGATAAGATTTCAGACTGCTCGTTTACATGCATGTGAATTACAAGTTAGCGGTGTAAATAGGGATAAAATGATTCCAGCCACAGATTAGCTCCCAATTGGTCACAAGGCACAAATATGAGAGGCCAGACTCCATATCTACAGGACATGGTCTCATCAGCAATTACCAAACAACTCAGGTTATTTCATGGAAAGATTTATTTTTAGACTCTCAGCAATGAGAATGAATGAGTGCTGCTCACAGAGAGGCAGCAAAGCTGCCCAGAGGTACCAGGCCAGGAACTTGGATTCTGCTGCTAACAAATGCTTTCCCTGAACTCATACAACAGCCACCTTTGTCTTAGTTCCCCCCACCTGTAAAATGGGGTAATATTTAACTAAGCTTCATGGGTAGGGTATGAGAACTAGTTAATGGCTCTACTGTGCTTACCAGGTGCAAAGCAATATATAGGTGCTAAACATTAACACAAGAATAGAAAGGAAAAATATTTACTGCCCGTGACTTCTGTTCAGCCCCTCAAGACCTCTCTACAGAAGAGCTTTTTGAAGTCAATGGGAAATAGCTACATCGGATCCACCACCACCGGCACACAACCCCCCTTTGTGTACCTCTGCCTCGTCCGCGGCCCCGTCTCCCTCGCTCTGTGCCTCTTCCAGAGGAGCCTCCACTCTTACCACCATCCAGTCCATTCTCCTGGCCCCGAACTGAAAGACACGGAGAATGACACTAGGACAACTTCCAACATCATTTTGAATTCAAGGAAGGAGACCCTAGAGCACGTGGTGAGGGTGGCATGGGAAACTGACACAGAGCTATAGATGCTATGGCACCATGTTTTGCTTCTGTTAGTCCCGTTTGGCAGCTATGGCGTGAATCCATCACCCAGCGACTCAGATGCCAAAGGGCCAGGGAACCAGCTGCGGGCACCAGATGGGACTCTGCACACATACAAGAGGATGATTTTTGTAGTCATTTTTCTAGACTTATGAGCTTTAACACGAACGTCAGCACAACACTTTAATTGCCTGCCATGTACCATGATAGTTATAGTTGCTATTAAAGGGCAGGCTCATACACTCTCTTCCACGGCTGGTGCCTCGGCCTCGTCTCGGTGGCCCGCCACGTCGCCGACTGTAATCCCGATCCCTGTCCCGGTTCTCTTTGCCTTCTTCGCTGGGTTCTGTCTGCCCGCTGTCCTTCTGCCCGGAGACTCCTTTTTTCTTCCCAACCATTTCCCAGGAATGCTGAAGTTTAGCAGAGGGGGAAAGAAGTTCATCATTTGATCAACACTGGATGCAGGCTACATGCATAATTTAATATCCTGAGGAAAATATAATGAGGGAAGACAGAAAACTGTTCCACTAAAACAAGACAGGCACTTATCCAAAGCTTCACATCACATCACTGCCACTGCCAACTTCCTCTCCACTGTCTGAGCTGACAGGCTCCGGGCAGCTTTCGCTCAGAAAGTCACCCACCCAAGAACTCTTGTTCCTCAGTTTGCATTCTTTCATTTTAAGTGATGTCCCTCAGAACAGACACAGCATGGACAAGACAGGCTTCTCTCCTGCTGACCTGCAGGCAGCTACACAGGGTTGAGGGTTGCTGTTTTGTTTTAGCCCATCTCAGAGGCCAATCAATAATTTGAGCTGTGCTTGCTCTTATAACCCAAAAACTCTGCCCCAGGAACTGAAGAAAGAAACATCACCTCTTTTAAGTCACTCCACACGTGGGCCAGTTTGACTTTTCTCTGCTGTCTGAGACCCCTCAGGCTACAGCCCCCCAGACAGGGTGCTTACTTGCCCTCATTTAAGGGAATGGAAGTGATCTCTCAGTAGCCACAGAAACTTAAAAAGTCCCAGCAATCACTCAGCTCATTACCTAGGGATCTCGGGCACAGATCTGTGCTAGGTCACTTATCCCAGAGAAGACCCAATTAAAGGATTGTTAGAAAAACATCACTTTATCTCAGTCATTTAAAAAGTAACATTTTGGCAGTAAGGGGAGGAAGGAACTGCCCGTGTTTTTTGGCAAAACAACCCAAAAAGGTGTCACTTGCTTGGGCCCCAGTATCTGTCCACATAACATGTTAACTCTGGAAATTACAAAAAAATCCCAGGGTTCCCGCTGTTCCCAACACAGGGGCATTTCTACACACCTGTCTGGTTCCAGGCATCAAAAGCCCCACAAACAGGAAAGCTCAAGTCATTCTGAGTTTAATTAAACAACACATCACCACCTCATCTCAATCACCCAAGGCAGTTTTTTTTTCATGCCAGTATGAAATGGTTTCACATTCATATTGAACCAATGCTGCACACCGTTAGCACAATAAACAATGAGTCACAAGTCACTGACAAATTTGCTGACTAACGAACAGCTGGCCTTGGATGGCAACACACAGAGTGGCAAAAAAGCTTTTAGGCACACACTGGCCTCAAACCAGAGGAGTCTCTCTGCATAGGCAACTGACTCAGAAGGAAGTCAGGATAATATTTACTTTGTACAGCACAACTATAAAAAAAAAATCAAACTCAGAACTAATATCCTGTCTGCTCTTCTATCCTCTGAAATGTGACACGTTCCAATACTATTCCATTAAGCAAGTGAGCCAGTGCTCACCAGTGTTAGGGCATCTTTGAGACACTCATTATCAATGCCGCATCATCCTAACAAACATCTTTTCACTGAGTTGTTCAGCAGAAGTTGAACTCAGACCAAGAGAGGCTAAGAAAGCCTTCACCAATTTCAGTGCAGATGAAGACTCTGCTCAGATTGCTGCAGGTGGCAACCTGCAAGCCCCCTATGGCACTGCAGACTAAAGAAGTGGCTGGTGCTGAGAGGGTTTTACCCTGCCAACACTGGTCCTGCCTTTGCAAAGCTACTGCAGTGACTGTGTCTGGCATCTCGCACTGCTGAGTGGCTCAGCTGCCCAAGTAAAGGAAACAGGACATACCTTCAGATTTGATATAACCCGTAACATTATTTTCATGAGCAATTCGTTCATTTAACAGGTTTCAGAGTAGCAGCCGTGTTAGTCTGTATTCGCAAAAAAGAAAAGGAGTACTTGTGGCACCTTAGAGACTAAAATTTATTTGAGCATAAGCTTTCGTGAGCTACAGCTCACTTCATCGGATGCACATCGGATGAAGTGAGCTGTAGCTCACGAAAGCTTATGCTCAAATAAATTTGTTAGTCTCTAAGGTGCCACATGTACTCCTTTTCTTTTTTTCGTTCATTTAAGAAATTAAACCACTAAGATTTTTATGGCATGTCGGTTTTGTTGGAAGAAGCCCTGGAAGTGATTCTGGGTGAAGCACAGAATCACAGCCGAGATTTGCCTAGGTTAGATGCATTCCTGTTATTTTTAAAATGAGTTTACAGCTAACCAACAGCCAGTTTTTGCATGCTTCTGGGCAGAAAGGGCTGGCCCTTAAACCCACATGGCTCCGTGGAGGCATGGAAGCATCCACCACGCGGACAATACAGATATGCCAAAGCATGTGGGAGTCCACAGATCAGAAGGAGAGATGATATGCAGAATACAGATGGCAGGGACATACAGTTCAGTAATTAGAACATCGGGGTTTTTTTTTTTTTTTTTTTTTTTTTTACTTTTAACTAAAAGAAACCCAGCTAATGCACCACACACTAAAGTGACAGTCTCAAACCCAGTAGAGCTAGGAAATTTGGTTAAGATCAACCTTCCAATATCAACGCTACCCCACTGTACCCAGATAGGCAAGATCTGGCCTTCAGCTGCAGTATGGAAGGGCCTGACAGCGTGGACATTATTCACCGATATTGATTCGATTACAACTGATGAAACAGTCTGGGCTGCTTTACCATGAAGGTGATGGATATTCCCTAGCGCTAGGGGGGAAGCTTCCTTTGGGCAGATGCCTATTGAGAGGGTCATTCTGAGGGTTAACTAAGTATGACAGAATGTGAGCACTCAAACGAACCATAGAACTCAAGTCTAACTAGAAGGACACACTGCACCTAGAAGCGCTGGACCCTAGCAGGACACAGCAGGGACAGCCCATGCAATGGCAAACGCATCAGCTGAGAGACATGGGACTGCACCAAGATCGGGGCTAAAAACCCAGGGCCA
This sequence comes from Dermochelys coriacea, assembly GCF_009764565.3. Taxonomy (NCBI): domain Eukaryota; kingdom Metazoa; phylum Chordata; order Testudines; family Dermochelyidae; genus Dermochelys; species Dermochelys coriacea. The sequence goes on from NC_050091.1 coordinate 1,194,329, forward strand.
AAGATGTTCAAGTTCAGAAGACACAGAAAGAAACAGAGGTTTACTAGGTTACTCACTTGCTTCCTTTGAGGCTGTCAGATGACTATCTTGATCTGTTCCCCAATGCACAAACAGGAAAGGCCACTAAACAAGCCAGAGCATGGCCCCCCATTACACATACACTGCACTCTTAACTGTCACTCGCACTGTCAGACAGCCCTTTACAAGCCACCCCATCCCGTGTGCTCTTCAGCGCACTTAGCTGTATTACCTGGAGATCACTAGCTTCAACCAGGCTTCAGACAACCACCTTTTTGCTAATCAAAGCTGAAGGAGCCTGTCCTACCGTGTCCGGATTCCCCTCCAGCAGCACGTTGATGGCTCTGTTGACATCCCCGTTACAGTCGTGCAGAGCAATCACACACTCATCTTGGTTCTTGCCCGTGATATCAATCAGCTGTGGGGAGGAAGAGGACATAATCAGCTCATTCCAAACCCAGAGAGGACTGACACCTCCTTAGAGCTAAGAAATGCCTTGGGTTTGAGAGGACAGAAAACCTGTAATTGCAGAAGAGAAGAACTACCAAGAAGTGTCCAGGCGTGGATGTCTCCTTGCTGTCCCTGAGTTTAACCGTGTGCCCCAGAACGTACCCTGGGTGGCCAGAGAAGCAGGAGTGAAGGTGCCCCCATGTCTCAGAAATCCTAAAGTCACCTCTCACCAGTAATTGTGGAGGCAGGCCCTTGCAAATCCCAAAGTGACTCCAGATGTTGGCCAGAGGCCCCCACAACAAGAGGGTGACAGTGCTGCAGAGAGAACTGAAAGGCTGATGGCTCAACCTCATGAGCTCACATGTGGGACACACAAGATTTAGTATCTGCTTCTCTGACCAATGCAGCTTATTGTCCCAAGGGCAGCTCTCCCTGGGTCTGCTCCACTGAGGAGATCTCTGAACAGAAGGAACAAGATGACAATGAAGGGCAGACCTCCACCTGGCCTGGAAAAGGTATCTGAGTTAGCTGCCCCTGTGACCTGCTTCCCCTCAGCCCTCCATCACTAGCCCGACAACCCGGGCCTGTTCTGGCTTATTTCAGAGTTGTTATTGTAGTTCTCAGCCTCAGGTTCAACACAGCTGGCACTTCAGCTCCTGGAAACAGAGCAGCCAACTTCCAGTCTAGTTAGAGAAACTGCTCAACCCTGAGTTCTCCCCATTCCCCATACTCACTTGTTTCACCTTCTCCTCAAAGTCAGCGTCGTTGTGGTCCGAAATCATCTGTGCAAGTCGAATCTGTTCTGCTGTAGCCTAGAAAGATTGCAGATGATGATGGAAGAGGGTTAGAGCAGTGCATTTCAAACTAACTCTCTTCTAAGCACTTACAGCTTCCTTGAGAACACCAGTAAGGAGTGGGGGGGAAGAGGGGCACACAGGTGGGAGGTCTCAAAGTGGAGATAAAGATGGAAGAGAGGCAGGTGGAGACGTCTGAAGGAGAACAAAATGCCATTGAACCCGTGTGAGTCAACAATCTCACAATAAATTAGCTTCCCAGGACAGATCCCTCAGTATAGGAAGAAACAAGAACCTCAAAGCAAATTCTGCAAGTGGCACATCAGCCAGCTGGGTTTACCCACAGGGGCAGAGAGCGGTCAGGAAAACGCAGAGATGTTCCAGCTCAGGCTCTCACTTGGAGACACTGAAGCAGTGACCGCACTGTCAGAGAGCCCCTGGTCAGCCTGTCCACCTGCCTCTAACAGCAGCACACTTCAGCACAGAGGAAGCTGTTCTAGGAGGTATGTTAGGCTAATGGTTCTCAGCCAGCATACACATCTCTCTGGGGGTTCGCAAGCTGGTTTTAGGAGGCCACAGGGACCCGTGGCTGAAGCACAGGACTGAAACCGGGAGCAGAACTGCAAGGAGCCCCGAGCCATGGCACCCCAGCAGGGCTGAAGCCAGGAGCAGAGCCACGGGGCTGAAGTCCCGAGCACCACCACTCCGCCTGGGTCTAAAGCCCCGAGCCCCAGTGCCCATGCAGGGCAGAAGCCCTGAGGGCCCCCCCCCCGAGCCGAACCCCCTACCTCTCCCACCTGCATCCCTGAGCCCCTCCACCCCATGGCTAAAGCCCCAGCCCTGACCCATGGCTGAAGTCCAGAGCATGGAGCCCCCGCACCCCCCCATGGCTGAAGCTCCGAGTCCCACAGGGCTAAAGCCCCAAGGCCCCCCGACACACACATCCAGTGGCTGAAGCCAGGAGCCCTGAGTGCCCCCGCCTCATTCCTGCTGGGGCCTGGAGTTTTTATAGTTTGTTGGCGGGGGGTGGGGGAGGAAAGCTCTGAAAGAAAAAGGTTGAGAACCCCTGTGTTAGGCCAAGCCCAATTATTAGTTAATTGCTTGGAGCAGCTGAAGGTGCCAAGTCTCCACCTCCAAGCCAGCTGGTTTCCATGGACACTCCCTTACCTGTGGCCGCTGCTTGTGCTGTGTCTGGCTCTGTGTCTGTGTCTGCTCCCAGTTCCCCCGGGCTCGGTTAGTGCCCACCGATGTCATCATTTACAGTATATACAAATAACAGTATTTACAAGGTAGAACTCTGCGGGGGGAGGAAGAGATGAGAGAACAGACGGTTAGAAACTGAAAACAAAAGGCAGTACCAAGACTCTGGGTTGAGTGGGTGGGACACCAAAGTAAAGTTTATACCCCCAAAACCACTATATAACCACTCTATTTCCAGAGATGTAAAACTAAAAGGCCACTCACCTTTTCCTATTTCCTGAAGCCCTAACATGTAATATGCAATATCTGAAAGATACAACATTGCACCCATGCTGAGACACCCCAGGCTGTTCCTGCATAGAGGATTGCCTTCCACCCCCCCTGCCTCCCCCAAATCTACATGACTAAGTCTTTGGAACAGAAATATCTGTCTCCGTAGTAGGAGGCAGCCTTTAACATTCCACTGCTCAAATGCAAGAGGCTGAGGAATAAAAATTAGCATTCATCAACACCGATCCTTCCATCTATATGGCTTAGAGGCACCTCAATGCTACCCTGGTGGACACTTTATAAGTGCACAAAACAACAGCTCAAAGCCTCAAGACCATCAACTGAACCTCCGTTCTCACTGCTTTAATCTTCTGCTCCTCACAAGTTCATCACTCCTCTCATCCCAAAGAAAGATGGGGAAGGGACTCTCCAAGTCAAGACGTTTCCAACATTAAACAGGTTTGTGGGCTTGGTTTGTTTGTTTGAAATAGAGAGCTCTCATCTTCAAACACAAACCCAGGTAATTTGGGCTGTGACCCCCCCTATTCTAGGAATATTAATTTTTCATCTATAATCCAATACACTCTGGAAAAAAGTAGTGCTATAAATATCATCTGAGGGATTCCAAAAACCCTTCAAAAATTCTACGCAGGATTCAATCACTTCGCCCATGATCAATGAAGGGCACAGCAACTAGTGAGACACTTTCAGCAATGCTATATGATCATTTCAGGACTTCCTGTCCAGACATAGTTTGGCACAGGAAATATATCACAGCCAAATTAAATCGCAAATCCCTACACTCCCAATGCAAGGAAAGTCTAACAGTGACAGTAACACCTTGTGCAATATCATCATACCTAAACGGCTCCAAAGAACAAAGAATGCCAGGTACATTCAAAAGCACCAAGGAGGATTTTAGTTATTTATGAGCCTCTGAACTAAGTAACTTTGAATACTTTACTGCTGGGATAATAAGGCTATCAACTCTACCTCTGGAGCAATAGGCCCTTCACTAGCAGCATGTGGGACCTCCCTAATCTAAGAAGGAACAAATAATGCATGCAGACAGCTATTTGGATCAGAAGCTTCAGTAAGAGAAACAAGTGATCAGTATCTTATCTGAAACTTTATTCATGGAGATCAATTGTGTGTCCTCCAGTGGGAACCAATGTACTGTAGGAGGGTGGAGCGAGTGAAAAGCCTCTCAGCATGAGGCAGTGCTAAGGGATGGGAAAATCTAAATCTTCAAAGACAGTGAGTAGACAAAAAGAAAAGGAGTACTTGTGGCACCTTAGAGACTAACAAATTTATTAGAGCATAAGCTTTCGTGAGCTATAGCTCACTTCATCGGATGCAAATGCATCCGATGAAGTGAGCTGTAGCTCACGAAAGCTTATGCTCTAATAAATTTGTTAGTCTCTAAGGTGCCACAAGTACTCCTTTTCTTTTTGCGAATACAGACTAACACGGCTGCTACTCTGAAACCAGTGAGTAGACAGTGCAACTACATCTTTCCTTTGGAGCACAAAGCAGAAGCCCCTAAAGTCAGCTTTGCACTGTTTATAAACCTGCAATACTATTTTGCTGCTCCAGTGAGAGATGGCCTGTACCAGCTTCTGTTGTTCACTTGAATGAATGCTTCTAATGCAATCTTTCTGCAATTTCCCACAAAAAGTCAAGTTGTCCACCTCCTTGGGATATCCACATCTTAAACATCTTTAAACATACAAAGACTCCTAAATAATACTGATTTTTCAGAACTTTTTGAAACTTCCAGATCTTGCTCAGTTCCTTCAGCAATAAAATCTGTTACCTGTTGGGTAAATCTGCAAAAATCTTATTGCCAAATAACGTTTGACACACAAATCACCTCCGCACTCCTGAGTTCTAGCTCAGACGGATACGCTCCGACAAATCACAAACTCTGCCTCGCTTTTTCGGTCTGTAACATGGGGGTAACAATCGCCTATCTTTGTTGTTATTATTTGCATTACCACAGCACTTAGGTATCCTAGTCATGGACCGAGACCAACTGTGCTGCGCACTATACAAAAACAGAACAAGAAGATAATTTCTGCCCCAAGCATCTTAAAATCCAAGTATAAAACGAGAGACGGATACACACAGAGGGGGAGCACCAGGAAACAATGAAACAATATTGGTTAGCATTTGCCAGAATGGCTCTAACAGTATCACCGCCTAATACAAAGCATAATAAACCTGTGCTACAGGGCTCATCGCTCAATAAGAACATTTGGGGGTAGAGTCAATATGAAAACTCCCCCCGCCTTAAAGCACTGCAGAAACTTTAATACAAGTCAGAAAACAAAAAACCATCCCAGCAAACTCCCCCTCCCATCCCATACCCGATTCTTCCCCTAGCATTACTCTTATTCCTCACTAGTACATCTACTCCAGCACTAAATATTTCACAGACAAACAAGTTATCATATTAAACTAAATTTGGCATCAGAATTGCAGGCCCAGAGGGAAGTAATAATGCATGTTTCATACTACACTAATTTAATATGCAATTTCAGTACGATATGGTTCTATTACTTTCTTGTCCTAAACCCTTATGCAGTTCCTAGGCACTGTTTTAACAGCTGCCATGTTTCAATCCTGGCACATTTCAATGGTGAATTAAATAACCACTATGTATAAAGCTCAGCAAGCAACTACTGATATAAGTATCTGTTCTGATCCCAACCCTGCAATGAGCTCTGTGCAGTGCCCCACAGACTTCAGTGAGGCTCTGGGTAGGCCCAGGGTTCCACCTACCAAGAATTCACTTCAGGATCATACTCTAGTTTGTGCGACACTTTGGAACCCTTTGGGATTAAGCACTATTAAAAATGCAAAATATTAGTTCAGTAGTCTGACATCTGAAACACTACCACACAGAAACAGTGACAGTCTGATCTAACTGAAGTTTCTAACTGGTATTTTGGTCTCATTTTATCTGTATATTTCTTTTTAAATGGTAAAGCATCTTATACTTCAAGGCAGATGCTATATAAATAAAATAGTGATTCCAGTTTCCTTCCATTTTGTCCCTGGTATTCTAGAATGAAATGAACTAGAGAAATGAAAAACATTATCAAATCAGTTTGACTTCTGAATTATATGCCAAAAAGGGGAACACTATATTTATATACCATCAGACAAAGCCACAGTGCTCCACAACTATGTTATGACACGACCACTACACCTTAAAGAGCTTGCAATTTAATTTACTATCATTTTAATGTAATGTTTTTAATAATTTACTCTGCAGTTACTCTTCACTCTCTGAACTTAATTACCACTGCTTTTCATTTCACAGGTAGAAGAGATTCCTGTCTATGCGGGCTAGTAGGTATTTTGGGGTCTTCAGGAAAAAGGGAGACAAAGAAATGTAAGGTTTATAATAATCTATGTGTTCCATCAAAAATCCTGGCTCAGTTGCATTTTGTAGAGCAGTAATCTCCCAGTCAAAGGCACGATTGCAAGTGTTCAGAGCACAAAACAGATTGAGGTGACCTGGGTTCTATTCCCAGCTCTGCCAGACTCCCTGCGTGACTTTAGGCAAGTCACAGCATGACTCAGCCTCAGTTTCCCTATCTGTTATACGGGAACGATGATATTTTCCACCCCCTCCATGAAGCTTCATTAACATTTGAAAAAGGCTCTGAGGTCTCAGATGAAAGGACTACAGAAGGGCAAAGTATTTAGAATGATTATTCTGCACTGCTAGGGAGCGTGAGCATCGGAAAGAGCCTGGCACAGAGGGATATTCTGTAAGGGTTATGCCACATTTTGCAAAGAGGCAAATACACTTCAGTTATAAATGAAATAATTCATGGGTATAGAAAATACAGATTTTTGCAAAATGCTGTGAGATAAAGCACTATTGAAATCTTAATGTGGTATTAGCGGCCATTATTTTACTGGGAAGTTCTAAATAGATAGTTTCAAAGGCTACATAAATATACTGTAACGTGCAATTCTGAACTGGTGTGGATGTCAATGAAACGGAATGATCCCTCAGGAGCTATAGCCAACTATAAGTACCAAATATTATTATCCCAAGTTGCTGCAGGTTCCTGTGAATATCTTGGTAATTAGAGCTCTGCCTAAACTAAGATTATGCTGGATTGTGAGGAGCATGTTATGTAATAAATGCATGAGATGCACGGCACTACAGAAGTGTAGAAGACTGGATCATTTCCTTTAATTCACCCCGCTCCAGGCCAGAGATGTATTAGCGCTGCGTACTAGGATGCTGCACATAGTTATCTTTGCAGATACACTCAGTAAAGCCCTATAGAGCCCACCTGAGCAAAGGGTGCCACGCACAAGCGTCTGCACAATTGCTTCAAGCGGTCAGCAGTGCCTTTCTAAAACAACTTGGTATATGGAACGCTACTGAAATAAATCCACCATTGTTATATCTACCAGCAGGACACTAGGGCAGGCCCTGGGGTAAAGGAGTCCCTGTTTAGTGACAGTATGAGAACTCTACAAGTTCCCAGCGGCCAGCACTGGCATCAGGCTGCTTGGGAGAGAGAAGGGCCGATCCAACAGCAGACAATGGGGATGAGCCGCCCACAGGGCCAGAAAGGTTTCACGCCCTGAGGGCCAACAGCAGTGAAGAGGGTGGATCTAGCCAGACACTGATGTGCTCACCTCGCTGCGGGCCCTAGAGGCCAGCAAGGCTGGTGGCTTTGAGAGGCTGCCCCCAGAGGAAAGGGATCAGCCAGCGGGGCTGCAGCCCCCACAGCGAGACCCCCGGGCAAGCACAAGGCGCAAGAAGCGCGGTCAGGGAGTGCAGGGCCCGGGGGGAGCGCGGGGGCAGGCAGCTGCCTGGCCATTGTGCGGGGCGAGGAGCCAGCCGCGCAGGGGGCAGGGGCGGCAGCCAGGGAGCTCCATCCACCGGGGAGGTCAAGGCCGGCAGCGGCCGAGGGCGCGGGGCCGGGCCGGGCCAGGCCGCTCCCTCGGAGCCGGCAGGACGGGAGGGTTAGGAGCCCGGCCGCGGCGCCGCTTCCGCCCTCATGGCCGCTGCCGCCATTCCCCGCCCCCCCCCATCGTCCCCCGGCCCGGCCCCGGCCGCCCGCCCACGACCCCCTCCCCGGCCCCGGCCGCGCGCACTACGCGAGCCCCCGGCTTCGGCCGGGCCCACTAGGCCGCGAACCCGACCGTAAACAAAACCCGCCGCACGGCGCCCGGATCCGGGCAGGGAGGGGGGCCGGGGCCGGGGCCGCCTCCCGCGGGCTGGGGGGCCCACGCCGGCCGCGGCCCCCCTCCCCCGCCTGCGAGAGGGGCGCCCTGCCGGGGCCAGGTTTTAAAGGGGCCGCGCGCAATTACCGGGGCCGCCACCGCCTCCGCGTTACCAACTTTACCTGAGTCTCCACCACACTGACAACTACCCAGCGGCGCCCGCCCCATCACGTGACCCGGGAGAGGGCGGGGCCAGGCCGGCCTCAGGCCGCCCCCGCCACGTGACCCCGGCGGGCGCCTCTTTCGCCGCTCCCGCCTGTCACGTGGCTCGGCCTCGCCCCTCTCCTTGGCCCTCCCTGTGTCACGTGGTTTCTGGCGGTTGGCCGGGCGCGCCCCTCCCGCCTCGACTTCCCGCCCGCCCCCGTCACGTGACGCGGCCGCACAGTGGCCTCAGCGGCCGCCATGTTGTTGCGGGGCCCCGGGCCGGGCCGGGCCGGGCCGGGGATGGCGACGGCGACGGCGACGTCCAGCAGCAACTGGCTCTCCGGGGTCAACGTGGTGCTGGTGATGGCCTACGGGAGCCTGGTGAGGACGCGGCCGCGGCCTGAGGCGGAGCCCGCGCGCCGCCCGGCCGGGGGCAGAGAGGGGGCGGAGCGAGGCGCCTGCCCGGGGCCCCCATCCGGGGTCCCCGCTGGGATCCCCTTGGGGGGAGGGGCCCCATGGGGGGGCTGCGCGACCTCTCCAGCCTCCCCTCCCCCCACACCGGGGAGGCGGCGGGGGGGCCTTTAAAAGGGCCGTCGCGGGCCGCCCCCTCGGGCCCCCCGCCCGCTGCTCTGCAGTCACCCCCGGGCCTTCCGCTGGCGCCCGTCCGCCGGGGGCTCTGAGTAGCCGGCGCTGGAAGCTGCGGCCCCGGCCCCGGCCCCGGCCCCCGAGGCAGAAGGGTTTCGGCTCCGCTGGTTCTAACCGCGTTTCTCCCCTGCTGCGTTCCGCTAGGTGTTTGTGCTGCTCTTCATCTTCGTGAAAAGACAGATAATGCGCTTCGCCATGAAGTCCCGCCGGGGGCCCCATGTGCCGGTTGGACAACACGCCCCCAAGGTCTGCGTCTGGGCTTTGGCTGCGGGGAGGTTACGCCTTGGGCGATCGAGCTGCGTGTTTCGATACGGCTTTGTGTGTGTCGGTGCTTCCTCTTTTCCACGGGTTTCAGAGTAGCAGCCGCGTTGCTCTGCATTATCCTGCGCCGCAGCCATATCCCGAGCTAAACAGGGCCGGGGGGCCGGTTCTTACATGGGAGACCTTCAGGGAACAGCCGGGTGCTGCAGGAAATGGTCTTGATGCACTATTGCACCCAGTGCTCCAGCCAGGAGCCAAGGAATGCCCTGCTCCTGGAGGATACCATCTTTCTGATGCGTCTTCAAATCAGTGCCCTTCTCAGAGGTTCTGTGATGCACTTTGTAAGAGTCAGGACGTCAGCTGTGGTGTCCCGGCTAAAGGAAAGCTCTGATGGCCACGTCTACACGCTGAGCCCTACAGCAGCACAGCTCTGGCACCGGAGCTATGCCGATGTAGGGCTGTAGCGCAGAGTCTTCCTGCAGTGACCAATGGGGGTTTTCTGTCATGGTAGGAACTCCACCTGCCCGATGATAGCTGGGTCAATCAAAGTGTTCTTCAATTGACCTAACTGTGCCTATTCTCGGCGTAGCTGTGGCTCTGAGGTGTGAATTTTTCACACCCCTGAGCGCCATAGCTATATTGACCTAACTTTTAAGTGGACACCAGGCCTGATAGCTGTGCTCTGACTCTCTGAATTCTCCTTGACTATGGGAATCTTCACTTCCTGGATTAAATGATTGCAGAGTGTTACTTTCTATTGTTAAATAATTGCTGCATCTCAGGGCTGGGTGCAGTGATCCCTGTCTATTGGGATTCATAGGTGCTTTGGGAAGGAGGAGGCTCTATAAATGTAAGATGCTATTGTTCTCTTCTGGACAGGACCTGAAAGAGGAAATTGACATTCGCCTCTCAAGGGTACAGGACATTAAGTATGAACCCCGGCTGCTGGCTGAAGATGATGCCAGGCTCCTGCAGCTAGAGACACCAGGAAGCCAATGTACTGTGTCTTCTAAATATATGCACCCTAACTTATTGAAGAATATATTGGGTGGAGGGGGAGGATGATCAAAGGACTTCTTGTTTCGCCTTCCAACCTCCACAATGTAAATGTTCTCCCACTACTGCTCTCGGAATCTGGGAATTATGAAATTACATTGCTAGCTTTTGAGCCTGTCGGGTTCTTCCCATAATATTAACTCTCCTGCTGCAGTGTTTTTTGGGGCGTAGTCCTTCCCCGTGGGGCAGGAGGCGCTGTTGCTGAGCTGCTCCTGGTTACCCTGCAGCCTGTCACACCAGAACCTGGCAGGATCCCTAACCGTTACTCTGACTTGGTTAAAATCAAGCAGATTGCAGCCCTGCCCTGTCTTTAATACACAGAAGCAACCTGTGGGGACCAAGGCTCCCACCACACAGGCTGAAATGAAGCCAGTCAGCTCAAAATGGAATAGTGTGTAGGGAGCTGTTGTTCCCCTCTGCCATATCACAGAGGAAAGCAGCCACAGCCTATGGTGTATAGCTTCTGGGCCACCTCTGCTCTGACACTCCCGGCTTTACCTTTCTCACCAAGCAGAGCAGAAACCCCCAGACAAAGGAAACTGATTGTTAGTTACCATGGGTGCTGCATAATCAGATTAGTGTCTTTCTGCGATTTGCACGGGGCTAGCCTCAATGCTGTGGGAAAGGCTCCAACAGGATAATCTCCTGTTCACGCAGCCCCCACTTGTGCCAACTTGCTGGTGTGTGTGTGTTTTCTTTCTCCAGACCAGTTTGTGTGTTGTCTTTTCCAGGTTGCTATAACTACTTGTACAGAATGAAGGCACTGGATGCAATCAGAGCTTCTGGTAAGAGAAAGCCTTTAGGTGGGGAGCATGGCCAGTGGGGGACAGGCCTCTGGAGCCTAGGCCAATAGCCTTGTGCTAACACAAGGGTTCTCTGCCTGGGGGCTGCCCCCATACCCCTAGGTGGGAGGGATTCCCAGCTAAGGAATTGGGGTCCTCACTAGATGGGGTTGAGATGTCTGCTAGAGGAAAAAGTTGAAAACTAGTACATGACACAAATAAAGTGAAGTAGAAGCAAATTTGATCTGGTTAGTCAGTGTCCAAGGTGAGTAAAATTCAGAACATAACACACAGCAGAAACCATGGAAAGTTATTTTCACTGAGTCTTTCCTGTCTAAACTATCTACAGTGCCACAGGAAAAGACGTTCCTCAAATACTAAGCTGCCAGGCTTTCCGAAAGGATCTCACACTGTTGTGTTCTTCACTGTCTGGCTGTCCAATCTGAGACACCTGGGCTTGATTTTCTGAGAAACTCCCCCAATTAGTAAAGGCTTCTGCAGACTTTGGCTGTAAAGTGTCTTTCATGTGCTCCCTTTTGATGCAGTGAGTCGTTGAACCATCCTAGCTTCGGTGTCTCTGCCAGCAGCAAGAACCTGGTCTCTGCTGTATGATGCCTCCGTCAGAAAGGCAGAGGTGCAGGAGGAGGAGTTTGTTGGATGGTTTGGGTCACTCATAAGGACATGCTCTCTTCCAGGCCCCTGGAGTGTGTGTCACACTCTGACCTGCCGTCACTGGCATCCTTGTGTCACTTTGTTTTTTCAGAGATCCCATTTTATGTAGAAGGCAGATACCCCCAGTCCTTAATGGGAAAGAATTTCCATGCCTACCTGTTGGAGCTGAGAAATTCCAGCACTCCATTCAGAGGCATCCGCAAAACCTTGATTGACACCCTCCTGGACGGGTATGACACTGCACGCTATGGAACAGGGGTGAGTGTCAGCCCAGATCTTCTCTTTGGTCTTTGCGAAGGGGGTGGATTCCCACAGAGCCAGGTCTTTCGCCTCGCAGCATTGCACACGTTTCCCCTCTGTTCTGCCTGCTGCTGCGAGCAGGACCAAGGACAATGCACACCAAGATTCCAGGATCTCTAAGGCACTCTTCTGTTTGTGTTCAGGTCTTTGGGAAGACAGAATATCTGAAGTACCAGGGTGCCCTAAGTGAGCTCACGAACATGTAAGTTTGACTGGCGATGGGGATGTTTAACATCCGGGCCTTGGTCTGCATGGCCATCCGTTGAAGGGGGTTGTGGATGGTGAAATTCTGCAGCGTAAATTCTGCATCTCTGTGCAGCTGGCTGTGTCTGTACAGGAACTGAGAAGGGGGAGACCAAAACCAAACTGACAAAGTGTCCCCTTTAAGAAGGCCTCCAAAACAATTGGAGGCAGGCAGTCTGTCTCCGTTTCCCTGAGGCATCAGGTCAGGGAAGGAGCCACTTGACCCAGTTCTTAAGGTCCTTGCATCTGAGTGAGTCAGAGCAACCGAACTGACAGTCAGAAAAGCTAAGTCTGTAGGGCTCCGGTCAGGAGTGGCCTGGGGCCTGCAACCTATAGCGGCCGGCGTGGCTTCTGATCCCATCCGTTCAGTTTGATCGCACCTAGGCTGTCCCTTCTACAGATTAAAGAGTACACCCTGCCACAATTTGCCAGCCCAGACCTGCCTTCCGAGAGCCTGCACCCCATTGATTTAACTGACTGGCACATCTAATTAGGCTTCTTGCAGTCTCATTATTCGCTCAGGAAGAGTTGCTCTCTGTTCGGGGTGGATTCAGTAACATCCCCTTTTCCTCCACAGTATCAAAGCACGAGGGGGCAGCAGCCAGAGGCAGCACCAGTCAGCAGCGAAGGATCTCACGCTCTCGCCTGATGTCTCCAACTCGGCCACCATCCAGGTCACCTACCTGCCTTCCAGCCAGAAGAGCAAACGTGCCAAACACTTCCTGGAGCTGAAGAGCTTCAAGGACAACTACAACACGCTGGAGAGCACCCTGTGAGCTGCGGCAGGAGCACTGCTCCTGGGACCTGCCACCAAGAGCCCCTTGCTCGGTGGGGCAAGTCACAAGAGGCATTTGGCAGCAGTTCATGTCCAGGCGGCAGCTGGAAGGCGGGAAGTCACTGGGCTCATGGATCACTCACAGCTGCATGGAATTGGATTTAACAGCAACATCATGGCTGGGGATACCTGGCCTCTGGCAGGAGGCCCTTTCCAAAGCCGTGTACTGGCTGCAAAACAGGGAGATGACCAGCAGCCGGCATGGGCCTGTGTTTTGGGCTCTGAAGAGATTCCAGACTCAATCCCTTTTTAGTGGCTAGTGTCTCTCTGCAGTCCCTAGCCCTGTGAATAGACTATTTGAGTAGCTTTAGCATATTTATAAAAGACACTGCTCGGGTCAGTGGTCCTGCAGCCCTCTGCACTGACTGCGATGGCTCCATTCGCTCCATTGACCCTTCATCACTCCCAGCAATGGCTCGTGGGCTGAGGCCAGTGGTGATTTCCAGCTCCCTTCCTAGAGCCACGGGCTGGGCTTTCCAAAGGGTAAATGCCTTGTGAGGGTAGGTTCCCTCTGATGCAATGGGGGCCTGTGGTTCCATCCTCCCACCCCTTGTCAGCCTGTTGAGCTTGAATTGCCCTTTAGACCTGGGCGGGATATCGGGGCCTGGGGGGGGGTTGCCCTTGATAACTTTAGCCTGTTTAAACCCCACCCAGACAGCAAATGGCTCAATGTCCTGCTCTCGGGGGGTGAGGGTGCTGCTGTTCACTGTCTCTTCCACACATCCCAGCTGGGCAGCCGGGTGAAAACCTTCGCCTTCCCTCCCGCTCTCACCAGCACCTCGTTCCATTCACCATGGACTCCTCCAGGCCTTAAGGGGAAGGGGCTGCAGCAAGCAGCAGCTGACAAAAGTTCCCAGGCTGGAGGCAAGCTGTGTGCCAGTCACCCGGGCTTGGCAGACACCTGCTCTGGGCCGGAGGAGGCGCCCCGGCAGCCAGGCCTGCTCTCTCTCTCTCTCTCTCTCTTTTTAAATTGCTGTTTAATAAAAGGAATGTTCCCCTGCAGATGATGTGCACCGTTGCTCTTTGACTGCAGGGAACCCTCCCTCTACCCCACCTGCTCTAGGGCTGCACATGCTGCTCTCAGGATAGCCTGAGACTTGGCCCAGCCCCTGTGAGGTGGCTAATAAAGGGTGGGGGGAAGTGTCTGATCCCGGGGGGAGGGGGGGAGGCAGCCGCTGCAACTGCCTGTGCTCTCCAGGGAGCGCGTGTGGGGGAGTTCTAAGAAAGGTCCCTTACTGTCACTGTACTGAGCTGTCTCCTGCATCACCTGACCAAGAATAGCTGGGAGCCCCCCAGGCGCTGCTGCTGCTGCCTGCTTCCTCTCCAGCTGCTCCTCCTCTTGCCAGAAGGAGGGCCATTCCCTGGCTAAGGCTCTGCACAGCGCCCCCTCCCCTCAGGAGCTGGCTGCAGTTGGGTTATACACAGCTACAGGCACCTGGGATTCTTACTGCACCACATGCTCCTTTGTAGCTGCTCCTTTCCCTGTCTCCTCCTCCCTGGGAGAAGGGGCAGGGGCTCCTTGTTTAACATGTGGGGAGCAGAGGAGGTGACTCACCCACTGTGCCTACAGGGAATGGATTGCAGAGCTGGGATGAAAAGGCAGAGGCTTGGCTCCCTCTCCCCTTCTCCGCACCAATTGGGGGAGTCATTCCTGCTCTGGCTCTCAGGGCAGGCAGATGGGGGTTGCCTCATAGGAAGAGCAGTTCAGTTTTTTAGCTGGGTTTGGGGGTATGTATCTGAAGTCCCCAGGCCCTGCTCTGATGGGATGTGAGGATGCAGCATTAACTGCTGGGAAAAGCACTTTGAGATCCTGGCATGAAAAGCAGCAACACTGGATGGCACATCTGCCCCAGAGCAGGGAGCAATATCCACAAGGGGACGGATTGATGGGTGTGGGGGGGGGTAATCATATGCCCTTGGCCCACCCACTGTATCCCTGGGATTCCCCAGCATGGTACCTCTGAATTGTACTACAAGCTCATGGGGCTGCACCCACTTTGCATGGGAGTGTCCCCAGGGCTCAGTGTTGGCCTGGCCCAGTGCAGTTGCTGGCCTTTTCACTGTTCCCGTCAGTGAGAGCTGAGTGCATTTGAAACCTCACCCTTTAGCCAAAGCCCAATGCCCCCCTGCTGTATTTCCCACCCTTCGACCTCCCTGCTGCCATGGTGGGGGTGGGCAGCACTGCTCCCACCCCTGGAAGAAGAGGGTTGGGTATGGGCCTTTGAACTGGAAATGGGAATCTTAATAGATTTCCAGAGGCTGATGTACGGCAGGGGGAGAGCACAGGGGTGAGTGGCGGTCAGTGTTGATTTAGCTCCTGGGCACACCTGTATCTCACACTTCATGTAAACTTACGGGCCTGGAAGAAATTCATAGTCACGGCATATGCGAACACGTGTGACTCAGCTCGCCACACTGGCCAAATGCAGGCAAACAGCAGCCCCTGACTCCAGCCATCCTCCCCGCTAGTGCAGAGAGAGCTTGGAGACCACAGGCCCTGCACAGGCTGACGAGATGGAGCGTGGCATGCTGGGACCCAAAGGCTCTGGGGTTGGCACCTCTATTGCAGAGAAAGGTGGCAGCCATGCACTGTCAGTTCATGCCAGTCGGGTGCAGTCCCTGGGTTCTTTGCCAGCTGCCAACAGCCCTTCAATCGGGCCTGGATGGTTCAGGTCGGTTGGCGGACCCTGTTCGAGATTGGGATCGCAGTTACCAAGTATCAGTAACTGAGGCTGCCTGCATGGGGAGCCAGAGCCTAGGTATTACAGACACCCCACACCTTGGCCGATGGGCAGGGAATGGCTTTGTACGGTAAGTGTGTGCGTCACGCAGTGCGTGGGGCGCAACTCTCCTAGCAACATTTCCTTCGTGAGTGCATGGAGGGGGGCTCCCTGGTAAAGGGGGCACGTTTCCCTGCCGTGTTCGCAGCATCCAGTTAGTGCAGGCAAAGCTCCTGGCCCAAGGGCAACAGGATTTGTCCCTGGCCTTCTGCAGCGGGTTCTAGGGCAGCAGGCCCAGGGGCTGCCCCAGTTCAGGGGCGAGTGGAAGAGACCGGTACAAACGTGGGGCTCATTAAACTGTCCTTGCCCTTTAATTGAGCAGGGGTCTCCTGCAGCCCCATAAATGCGGGACACTGGGCACGGTGAGCACCCAGGCCCCCGCCGCGGGGCGACTGAACTCTGCTCTGCCCTCGCCTCCTCCAGGCTACACCGATCACGCAGACAGAGCCTCCGGCTTGTCTCACGGTTCTAAAGCTGCCATGGTGACCAGGGAACCAAACGGTAACGGGGCGGCAGCCGCCCCCAGTGCAACAATGGCACCCGGCAGGGAAAAGCTGGGCAAGAGCAGCAATGTCCCCTCGCTCCAGCAGCTCCTGAGGGAAGAGGAGGTAGGGCGTGGGGGGGGGGCAGGGCTGGAGCCAGGTCCTCGGGGGGAGCAGTAGGGCGTGGATGGGTGGGGGCAGGATTGGAGCCAGGCCCTGGGAGGGAGCAGGGCTGGAGCCAGGACCTGGGGGGGCCGGCAGGGTGTAGAGATGGGGGGGGCAGGGCTGGAGCCAGGGCTCGGGAGGGGTCAGCAGGAGGGCAGCCCCTGGGCACATAGAACGGAGGGGGATGGGGCCTGGACCCCATTAATGGCAGCAGCCTGTGGGGCTGAGCGGCTCCCAGCTGCATAGGGGGAGGGTCTCTTCAAGACCATAGGCGTGGGGAAAGGCTGGCGTCCCATCTCATTCCCTAGGGCTAGATTCTGCCCACAGCCACAGTCCTGGTCTCTTCTTCACGCTACCCCTGGCCTGAGAGCAGGTATCCAATCAGCACCCCCACATGACCTCCTGGCGTGTCCCTGGGCCAAACCCAGCCCTCCCTGGGGTGTTAAGGGAGGGGACAGCTCCCAGCAGAGCTCCCCAGTCAGGCCCTGTGTTCCCTGCCCTACCCTGCGGGGCAACCTCCCTGCAGAGAGAAGCTGAAGGCTCACTTGCCCCCTCTGCCTTTAGCTCCCAGCTGGCATCTCCTGCTGCCTGCCCTGGAGCACTCTGCGGTCTGGAGGCCTCTGTTCATGGGCATGGCTCTGTTGCCTGGCCATGGGGGCTCCCAGCAGTCGTGGGGTTTATAACACGCAGGTCCTGGCTGCTTGTGGCTCTTCAAATTGTGGCACTTGTAGGACTTGGGGCATCAAGCCCAGCATCCCAGCGAAACCAGCATGAGTATTTACTTTCTACCCTAAACTATCGTGCAGTGAGGCTGTGCTCTGCTAGCCAGCTGCCAGGCTGTGCCCCAGGGGTGGCTGCATGGTAGTGCTGGGAATCCTCACTCTCCTATTTTATATATCACTGTACAAAGCACTTTGGGACCTTTCAAGGTGATGGGTGCTAGGAGCTGTCACCCCCCACACCTGAAATGGGAGGCACTTTGAACCAATCAGTACAAGAAGCCTCACTTTCCCTTGCTGGGGCTTCCTGATTTTGCCTCCCAGCTGGCAGTCCTTACAATTCAGGGTAGCAATACAACCTGGGGAGAGGCTGGGCCCAGGGCTGAATGTGCCGTTTTGATTGCAGTTGGTGAAGAAGGAGGCTGCCTACGAGAATCTGGTTAAAAGGTAAATGGGTTTGTGGAGGGCGGTTTCTAGCTCTTTGTTACTGTGATTAAAGCCACTTCTCTGTGGAATAATAACGCCCACCACGGCCAGCAGCAGAGCGCTGGGTGGGGTGGCAGGGGGCTACTGACAAAGGGAACTGTGGGGGTAAGGTGACCATATTTTCCCAAAGGGAAAACAGGACACCACATGGGGCCAGTCCAAGGGCAGCTGTCCCCGCCAAGTGGGCCCCCACCGCCACCCACCTGCATGGGTCTGGCCTGAGGCTCCCCACCCACTGCACAGGACCAGCCCAGGCCCCCCTGCCCGCCCACCAACCCATGCAGGGCAACTGATGGCAAGAGCAAAGGGGACAAATGCCCAGTTTTGCCAAAAAAGTGGGGACAGCCGGGACAGGGCTTAGAAAAGGGAGCATCCCGGCCAAAACGGGACATAGGGTCACCCTGCCGGGCGATCAGCAGCACAGTCCGGCCAGCCCAGGGCAGCGCCTGGGCGGGGAGAGGGGAGCCTGCTGGGATGGGGCAGGTGCAGCCAGCGTTGCTGTTCCTTGCGTCGTTGCTTTTAAGGCCATTCGGGCTCATTCTCCCTCCGGGCAGCACAGGGCCCCGCTCCCCGGCAGTGACCCGAGGGATGGGCCCTTTGCCCCATTCCGCAGCTGGGGAGGCCTCACCTTGCGGTGCTGGTGCCCTCGCTGGTACAAATCCGGGCACAGGAGAGCACACATCTGCCGCCGTGCCAGCCGGGCGGGCAGAGATTGGCCAGGCAGCTGGGGCAGAAGCATAAAGCAAAGGTCACAGACACCCCACCCGCAACAGCCAGCCAGCCATACGCACGGGCTTCCAGCTCCCTTTAAACGCCATGTATTCCCTGAGTGCAGCCCAGGGCCATCTGTCCTCGCCAGAGCAAAGCGCTTGGCCCCTTCCCTTGGTTCCCGGGGCCTGGAGGAGGAGTGAGCGAGGGCGGGAGGCAGCTCCGCTGAGCCCAGCTGGGGCTGTTGGAAGTGATGGGTGCTAAGGGCCCCTATCGACGGCCCCCGACATCTACCCCCAGCTCCATTCAAATCAAAGGGGCTCCAGGCACGCAGTGGGGGCTGCTCGTGTGGCTCTAGCCACAGGCCCGGGACCAGACAAAGCTCCCCCACCCCTTGGCTTTGGGCCTGATCCTGTCCATGGATGTCAGCAAGGAGGTTCGGTGGCCGT
This sequence comes from Dermochelys coriacea, assembly GCF_009764565.3. Taxonomy (NCBI): domain Eukaryota; kingdom Metazoa; phylum Chordata; order Testudines; family Dermochelyidae; genus Dermochelys; species Dermochelys coriacea. Next base: position 1,213,050 of record NC_050091.1, read on the forward strand.
AGGCTGGGGCCCTCCTAGTGAGCTTTATCGGGCAGCCCGGCTGGGGCATGGGAGCCAGGTGCTTGGAGAACCGTCCCTGAGCAGAGGCTGGTTGTTTGGACGTTTATCCCCCCAAACACAGAGCAACCATCGCGGGAGCTGCAGGCACTGAGGCTTGTTTCCACGGCCGAGCCTCAGCACATTCGGCTGTGACCCTGAGAGCCCTGTTTTCGGTCAGCACAGTCAGAGCTAAGCTGGCCCCAGCTCCCAGCTGCCCGCTTCCGGGCCTGTCCTTCCCACCGGTGCAAACCCCACCGGCTTCGCACCCACTTCGCAGAGCCCAAAGTAAAGGCCCCTTTTCTCCTCAATTGCTTCATTTCACTGACCCCAGCTGTGAGAGGAGCTCCAAGCCCACGCTGTGGGTGTGATTTAGAGCCCAGCAATCGCCAGGCTGGGGGGCGGGGAGGTGGGGGCTATTGTGTTACGAGTTGCCTAGGCACAGAGCGAGAGACAGTCCCTGCCCCAAGGACCTCGTGCTCTAAACAGACAAGACAAGGCAGGAGGGGAAACTGAGGCACAGAGAGCAGCAGGGAGGGAGCTGGGAATAGAAGCCAGGTCTCCCACATCAGGGGACTAAGCAGTGCCCAGAACCTGAAAGCTAGGAAACAAAAGTGAAAGTGTCGAGTGCGTTTTGACCGGCAGCTTGAGGGCCCTTCGGGGACAGGGGGAGGGAGGTTCGGGTGCTAAGTCATTTCCACTGACTCAGTGTAGCAGCCAGGTGCTGACTCAGGCAATGGGGCAAACTCAGCCCGGGGATGAGGGGTTTGGTTCTGTCCCCCTCGGCCAATGGCTGCCGACCCCCCTGCCTCCATTCTGCGTTTCCATGCAACTCACTCCCCTCTGCGCCGGGCATCTCCTGACCAGCGCGAGGGTGTGAGCAACAAAGGCTGCCCTGTCTCAGTGCCCCCCTCCTCCCACAGCTGGGCCTGGGGCCGAGTCATCTGCCTGGAGAGGGAGAAGGAGGAGGAGCAGAGGCTGGGGAAGGCCTGCCAGAACCTGCGGGCCTGCGTTGCAGAGGAGCTCTGCTTCGCTAACAAGGCACTGCTGATGGTAAGGCTGGGGAGAGCAGACAGGTGCGGACCCTGGAGGAGCAGGGCCCCCGTGCAGCCTGGCTGGGAAGGCTCGTGCTGGTCGTGGGGGGGTTCCCAGCTGGCCGCCTTTCACACCCGCTTTGCGCAGTAAGAACGGGCCAGGGGACGTCAGGGGAGATCACCCACCCTAGGCATCGCCGCGGCCAGCTCCATCCAGGTCCCGTTTGCAGCACAAGTCTCTGGCCCTAGCCAGGCAGGAGTCAGCTCCTCATGGGTGAGGGGCAGCGGGATCAGGGCGAGGGGGTGGAGAGTGTTTCATTTGGAGGGATATGGCCCAATCAAGTCACAGGGGAAATGCCCCAGAGCCAGCGGCCTGGAGAGCCCTCCATGCTCCCCCTGCGGCCTTTGCAGATCCTCCCATCCCACCAAGCGGGCCGCACCCTAGGTGGGAAGGAAAGGGCCCCTCTGGGCCCCAGTCCCCACATGCTGGCAGAGGCGAGCGTCAGCGGCGTCAGCAAAGATGCAGTGCGAGGGGAGGGCCAGGCCTGATGCCCTGCCACACCCAGCCCACAGCTCTCCCTACGCAGCTCATCTGATGCCCACGTGGTGGGGGGCACTGGGCTAGTCCCCTTCCTGCTGGGGGCAGAGGGGAGTGGGCTGGTTTCCACCCTGCCCTGCAGCAGGCAATGGGACCAGGCAGGAGGCCCCAGCCAGATGCCAGGGAAGGACAGAGGGGTCCTGGCTACTCACACAGCTCTTGGCCTCCCTGCCAGGCCCGGCGTGCAGCCCTGCGCTACCTTCTACACTGCGAGCACCTGCAGCACCAGTGCGAGCTGAACCACGGGGGAAAGTCCTTCTACCTGGAGAGGCTGTGAGCACCCAGCTCTGGGGAGCAGCAACCTGCCCACACCAGCCCCCTCGCTCCGCCAAACTGCGACCCACACCGGCCCAGGTTTCCATGGGACCCCAGGCTTTGCACCTTACGGCACTTGCCCATCCTGCCCCAGAGCTGCCCTCCCGACGGGACAGTCGTGGCTGTTGCTATTTCAGAGACAGCGACACAACCTCCCGAGAAGATTAAAGTGTTGAGCTAAGCAGAGCAGCCTGAGGCTCTGGGGAGAGGCGGCGTTTAGATCCTAGCATGGGGGGGGGGGGCGGGGTGTAGTGGGGGGGCTCAGCCCAGAGGCAGCAGGAGACACCATGTCGTGGGGCAGATTTGAAGAAACTCCATGGAGTTAGCAGAGTCCTTGGCCTCTCTGCTGGGGCGGGTGAGCTCCCCTGCCACCCTCCCGCTAATGCTGCAGAAGCCCCACCAACTGGGTGGGAATAACTGGTGTAATGTGTGTGAGTATCTCCCTCTGGGGGCAGCTCCCATCCGTGTGGGCATAGAGTCCAAGAGGCGGGCGGCCAGCCGGCTTCGGGGCACTCGGCACCATGATGCTGGGCCGCACAGGAAGCTGGTTGTGTCGCTAGAATTCCCAAGAGACCTTAGGCCTCCCTTTGCTCCTCCCATCCCAGGGCCTCACAGCACTTTGTGCAGGAAGCCTCCCAGTGGCCTGGCAGCAGCATTATCAGCACCGTATCGAGGGGAAACTGAGGCAGGGTGCAGAAGGATCCTGTGCCAAGATTACTCAGAAAGTTAGTGGCATAGCCAGGTATAGAAGAGCCCAGGAGTCCTGGCTCCCAGTCCCCTTCCTCCACCATGAGCACCCCGCTAACCCACTAGACAGCACTCCCGTCCCAGAGCCAACAATAGAACCCAGAGTCCTGGCTTCCCAGCCCCTGCTGCAACCCACTGGACCCCACTCCCCTCCCAGAGCCGGGGACAGAACCCGTGTCCTGGCTCCCAGCTCCCCCTGCTCTCACCCACCAGCCCCCACTCCCCTCCCAGAGCCGGGGACAGAACCCAGGAGTCCTGGCAAATGGGATCCAATGACGCCCCTTGAAACCGTCCAGCAACTTGCAGCTGAACACAGACCCCCTCCCCCCCCAGCGGCTGGTGTCTGCACCTGTCATCTGTGAAGCATTGGTGACACCTGGTGGCCAAGTGGGTTAATGCAACTAGAGGCAAGACCAGAGAGTCCCACAACCTGGAGAAGCCCGGGACGTGCCAAGCCCTGCCGTTGGGGTGCACGGAGGGACCCCGGCAGCGCCGGGCCAGTGGAGATGCGCTAGCAGCGTGGGGAAGCAGGATGGCCAGGTCTCTGCATGCCAGACCTGCAGCTGGTGGGCTCACTGCAGCATAAGGCCCCTGTCCCCTGGGGCTTAGCACTGCTCGGGGTGGGGTTAGTTAGAGCTGTGGGGAACCTCCCCGAGCTCATCTGTGCCCCCAGGATTTCCCAGCTCCAGGGCGAATAAGCTCCCTCCCAGTGGGGTGCAAGGCCCCCATTGCTGGCTGTCTGGTGTCCAAGGAATCCTCCCCAGGATCCAGGTGGCCCCAGCTCAGGGAAGGGATGCTGGGGCTCAGCAGCGATGGAGACACAAGCTGTGGCTGAGGGGTGCAGAGGGAACTGGGATGGCAGCATTCCAGCAAGGAGGGGGCTGGGCATGAAATGAAGCATGTGTGAACACGTGACACATGCACACACACGTGTGTAGACTCACACGCATTCACATGCATGCACACTGCCCCTGGTGAGATCCTAGTGTCCAGGTACCAACCCGCATGCTCTGTGCACAGCCAGCGATGCACTGCCTGGCTCTGTGCCCAGCTTGGCCTCACTGCGGCCCTCCCAGGTGCGATAGCCCCTGGAGCTCCAATCCCCGACCTGGGGGCACTGGCCAAAGCAGGAGACGCCACTCAGCACTGTCAGCTGACACACATACATGCTCCCTTGCCGCATCCACTAACACTCCACCCCTCCAGCCCCAACACATCACAGGCTCACAAACTTCACACACGGTCCCTCACACACTTCACACGCACACACGCAGCGGCCATGGGCCTGTTCCAGGAGCCACACCGAGCCAGGCCAGGGCACCTGCTCAGCTGCTCTGGCTCCAAAGGGCAGATAACAAAGGGGACATGTCATGGGCCGTTTCCCCTGCCCCCCGACTTGTCTCCCCCAGCCCCAGCCAATTCCTACAGTCCAAGACCAGAAGAGACGACTGTGATCATCTCATCCAACCACCTGGAGAGCACAGGCCAGACCCCTGCCCCCAGGGATTCCAGATGGGACTAGAACTGAGCTTTCAGGGAACTGGCCCCACTGGTGATAGAGAATCCCCCAAGTCCTGGGTCAATTGTTCCAGGGGTTAATTTAAAATCTGCCCCTTATGTCCAGTCTGAGTTTGCCTAGCTCCAGCTTCCAGCCCTGGGATTGTGTCAGGCCTTTGCCTGTTCCCATGCAGGTACGGATCACCTGGGCTCAAGTCACCCCTGAGCCTTCGCTTTGTTCAGGGAAACAGATGGAGCTGCTGGAGTCTCCCACTGAGCGGCAGGTTTGCAAACCCTCCTCGCTGAGCCCTCTCCAATGTATCCACGTCCTTGGACTGCAGGCCCCAGACTTGGACGTGGGAGTCCAGCAGCGGTCGCACTGGTGCCAAGTCCAGAGATAAAAAGCCCCTCTGCTCCCACTCGCGATGCCCCTTTCTGTACCAGTCCTTCCGCTCACAACCTCGCATTGGGAGCTCCCATTCAGCTGACGATTCCCCCATCCACCCAACAAGTCCTGTCCCAGATCCTGGCTTCCCAGGACAGAGAAGCCAGGGGGGAGCAGTGTTCTTTGGTAGGGACAAGCCCAGGCCAGGCCAGCTCATGGCTGAGTGCAAGATTGGCCTGTGGAGCCTGGATCCTCCCTGCCAATGGGGGAACAAGACTCAGCGTCTCCCCCAGGGACACTCCGATCCCCTGGGGAAGGGGGTCACACATGGAGGGGGGCTTCCTCCCTGGCCCTCTGCCTCCCACCCCATGCCCGCATGTAGTCAACACGCCCCTCCATGGCACCTGGGATGGATCACAACTGCAGCCTGGCCCTGGGGTCGCGGCACAGCCTGCGTCAGGCACCCCTCAGGCCCTGGGGTTCAGGCTGGGATCGAGCAGTGCAGGGAGGAGACATGGGGGGAGCAGCAAGGCCCCACGTGAAGGGAGAGTGCATGGAGCAGAGCTACCAGGCTACACATGACACCCCCTACTCTGGCCACATGCTTGGGGGATGGAGCTGGCAGGGGTGGGGTGCAGCCAGAGACACACAAGGGGTCCCACAGGCCCGGCTCCACCTGTCCCCTCGTGTTCTGTTCTGATTGAGCAGCACGGACCCCTCTTGACACGGGAGTGGGGATGGGGTAGGTGGCACAGACCCAGTGCAGAGGGATGTGGGGTGAGCCATTGGCTGCAGTGAAATGCTGATCTTGCTCCGGGGTAGGCCCCCCAAACACCGCCCTGAGTGGTCTGAAACCATGGACAGCCTTCCTCCCCACCCAGCTCTCCCTTGGAGCCCTGGGGCTGGCCCCTGGACACCCTTCATCCCATGGCCCATGGATCTGCACTTGGGTTTGTTGCCCCCCAATCCCAGATTTTGTGCTGAGTCTCTCCCCTCCGCCTGACCTTGGTGGCTCCCTGCCCGAGGGGCCGTCAGTGCCCAGCCTGGCTCAGCGTATTGACAGGGCTGGGACCAGCCAGCGGCACCCTCCCAAGAGGGGCCTTTCATTAGCACGTCTGTCGGGTCACATCAGATCAGCCGTCAGGGACATGCGCCAGGGCCCGTGGCCCCCCCCCCGTCCCAGAGACCCCCCCGTCCTACCTGGGCGTGTCCCATCCACGCACCTTCGTGCCCAGCTGCTTGGCTCGGAGGTGGGCTGCTCTTGCCCTGCAGTGCCCAGCTTTGGCCCTGGAGATGGGGCTGGCTGAGCCCAGGGTGCAGAGCGAGGGGCCGTGAGCGGCTCATGCCCAGGATCCGTGCAGGGGGCCTACACATTTCCCGTCCCGTCCTCGTCTCTCCCAGCTGGGGACGGGGACACTCAAAGTCCCACAAGCCCCGTTCTTCCTTTCACATCTTCCCCCCCGCGGGTGGGACCCAGACCAGAGCAGCTCCCTCCATCAGCCAGCAGGAGGCGGTCACAGCAGTACAGGGACCGCTCCCCTCCCCACAGCCTGGGCCCCAGGGCAGGGCTGGGGAAGGAGCCCAGCAGACAGGATCTGCCAGTGGAGCTCTGGGCTGGGGCTGGGGCCCCTGTGGCTGAGGGGGTGCTGGGACCCCCAGTCGCTGTGGTTGGGGATGGGGATGGGCAGAGCGGGGGGGAGGGGGCTGCTCTCTGGCTTCCCCCCCACCCTGTGCCATCTGTCGCTTTCCCAAGGTCAGTGTGTGCAGGAGCCTGTCCCGCCGCGGGGAAAACTCCATCAGGACAAAGGGATCAATGGGGCAGCGGGGGAGGGGGCAGCAGGAACTAATTGGCTGCACTAGGGCTGGGCCACGAGGAGGGAGAGCCCCTGACCCAACAGTGTAACCCCCCCACGCCCCTGGGAGACAACCCCCCCGCCCCCTCAGTCACCAGCGAGGGGAGCACGGCGTGGAGACCACCATGAAGGGCCTGGCCCTGCCCTGCTGATGCCAGCCGGGCTCCAGGGGAGCTGCATGGGGCGGTAGGCACCCCATCCTCTGTAATAGCCCCCTACCCTCAAGGGGGTGCCATCACCCCCTTTCACAGCTGTGCAAACAGAGGCACAAAGAGGGAGAGGGACTTGGCTGTGGTCATCCACTTAGTCCACGACTGAGCTGAGGAGAACCCAGTAGTCTTGGCTCCCTGCTCCCCCAAAATCCAGCAGACCCCATGTCACAGAGTCCCCGGGCGGGCGATGCTCTGGAACTGCTCCCTACAAAGCCAGTCAGGACTTGGGGGAGTCTCCTCTCTGGGAGTAGCCTGTCTGCAGGACACACAGCTCACCCGGCTTCCCCCTTCCTGGGTCTGACCCCAGAGCATTCAGCATCCTCTGCCCCTCCGTGCGCTTCCCACAGCGAGTCCGCCCAGGCGGGGTCCTGGGGAAGCCAGAGGGTCCTGCCCCCCAACTCCGCAGTCAGACGGGACTCCCAGCCAGCCAGTAAAACAGAAGGTTTATTAGACGACAGGAACATGGTCTAAACCAGAGCTTGAAGGTGCAGAGAACAGGACCCCTCAGCTGGGTCCATTTTGGGGGGCAGTGAGCCAGACCACCATGTCTGCACTTCACTCCTCATCCCCAGCCAGCCCCAAACTGCCTCCCCCTCCTCTGGGCTTCGTCCCTTTCCCGGGCCAGGAGGGCACCGGATTCCTTTGTTCTCCAACCCTTTAGCTCTCACCTTGCAGGGGGAAGGGCCCAGGCCATCAGTTGCCAGGAGATAGAGTGTCGGCCATTTATGTACCCTGGCCCTTTGTTCTGCAACAATTACACCCCCTTATCCCACCCCCTAGAGACTTATGAAATGCCTAGGGGAAACTGAGGCACCCCTACAGTATTCAGAGGAAACATTAAGAACAGTCCCACTTTGTCACACCCCACTCCCCTCCCAGAGCCAAGATAGAACCCAGGAGTCCTGGTGCCAAGCCCACCCTTCGAGAACCAGGCACAGCTCTCTGGCTCCCTGCTGAGAACAGCTCACACTAGGGGCTCCAGGCGGCATGGATGCTGTAGCTCCCACTCTCCACTCATCCCTTCAACGTTGGAGGCCCCGCTGCCCCCCACAGGGTCGCCCAGTCCATCAGAACTCCAGCCCCCAGTGGGTGGGGAGCAGCCCAGTGACCTGGCCAGGTCCCCTCTGCTAGGAGCCACCTGCATGCACAGACACCTGGCCCTGAGCTGCATGGGAGTCAGCGAGCCAGTGAGAAACGACGCGGCAAGGAGCTGTCCCAGTGCCTGCCCCCCACCCCCCGCAGCCACCTGGCCTTAGCCTGCGAGCCAGGTACCAACCCCCCCATGCTTCTCCCCTCCAACACACCAGCCCCGTCACACCAGGCCAATAACGCACCCTGGTTTCCTCGGGCAGCCCAAAGCTCCTTCCAGCCATAAAAGCACACGAGAGCCAGACTTTGCTCCTTCCAGCCTGGGATGGCAGGGGGGCTGGCAATTATACTGGGGATCCACGCTCAGGGGGCCCCCACGACGTCTGTAATGTGTAAAAAAAGTGAAATGGGGGGGGCCCAAATGGCTCTTACTGGGCCTGCTTCTGCCATGGAGATGCCACATCTGGAGTGGGTCATGGGCAGCTAGTTATATAAGGATTGCTCACCCAGTGCTAGATGCGGCTGCCTCTGGGGTGGGGCACAATGGTAGCTGAACAGCCTCCCAAGAGTTTGGGTCAGGCAGTGGGAATTCATGCGGTGGAGTGTAATGCTGGTGAGCCGGGACACAAGGACTCTAGTGACTCTAGTGACTCTAGGCACGCAGCATTTCAATTAATTCATTCTATTGATAATGGTCCTTAGGTGAAAGGTGCCACTTCCAGCAGGGACGTGTCCCCCAGCATCGCACCACTGGGTCAGTACTGACCCATCCACCCCACTGCCCGCAGCACTTGAGCCAGACCCACCCTGCCCCCCAGGCAGCCCTGCCATGCGGGTGTGACAGGTGCCCATGGGGGGAGCTTTGCACAGGGGTCAATGGTCAGGGGGGTCACATCGGGGGGGGCAAGGCCTGCTATCTTGTTTGGCTACTGTGAGCGTGAGTGCCCCCTGCTGGAGCTTGCTGCCTGCTGGGCAGTGCAAGGGGAACGAGCCTGGGGCCCTACAGGGGCAAAGGGAGACTTTCCCAGGTGGGGTGAGTTTGGTGCTGCCTTGCAAGCCGGCCGGGTGCCTGAGCCACCGATTGCTGGAGTGGGGTAGAGTTCACGCTGCTGGGGCTGGAGGTGCAGGGCGGGGAGCACTCTCTGCACCAGGATAGCAGGATTCAGCCCTGTCCTTGGGGGGGGTCATGCCCCAGCTGGCTTCACCCCTATGGATTTCACACCTCTGGCCCCAAATTCTCAGGCGTCTCGAGGGTGCTGGCCCGGGCCGGGGAGCAGGGTGGGGTGGTGGGGAACGTGGGGGGAGTTCTTTGGAAACAGCTCCTGATATCGACAGGGCGCAGGCTAGCGGCTCGTGGCTCGGGGGCAGCTGGCAGCAGCGCGGGTGGATCGAACCGCATTGATCGGGGGATAATTTAACTCGGAAGGCAGGGGGTGTGGATTGATGGGTGGTAATTACTGGGAACGAGGACACGTGTGTGTGGTCCGGCCGCTCGAGTGTGCGATTCCCCCCACTGGACGCAGCCAAGTGCGTTTATAAACCGCAGCTGCGCCTGCAGCCCGACCCAGAGCCGCACAGGGAGCGCCCGGCCAGCATGCCCGGCTCAGGTAAGGCCCCGGCTCCAGCACTGTCTGGGGATGGACTGCCAGCACCTGCAGGGCAGGGAGAGGGGCAAGGAGCCTGGGGAACCCTCCTGCCACCCGCAGCCGGCCAGGGGTGTGTGGCCAGTCACAGGCGTGGGGCGAGCGGCGCTTCCCGCTGGCACTGGAGGATGGGCCCCGGCCCAGCTCGCGCTGTTTCGGCTGCTCTTCAGGGGCTGTGCTCCTGCCTTGGGCCCCAATCCCCAAGCAGCTGGTGGCTCCTCTCTGTGATGGGGGAGCTCAGTGCAGCGGGGCAGGGGATGCTGACAGCACCCACCCTCCCACCTGCCCTGCCCTGGCTGAATAATAGGAGCCAGGGCCCACCTCTGAGCCCTGTCTCTCTGGCTGCTGAGAATCACAGAGATCTGGCCCTGGACACCCTCTTTCCATCCATAGGACACGGCCACTCCCACAAGGCTCTTAGACCTGCCTGTCCATGCGTCCCGTCCTGTGCCCATCACCATAGCCTCTGGGCTCCTCCAGGCATTAGCTCTCCAGGCTGAGCCCACTGGACTCCTCCAGCTACATGACCCACCTGATCTGCTCTGTGTCAATCAGTGAACTGGTCACTACTGTGATCAGGAGCGAGCCAAGTGCTGCACTGTGCAGCCAGCCATGGGGCTCCCTTGCTTAGGTGGTGGGTCTGGGCTGCGTCCTTGTCCCCATGGCACAGGTGGGCAGCTGGAGCCAGACTCAGCCCCAGGGTGGGTGGCTGCAGTTGTGCTGTCCAGGGGAGCAGCTATGGGGCAGCGCAATGGTGTGGGCACATGCTCGGGGCATGTTTGTACAGAGGGGAGCCAGGATGGACACAAGAAAAGGATCCCTCCAGCTGGCTGGAGGTTCAGGCCCCCTGCCAGTGGGGGGTGGCCAGGCTGCAGGAACCCCTCTTGTCTCCTGGAGCTTTGGGAACCAGCAGTTGAGTGGCTTCTGAGAGGGGGTCCCGCTGGCCTAGACCCTGCTGGTGTAGGGGGAAGGGGTGTGCATGGGGGAGAATGTGTGTGAAGATTATGGGGGTGAGGGGGGCATGGGAGGGATGTGGGGATGTGGGAGGGTTATGAGGAAACTTGGGGAGGCCTGTGGGATGTGGGAGAACAGGGAGTTCATGAGGGGGATATAGGCATGGGGGAGGGTCTGTATCAGTGCATGCAGCATTCACAAGTCTAATGACCACACTCACGGCCAGGTTCCCTGACTGGTGACTCCGTGGCTGCCAGCTCCACCGGGGATGGCTTTGGCCCGCAGGGGGCAGGACACAGACTTCCACTGGGAATAATTCCCTAGGAGCAGGGGGCTGAGTGGGGGGTGGTGACGGGGCACGTAGCTCCTCAGAGGTGGCCCAGGGACCCCCTGCCCGTCTCTAGCCCTCTCCCCACGGGGCTCTCAGGGTGCTGTACAAACAGCAATGAACAAAGCCACAGAGGATCCTTAGCCCCAAGGTACAGAAGGGGAAACTGAGGCACGGGGTGGGGCAGGGTCTTGCCCACGAATGGAACAAGAGCCAGGAGTCCTGTCTCCCCCTCGCCTCACTGAACGCTGCTCCCCTCCCACTAGGGAAGAAGCCCACCTAGGAGCCGCACAGGATGGAACCGATGGGGGGAGGGGGCAGGGAAGGAGCCCGGCAGATGGGGGCGTGGGGAAGGGGGGATGGGGCCCGTTCTTCTCCCCCCCCCCAGTTCAGGCCCCAGACCCAGCCGGGGGGCGGGCCGGGGGGGCCGTTAACCCTCACGCTCTCCCTCTTTTCTTCCGCAGCGCGCCAGGGCCGGACCCTGCCCCTGCCCCTGCCGCTGGCTGATATGTTTGATATTAGGTTGTTTTATTGGAAAACCAACTAAATATCAAACATATTCTTCCGGCGCCAGGGCCGCTCAGCGCTGCCCGGGGCAGACACCGTCAGCTCTCTCTGCCCGCCTGGCTCGGCCTCCAGCAAGCCCCACTCCTGGGACCATCCATGACACCGGCCAGGGGTGGGGGACAGCCCCCCTCCGATCAGATCCGCCCTTCCCCCTCCTGTCGCCCCCCCGACCCCGCTGCAATAAAGCTGTTTAAGATCCTCTCCCCATCAATGGCCATTGTTTCCCTCTCTGGCTCCAAATGGGGTGCAGAGGTGTCAGGCCCCCCGGCTAAAGCAAACAGGAGGATCCCAGCACCGAGGGGGCCATGCACAGCCAGGACTTTGCCCAAGGAGACGAGATGCCTGTTAGTTGTAGGCCTCAGGCCTGTCTGAGCCAGACATGGGCCCTCTCCATGGGCACCAGTTTCGTACTGCCTGGCTATGGGGCAGGGAGTGGCGCAGCCCCTGGGGCTCATCCCCCCCGGGGCAAGAGCACTGATGCCCCCCTCCCTGGAGTCCAGCGGGCTGAGTTGAGCTCCTGTCGCTGCTCACAGACAAAGCACCGTCTCTCCTGGCCCTGCTGCCAAGACGGGGTCAGGTTACCTGTCCCCCCCCAGGCACCTGTCGTCCATGGCACCCAGGGCACAGGCCGGGGCATGGGGCTGGGCACAGGCCCCTTCCCACCTCCTGGCTGGGCGGCTGGAATCTCCTGGGCGGATGGTTGGGATGGCAGGGGTGTCACACACGCGCCAGCTGTCAGCTTTCGGTTTCAGGAATGGAATGAACTCGGCCTTGAATAAACATGGCCCCGCGCCCGCCGCCCTCGCTAAGGGGGATTGTTCTCCGAGGCGCCTGGGGTTTATTTCAAGCTCCGAAGTCGGGCGCTGCAGGAACAAAGGGCCTGGGGGGTGGGGGTGCTCTGTGCAGGCTGCTTGCCTCACTTGCCCCATCCCTCCAGCTCCCCCAAGCCTGGGCCGTGACCCACCCCACGCTGGTGATGCTGCCCATGGCTCTGCGGTTCAGAGGCTACGCTGGCCTGACGGAGGCCACGTTTCTTGGCCTGGCCTGGCTCTGCCTGGGCACTGGGGATCTGGCCGTGCAAGGGGCAGCTTTTCAGAAGCTCAGCTCCCAGCTCACGCCCGTCCCTGGGGAATCCACCCTCAGGCATGGGGGTCAGGGCCGCCCTGAAGAGCACAGAGCAGTAATGGCGGGAAGCTGCTGAGATTTTGTCTGGGCAGAGTGCTGGCCCCCAGCTCCTGGCACCAGCCTCCTAAAGCTATCAGACCTGCCTGCCCAGCACCCCCTTCTTGGGCCCTGCACATGCCCCCACGGAGAGCAGAGTGGCTCCCCCCACCACGCCGCCCCATCAGACACCTCTGTGCCACACATTGGGTGGGTCTGGGCAAGGCTCTGGGGCTCCCACTAAGCACCCGGCTGGGCGGGAGCCCGAGACATTCCCAGTTTCTCTTTCCTGAGCTGGGCAGAGCAAGCCCCTGGATTCACTCCTCTCTCCTGCAGCATCTGCCTGCCCCAGCCTCCAGAGCTGCTTGAGAGAGGCGTCCGCTGGGCCAAGCACCCAGGGAGAGGAGTGCGCCCCGTCTGACCCCAGCCCGAGGCAGACCTTGCCCATCGGTCCCCAGCAGAGACCCCCTGCTCCCAGGCCTGCCTGAGAGAGCCCTCTCCTATGTAACCCTACTACAGACCATGTTACCCCACCCCTCCCCATCCAGCCCTCCCCCCTCCCAGCCCCCGGGAGTCCCCTCGCCATCTGACACCCACACAGACTCAGCCACGCCCCCGTTCTTTTCTCTCTGAGGGTCCCCAGCTGTTCATGAACAGAGGAAGGTGCTTTGGGCCGAGGTGCGAGTGGGGTACAGCCAGGGACTTGGTCTGGGGTTGGGACACTGCAAATCCTCCAAGAATGTGGATAAAACACAGGGACTGTGGTTCCTCACTGACCGCGGGTCTCAGACATTCCCGCCCCCATCCGCACCCCGGGGCATGGGGTGGTGCAGAACCGGTGGGCACGGGACCGAGAGAGGGTGTTTTCCTGCTCAGGGCACAGGCAGGCCTCTGCCCCCCAGGCCAGCGCTGTGACCTAAGGAGCGCACCGCCGCGTGATGGGAGATGGGGCCTGGCCGACCGTGGGCAGCAGAGATATGCGTCCGTGGACACGCGTTCCTGCCCACCAGTCTGCAGGGCACGGAGCCCCCAGTGGCTCAGCCAGTCAGCCTGAGGGTGCCATTCCTGTGCCCCCATAGAGCATCTCAAGTCCCTTGCAACGCAGGCTCGCCCCTGCACACCTGTCTCACGGGCTGCCCTCCCCTGGGCCCTGGCAGCAGCTGCAGGCCACACCTGTGCTCCAGGGGCAGGTGCCGTGAGTGGGTCCAGCCCCCTCTCTCCCCATCATGCCAAGGCCCTGGGAACTGCTTCCCAGTCGGTCACACCCCTCTCCCCCCCGGTGCCAGATAATTCCATTGTAATTAGGGAGCCTGGCGCTGCGGCTAAGCCCAGCTCTCTCCATGGGGCCACCTTCATGCCATTGTTGTTTGATCTCAGGGAGGTCAGCACCTCGGCCATGCCCAGGGGTCAGCACTGATGTCAGGCCTGAGCGGGCAGGGCAGTGCAGAGGGGCACCTGCTCCTGTGACTGAACCGAAGCCCGTTCAGGTCAGTCGGAATCATTCCCACAGGGTTTGGCTCAGGCCCCACACAGGAGCTGCACTGCCCGCAGAACCGGGGAGACCCCATGGGCAGCGAGTCTCACCAGCTGCAGACTTCGCTATGCGGCTCCCTGCCCTTTTCCCCTGCAGGCCCCCCGGGAGCTTCCCCACTGGTGCCGAAAGGAGCAGGATTGGGCCACATTGCCACATCCCTTTATAAAGCTGGTGGAGTGGCTGGCTCCCCCTCAGTGGGACAGAATAGTGGGGTGAGCGTGGTGCAGCCCCACTGAAGGTGCGTGAGAGCAGGAGAGGACCCCATGGTGCTCAGCCTTCATATGGCACCTTCCATCTGCAAAGGGCTTTATCTGGTAATGGGAGAATCCCCTGGAAAGCCAGCCAGGGTCAGGCTCAGAGGGGAAGGGACTCACCTAAGGCCACAGAAAGAGTCACTTGTTCAGGAATAGAACCCAGGAGTCCTGGCTCCCAGTCCCCCCACCCCCCAACCATTAGACTCCAATCCAGAGCTGGGATTAGAACCCAGGCATCCTGGCTCCCAGCTCTAATCACTGGCCTCCCCTCCCAGAGCTGGGAGTTGCAGCCGGGAGTCCTGGCTCCCAGTCTTCTGTTCAGACTGCTGCCTGTAAAGAGGGCCAGAAAGGTCCGTATTCACCCAGCAGCTCTCCCTGGGGAGGAGAGCATGAGCCCGCCTGGCACCAAGAACCAATGTGGGGAACAGATCAGTGATGTTGGGTCCTTCAGTCTAGCTGCCAAAGGTCTGACACAGTCCCAGGGCTGGGAGTTGACACTGGACCCAAGGTGTTAATGTCGGACAGCGTCAGTGAAGGGCATTATCCCCGGGAACAATGTCCCAAGGCAGTGGGGTGGGGGGATTCTCCATCATGGCTGCGTTTGGACTCCGGATTGGCTGTTTTCTGAAGATTTGCCCTTGGAGTTTGTGGGGGGGGGGCCAGGTCTCTGGCCTTGGGATCTGTGACTCTCAGAAGAGCAGGGGATCTCTCCCCATCACCCCCAGCCCACAGAGCTGCCTGTGCTTTTTATAACCATCTCCCAGCTGTCCCACGGGGGGCCCAAATATGGCCCTATCCATGAAGTCACTGAGCAGGCATCCCACCACCCCCACGCTTCCAGGCGGGCGCTGAGACAATGGGGCCCTGTGGACAGACATTTCGGGAGTGAGAGGAGGCGGCTCAGCCCAAGAAAGGCAAAGGCCCCGAGCCAGCTGTCAGGGGCGTATTGATAAAATCCTAGGCCAGGGAGGGGGCCAGACACTCGGCAGCCCCAGCCCGACGCATCTCCACGTTGCTGCTCATCCCTCCCAACCAGAGGCACCCCAGCCCCGCGGGGGAAGATGGAGGCCATCAAGAAGAAGATGCAGATGCTGAAGCTGGACAAGGAGAACGCCTTGGACCGGGCTGAGCAGGCAGAGGCTGAGCAGAAGCAGGCAGAGGAGAGGAGCAAACAGGTGGGAAAGAGAGGCCGGCGCTGTCCCTAATCACCCCCTCCCCGGGGTTGGCTCCCTGCCCTGGCCAGAGACCTAGTAGCCCCTCGCCCCCCTCATGGCGAGAGCGACACTTACCCCAGGGAAAGGCAGCTGCCCCCAGGAGCCCAGCGGCTCCCCCTCGGGGAGACTCACTCGAAGGCTGGGGAGGCTCCTATTGCTCCACCGGGGATGGGGCTCGTCCCATATCCCCCGGAGCAGGAGGGCTGCTGCGTGTCAGCGACCCTCAGGAGTGCGGAGCGGGACCTGTCCTTGGCTCCTCCAGCCCTGGGCACAGACATGCTGGCGTCGACTCTGTGGGTACAAGTGGTGCTGCCACAAGCCCCAGGGGGTGCAGCAGATCCGGGAGGGGACAGGTCCACAAACTGGGAATGCCCGTCATCTCCCAGTTGCCTGGGCACACACAGACACTGCTCCAGCACTCTCATCCATACCCACGACACACGCAGCCAGCCTGGCAAACACGCACGTGCCAGCACTGAGACACACAGGTACATGCACTGCCATGCATGGTGCTGGAGTCCAGGGGGTCACTCGCAACGTAGAGCTGCATACCTGGGGGAAGAATGTGGTACGTGGTGTGTGTACCGCACCCAGACGCACGGTATGGCTTCTGTGCCCAATATACAGCGTACACACACACAGATTGTGTGTCCTGAGCACACTCACCCCATAGATTGTGTGCCCCCTAAATACCACACTCACAAACCCACCCCCATCGATTGTGGGTCCCACAAACACAAACTGTGTGCCCAGTGCTGAATCCTGCTCCAGTTCCACAAGGGCATCTTCCCTCTACGGCTTTCACACACCACCCAGCTCAGCCCTGCCTTTCCCCCAGAAGCGATGCAGCAGCAGCTCCGCTGTGGAGTCCAGAGTCGCAGCTGGAGGGATGGGAGGTGGGTTTGTGCCATGCTGGGGTTTAGCAGAACCTGGGCTCTGACATCCTGCCACAGCGCACCAGGGAGATGACTCAGGAGGGCAGCTCTGCAGGAGCCATTAAACCAGGGCCCCGTGTAGCTCCCCACTCACCGGGCAGAAGAAACTTTCCACTTGGGGCCTGATTCTCCCCTCTCTTGCCCTGCTATAAACCAGGAACGGCTGCACCCAGGTCAATGGAGCCCCACTGGCCTCAGTGAGCTGAGTCAGGCCCTTCGTGCCCATGTAGAACTGACCCCCATCCCCACTCATCCCACTGCCCATGAATTGCAGATCTGGATCATGGGGGAGGAGATGGGAGGCAGTGTCTGTTCTTGCCTAAGGCCAATCCTAATGCGCTGGGCATAAACTGGGAAAGACAGGGGGGATCCCAGCAAAACGGAGGGCTTTGCCTCCTTTAGGGATCCCAACTGGGGGTGCTCAGCGTTCCAGAGGGCACAGGTGGGGTGGCTGGGTGGGCAGCAGCTCCCAGGTGCCAGCCGTAATGTGACACCTCTTGCCATTGGCAGCTGGAGGATGAGCTGGCGGCCATGCAGAAGAAGCTGAAGGGGACAGAGGATGAGCTGGACAAATACTCAGAGGCCCTGAAAGATGCCCAGGAGAAGCTGGAGCTGGCTGAGAAGAAGGCAGCAGATGTACGTATGGTAGTGCCAGGCCCCACCACCTGCCTGGGAGCACACGCACAATGACAACACGTGCACAGTGACACAGACATGCATGGTGACACACATGTCTGCATAACACATACACAGTCACACCCAGGAACAGGTCTCTCACACACACACACACACACACACACACACACACACACAGCAGAAGTGCTGTCATGGAGAGCAAACCGCACTTCCCACAGCCCGGACTTGGGCTCTGTCCGGACATCCTGCTTTACTGTCTGCTCCTGTTTCTTTAGAGAAGAAACAAACCAGTATCAACCAAAGCAGTGCCGGAGCCCCTGCCTCAGCAAGCAGCTCTCTGGGGTGAGAGGGAGCCCCCAGGCTGGGCACCAGAGGTCAGATCCGGCTCTCTTACACCACTGCGGTCACTGGGCTGGAGCCTCCCAGCTGGCTGAGCTGTGCTCATCAGAGGGCTGAAGTGAGGAGGCCAAAGGTGGCATTATTCCACCTGTATGCTCCCCAGTCCTGGGGCTGGCTGGGACCACGTTGGTCCCTAAGAACATAAGAATGGCCCTACTGAGTCAGACCAATGGTCCATCTAGCCCAGTATCCTATCTACCGACAATGGCCAATGCCAGGTGCCCCAGAGGGTCTGAACAGAACAGGTCATCATCAATTTTTTCATCATCATCAAGTGATCCATCCCCTGACGCCCATTCCCAGCCTCTGACAAACAGAGGCTAGGGACCCCATCCCTGCCCATCCTGGCTAATAGCCATTGATGGACCTATCCTCCATGAATTTATCTAGTTTACCTAGTATAACTTAGAGCAGCCTCAGGGCTTCTCTATCTAACACCCAGCTGCCGAGGGGTCGTTCTGGTAGCCAGAGCTCAGCGGGGCACAGGGGCACTCTAGCTGTGTCTCCCTTCCCCATAACATGCTGAAGGCTGGGGTGGGGAGGCACATAAGAACTGCTACAATAGCTTGATGCCATCCAAGGATTTCCCCAGGCAGGAGCCAGGTGCTGCCCTCACAAAGGGACCTGGGCACACGGCCTGACAAAAACCTGTCACTGGGTCTGTGCATCATCGGCATGCGAGCGCCAGGCTTACACAGGGGTATTAATAGGCTCCCCACATACCTGTCTATTCAAGCAGAGCTTGGGTTTCAGGCTGACACATGAGATGAGCTAGCTCAGCGCTGCCCCTCCGGGGCCTGGCACACTCACAGGAAGCAGGATGCTGCTTTGGGCTGCTTTGTTCATGCAGATGGGATTTTACCCATGGCCTCTGTACTGACCCCACCCACCACCACCCTGGGATGGAGCGAGAGGAAGTCACCTTCCCCCATTAAAGGCCTTGCCTGCACTGGGAGCTTCAGCCGTGATCCAGCTGCTGTTTACACCAGTGGAGCTGACCCCTCCGGGAAATCGGCCTAACCTGCCCCAGTGCAGATCTTGCTCTAAAGGGGTTTTATCTTGTCCACACCAGGGATCTGTGCCCAGGCAGCTGTACCAGGGCTGGAACTGAAGCAAACCCCAGGGTAGGCCAGGCCTCAGCCACCCGAGATAGACCCCATGCAGCCACCTGAGGGCTTGCACCCGGGGATCTTGGGCTTGGGTTCATTCCCAGCAAGAGAGTGAGGAAGGCTCTAGAGGTGAGAGGACTGGAGGCGGCACCACCCCAGTGGAGAGGGAGAGCGAAAAGAAGGGTCAGGAGCAGCAGTGAATGGTTGTGTGTGTGTGTGTGTGTGAGACTGCGTGTGCACAGCCATGTGTGTGCATGTGTCTGTGTGTGCACTTACGGGCCTGTGCATGTCTGGGTGTGCGTGCAGGGTGCTTTACGCTCTCTCTCCGCTGGTCTCTGCTCAATTAAAGCACTTGAAAGTGATAATCAGAGAGGGGACAGATGGCAGGGAAGGCTGACAGCACAGAGATGACACCCAACCCGAGATTTTCTCCTTAGCCCTGATGGTCGCTCCTGCCCGGAGGCTGGGCTGTCTGGCTCTGGGAATAAGGGAGCACAAATCATCACTGGAGAACTGAGAAAGCGTGGCCAGCGTCCTACCTGAGCCTCTTTTTGTGGGTCTCAGCAGAGGCCAAGGATTGGATGGGGCTCGGAGCCTGAACTACCCTCTCACCACTAGAGGTGGTGGGTGGGAGCCCGGGTGTGGGGAAGCTTGCCCTGCACCCAGGGTGCCCTTCTCCTGTGGATAAAGGGGCGTCCGCTAGGGCACCTCTCACCAGCAGGAAAATCCCTTTTGAAGAGACTCTGCCATGCCAACTTCATAGTGGGTGTGCGGCGCACATGGTGTGCACACGGAGTGAGTGGGTGTACACAGGTGTGAGAGGGTGTGCAGTGTGCACAGGTGTGAGAGGGTGTGCATACACAGAGGAAGTGGGTGTACCTGTGTGTGTGAGTGCGTGGTGGTGCAGTGCACAGTCAAAATCAGCCGCAGAAAGGGACGTCTCCGGCTCCCTGTGCTGGTCAGTGGTGTCCAGGGCAGCCCTGTGGCATGGCAGGGAAAGCAGCTGCAGAGATGTGTCAATGTGGAGTCACAGACTGCACAGCCTGACCACAATATGCAACAGGGAGAGATAAGGATATTTTCAGCTGCTGGGTTCTTCCGGCCCCTGCTGCTAAGCAGCCTCTTAGCCAGGGATCTGAGCTGTGCAGCCTGCCGTGGTGTGTGCACATCTCACCGCTTTCACAGAGCAGCCAGGAAAGCAGGGCGGAAACTTGCTGTTGTTGCTCCACACCCTAGACATGGATGCAAAGGGGCAGAAAGACCCTCCGAGGAAATAATGCCAGTGCAAAAGGCCCTGGGCAGGAAGCACGGCCCAGTCTGCATCCCCTGGGCAGGAGGCCCAGGTGCAAGGGATTCTGGGGCAGTCCAGGGAAAGATCAAGGGCGTGTCCATGGCGGTAAAGGCAGTGGTTTGGATGGGCCTGTGCCCCATCTGCATGGCCCATAGGGGCTGTTGGAACCAGGCTCCAGCAGCTCCTGAATAGAAGAGGTGCAACCCCCTCCATTGAACTCCTGCTCCGAGGGCTGGCTCAGGAGTGAATCTGGGCCTACGGTTGCGGCAACATCCAGTGCAGGGATCCAGATTATCATCAGGGGCTAGACTCACTCCCTTCTGCTCCCTTGCAAGCCTAATACAGCTCCCTTTGGGGGAGCAGCTTCCAGGCAACCCAGGCTGGGGAGTTAGAGAGGAAACGGTGCCAGGCCGGGGGGTGGCAGGGTGGGGAGCGGCGTGTTTCCAGGGGCAGAGTTGATGGGCCGGGGGGTTGCAGGGAGGCAGCTCCCAGGTGAGCTGAGCTGCAGAGGAGAAGGCTCCTGCACAGCCGTGGTGTGAGGAAGTGGCACTGAGGATGCTGTTGAAGTTGATGTGGGTAGAGAGAGAACCAGCAGTTTGAAAGACAACGGGGGACAGATGTGGGCTATACGGCTCTGAGACCTGTGCCCAGGATCCAGGCCAGCTACAACCTCTCCGTGACCTTAGGAATCCTTGTGTCCCCTGTGCCGTGGAAGGAGCTAGGTCCCGTGGAAGCAGAAAAGCCATTGTTGGCCGGGGCTGGGGCAGGGTGGAAGATCTGCGGCCCTCTCAACAACTGCCGAGCGCTGCTATTGTTGTCCGTGGTTTCCAGGAAAACAATGGCACAAGTGGCATAATGTTTCGCTCAGTGCTGACGTCCTCCCATCAATCATGGGGATAAGGGCTATCAGAGTCCCGCGCAGCTGCTGCATGGAATTAGAAAGGGATGAGCTGTTCAGATTCATCCTCCACAGAGATTTGAGGGATGAAGGAGCTTTCACCACCTTTCACTCCCCCCCCCCGTCCCCCGGCCATGGTGGGAACGTGATGACTCATGGGAGAATGCCTGAGTTGAAACCAGGAGGAGAAAGTGTCCCCTGGCGATGGGAACCAGAAACGAGTCCCCTGATAGTTCCTCAGCCCGGAGGTGCAGCTGGGTTCCCCAGGACAGTGAGAGTTAGGAATATGCACCTTTCAGTGCAAAGCCCTGCTGGTCAATCAGGCACTGCAGGGAGATTTGGGACGAAGAAAGCAGGGTGCTCTCAGAGCCCCCCGCTCTGAAGG
Organism: Dermochelys coriacea; assembly: GCF_009764565.3. Classification (NCBI taxonomy): domain Eukaryota; kingdom Metazoa; phylum Chordata; order Testudines; family Dermochelyidae; genus Dermochelys; species Dermochelys coriacea. The sequence continues at coordinate 1,234,124 of NC_050091.1, forward strand.
CCAGCCTGGAGAGCCAGTTATTAAAGAGCAGCGTAGACGGTTGGTAAAGCCCTTGGGGAGGGGCAGGCTGCAGAGCCATAACACTGGTGCAATGGGCGTGCAAACAGGAACGCTTTGGCTCCACACCAGCCGCAGCCAGGCCGGGGATGTTTCTTCAACCTCTGTGACTTTGCTCAGGGCTTCCTCCTTTAGGCCCCAAGTCAGCAAGGTACTTAAGGATGTGAGTAATCCCACTGGACTACGTCCATGCTTAAAGTTTGGCTCCTGCTTAAGGACCTTTCTGAATCGGTGCCTTAAGCAGTAAAGACAGGGCCTCTTTTGTCAGTGGGTTCTGGGGTTTTCTTTCCTCTCCATCTCGCCCTCTTTCTTTCCACTTTCCCCCAGCCCCTCTTTCCAATCCCCTCTTGCTATAGTTTTCTGGGCTCTCCAGGTCCTCAGGGGCTGGGTCTCACCACGCACAGTAAATTCAAATCTGGGCGTCCTTACACAGGCAGATCTCTCCATTGAGTCAAGAGGGATTTTCTCTGAGTATGGATGGAGTAAAGAGCTCAGGACCTGAGCCATGCAAAGTACAGCTAAGGACAAAACTGCCTGTCAGTTTTACCCAGCAGAAAAAGGGCACTTTCCCTAGAGTCTTTCTACACACTGAAGTTGCACTGGATTAATTTAAATCAGATTGAAAACCAGTATAGTTAAATCTCTGTGTGGACACACTTATAACGGTTTAAAAGTGGTTCTAGTGGCTTTACTTGCACCTGTACATTTCCCAGTGCAAGCTGAACCAATATCAGCTGGGTTGTAGTGCATTTAAGACAGTCCATGCACAGATAACTAAATCGTTGTGAAATTACACCAGTGCAGCTTTGTGTGGAGAGCAGGCCTTGGCTGGGGAGTCGGGTGTATTTCGCGCTTCCCAGCCTGACACTGCGTGTGGCAGGCATGTCTGAACTGTGGCTGCTCTGCCGCAGCATGGTTGGACATGGCTTCTTGAACCCGTGCCAAAGCTTTCACACACATGTGGACCACATTAGACGGTCGTAGCACACTGTCAGAGGAAGAGAAATAGTGCCAGGGAAAAGGTGTGTGGTCCTTTGCTAGCAGCAATCATGCAGCAGTTGCAGGAGCAGATTGGCTGGAGCTGAAGTGCAAATTGTGTTTCTGTTGTAAAGCTCTACAGTGCAATAGTGCAAACTGTGCATAATGGGTTATCATCATGAGTAAAAACAAAAGTGAACTTCAGTTAGGCTGAAAATAAGCAGCAAATCCGCAGTCTCTCCTGGGACTCTGCCAAATTCACAACAAAGGAAAGCTGTTTAAAGCATCCTGCATTGCCTAGCACACAGGGCTAGAGGTGTCGGGGGAGTACTCAGCACTAGCTAAAACTAGTGGGCTTCCAGATATGTCTATGGGGAAAACCCTGCAGCACTTTAAAGCACAGGACCCACTGGTAGCAGTGAGTTACTGTAAAAAAATGTAACCGTGGAAGGGGAAGAAACTGTCTCAAGGGAGTGTCTATGTGCTTTGGAGCCTTCCATGCAGCCCAGGTCCTCAGTGACCCTAGTCAGATTCTCAGCTAGTGTAAGTTGTCAGAGCTTCACTGAGCTGCTGAGAATCTTGCCAACACCAAGTATTCAAAAATAATGAATCAAGCCTCAAAAATCAGAAGGTTGGCGTAAAAGCCATGGGACAGTGAAAGTGATCTATTCCAAGCTCGTTTTATTTGCCTTCAGATTAGAGTCTGGCTGCGGGATTCACATTTACAAACTTTTCTCCAAATCCGAGGGCTAGAAACTATGAAAGCGGAGAATCCCATCTAATCACATGATGCTGGGAGTCAGGGCATTATGGAAAACACCAAACATGAGACTTGCAGTACAACTCTGGGAGCTGGGCTCATAACTCAGTCCCAATGTAATGGCTGCTCAGCAGCCTGGGTGAAATGAGGTGGGCACCTCAGCCCGTTTCTAAGTGGACATATTTCCCCTGTCGTCACAGACAGCGCTAACTGCCACACAGGTTGGCAGCCTCCGAAAGAGGCCAAGGACTGAATGGGTCAAGGAATATGAACTTTCTTCTCACCCTGTGAAGAAGGGGGACAGATTCTTTACCTTGCTAAGCACCTATTTTGCTGCCTGCCTGCTTGTAATCGCCTATTCTTCCTTCCCCACTGTCCATAGCGTAGGGGTGCATCGGGGACAGAGAAGGGCAGATGGGGGAGTGTACAATGCACCTCAGTTATCCCCAGCTGGCATATAGTCCTTTGGGGATCACAGTCACCTGGCACAGTTTAGTGCAACCCCAAGGATGCTGTAACCTACACCTAGTGGTGGGGATGGGCAGTGTCAGGGAGCTGTAACTCATTCCCTGAAAGCCCTGCTCTCTACTGTGCCCAGCAGAAAATCTGGGCTGGGGCAGGGGGTCCTTTTAGGTCAGGGGCAGAGGCCCAGAATAAAGGCAGTTGATTTCCAGGAGGCCGATCAGGCACCTCTCCCTAAAGCTAAAGATATTTCAAAATGAAAAATGTGCTAGTGAGTATTAACCCAGTTACTTTTCAAGTAACCCGGACAAAATGCTGGCTGGAGCCTGAGCAATGCTGTCATGCTGGGGGGAAACGGGAGAGGAGGGAGCCATGAGTTGGGTGATCTCAGCTGCGTGGAATGTCTAGCTGCACCGCGAAGGCTTGTGCTGTTGTTCTGGGAGGTGAAGATCATGAATTATAGTCTTCATGCCCATATATGTATATGGTCTCCTGAGCTTGGGGCCTGTGGGGATGGACTGGTGACTCCTGGGCGTAGGGCTGCCACGTTTGAGGTACAAAAAACGTGGACGAACAGGATGATCCTAAACCCATAACATTGGCCAGCTGGCAGCATGGGATTTCTCAGGACAGCTCCCTAAAAAAGGGGAGGATCCTGGGAAAACCTGGACAGGTGGCAGCCTTACAGGTGTGCAGGGGTGACTGTTGTGTGCAGTTTGCCAGTGTGCAGAGTTTGCGGGTCCTACGTCTATTATCAGTAGAGTTTTTTGACCTACAAGGGGTGGCTGCGATTTGGGGGGTTGCGGGAAGGTTGTGACACTGGGACTTTGGGGTGGGTTAATTGGGGTGTTTGTGGCTTTCGGGCCTTAGCAGGGATTCTGACCTTTACGCTCATAAGCGTTTGTGCCTTTCGGGTTGTTCTGGGACTCGTCTGGGAGTCGGGGGGAGAGCACTTCAGACTTCGGGGTCCAGGGGGTGGTGATTTCAGGGTGAGGCTTTGAGGTGCAGGGGGTGTAACCCACTGGGGTGCTGTTGTTACTTTGGGGTGTAACTCAGACTGGGGTTCGAAACTGGGGGGCTGAGAGGGTCAGGGGGATTTGTGGGGGTTGTTGTGGATTTGGGATATAATTCAGACTGGGGTTCGGACGGGGGGGGCTGGGAGGGTCAGGGCGATTTGGGGGGGTATTGTGGCTCTGGGATGTAACTCAGACTGGGGTGGGGGCTGGGGGGGTCAGGGGGAGCGGGGGGCACTGTGGCTCTGGGGTGTAACTCAGACTGGGGGTGGGAGCTGGGGGGTGCAGTGGCTCTGGGGTGTAATTCAGACTGGGGGTGGGAGCTGGGGGGCACAGTGGCTCTGGGGTGTAACTCAGACTGGGGGTGGGAGCTGGGGGGCGCAGTGGCTCTGGGGTGTAACTCAGACTGGGGGTGGGAGCTGGGGGGCGCAGTGGCTCTGGGGTGTAATTCAGACTGGGGGTGGGAGCTGGGGGGCGCAGTGGCTCTGGGGTGTAACTCAGACTGGGGGTGGGGGGCTGGGGGATTTGGGGGGCGCAGTGGCTCTGGGGTGTAACTCAGACTGGGGGTGGGAGCTGGGGGGTGCAGTGGCTCTGGGGTGTAACTCAGACTGGGGGTGGGAGCTGGGGGGCGCAGTGGCTCTGGGGTGTAATTCAGACTGGGGGTGGGATTTGGGGGGCGCAGTGGCTCTGGGGTGTAACTCAGACTGGGGGTGGGAGCTGGGGGGCGCAGTGGCTCTGGGGTGTAATTCAGACTGGGGGTGGGAGCTGGGGGGCGCAGTGGCTCTGGGGTGTAACTCAGACTGGGGGTGGGAGCTGGGGGGTGCAGTGGCTCTGGGGTGTAATTCAGACTGGGGGTGGGAGCTGGGGGGCGCAGTGGCTCTGGGGTGTAACTCAGACTGGGGGTGGGAGCTGGGGGGCGCAGTGGCTCTGGGGTGTAACTCAGACTGGGGGTGGGGGCTGGGGGATTTAGGGGGCGCAGTGGCTCTGGGGTGTAACTCAGACTGGGGGATTTGGGGGGCGCAGTGGCTCTGGGGTGTATCTCAGACTGGGGGTGGGGGCTGGGGGATTTGGGGGGCGCAGTGGCTCTGGGGTGTAACTCAGACTGGGGGTGGGAGCTGGGGGGCGCAGGGGCTCTGGGGTGTAACTCAGACTGGGGGTGGGGGCTGGGGGGCGCAGTGGCTCTGGGGTGTATCTCAGACTGGGGGTGGGGGCTGGGGGATTTGGGGGGCGCAGTGGCTCTGGGGTGTAACTCAGACTGGGGGTGGGGGCTGGGGGGATTTGGGGGGCGCAGTGGCTCTGGGGTGTAACTCAGACTGGGGGCTGGGGGATTTGGGGGGCGCAGTGGCTCTGGGGTGTAACTCAGACTGGGGGTGGGAGCTGGGGGGCGCAGTGGCTCTGGGGTGTAACTCAGACTGGGGGTGGGGGCTGGGGGGCGCAGTGGCTCTGGGGTGTATCTCAGACTGGGGGTGGGGGCTGGGGGGCGCAGTGGCTCTGGGGTGTAACTCAGACTGGGGGTGGGAGCTGGGGGGCGCAGTGGCTCTGGGGTGTAACTCAGACTGGTGGATTTGGGGGGCGCAGTGGCTCTGGGGTGTAACTCAGACTGGGGGTGGGAGCTGGGGGGCGCAGTGGCTCTGGGGTGTAACTCAGACTGGGGGATTTGGGGGGCGCAGTGGCTCTGGGGTGTAACTCAGACTGGGGGTGGGGGCTGGGGGGCGCAGTGGCTCTGGGGTGTAACTCAGACTGGGGGATTTGGGGGGCGCAGTGGCTCTGGGGTGTATCTCAGACTGGGGGTGGGGGCTGGGGGATTTAGGGGGCGCAGTGGCTCTGGGGTGTAACTCAGACTGGGGGTGGGAGCTGGGGGGCGCAGTGGGTCTGGGGTGTAACTCAGACTGGGGGTGGGGGTGGGGGCTGGGGGGCGCAGTGGCTCTGGGGTGTAACTCAGACTGGGGGTGGGGGCTGGGGGATTTGGGGGGCGCAGTGGCTCTGGGGTGTAACTCAGACTGGGGGTGGGGGCTGGGGGGCGCAGTGGCTCTGGGGTGTAACTCAGACTGGGGGCTGGGGGATTTGGGGGGCGCAGTGGCTCTGGGGTGTAACTCAGACTGGGGGTGGGGGCTGGGGGGCGCAGTGGCTCTGGGGTGTATCTCAGACTGGGGGTGGGGGCTGGGGGGCGCAGTGGCTCTGGGGTGTAACTCAGACTGGGGGTGGGAGCTGGGGGGCGCAGTGGCTCTGGGGTGTAACTCAGACTGGGGGATTTGGGGGGGCGCAGTGGCTCTGGGGTGTAACTCAGACTGGGGGTGGGAGCTGGGGGGCGCAGTGGCTCTGGGGTGTAACTCAGACTGGGGGATTTGGGGGGCGCAGTGGCTCTGGGGTGTAACTCAGACTGGGGGTGGGGGCTGGGGGGCACAGTGGCTCTGGGGTGTAACTCAGACTGGGGGATTTGGGGGGCGCAGTGGCTCTGGGGTGTATCTCAGACTGGGGGTGGGGGCTGGGGGATTTAGGGGGCGCAGTGGCTCTGGGGTGGAACTCAGACTGGGGGTGGGAGCGGGGGGGCGCAGTGGCTCTGGGGTGTAACTCAGACTGGGGGTGGGGGTGGGGGCTGGGGGGCGCAGTGGCTCTGGGGTGTAACTCAGACTGGGGGTGGGGGCTGGGGGATTTGGGGGGCGCAGTGGCTCTGGTGTGTAACTCAGACTGGGGGTGGTGGCTGGGGGGCGCAGTGGCTCTGGGGTGTAACTCAGACTGGGGGCTGGGGGATTTAGGGGGCGCAGTGGCTCTGGGGTGTAACTCAGACTGGGGGTGGGGGCTGGGGGGGCGCAGTGGCTCTGGGGTGTAACTCAGACTGGGGGTGGGGGCTGGGGGATTTGGGGGGCGCAGTGGCTCTGGGGTGTAACTCAGACTGGGGGTGGGGGCTGGGGGATTTGGGGGGCGCAGTGGCTCTGGGGTGTAACTCAGACTGGGGGATTTGGGGGGCGCAGTGGCTCTGGGGTGTATCTCAGACTGGGGGTGGGAGCTGGGGGGCGCAGTGGCTCTGGGGTGTATCTCAGACTGGGGGTGGGGGCTGGGGGGCGCAGTGGCTCTGGGGTGTATCTCAGACTGGGGGTGGGAGCTGGGGGGCGCAGTGGCTCTGGGGTGTATCTCAGACTGGGGGCTGGGGGATTTAGGGGGTGCAGTGGCTCTGGGGTGTAACTCAGACTGGGGGTGGGAGCTGGGGGGCGCAGTGGCTCTGGGGTGTAACTCAGACTGGGGGATTTGGGGGGCGCAGTGGCTCTGGGGTGTATCTCAGACTGGGGGTGGGGGCTGGGGGGCGCAGTGGCTCGGGGGTGTATCTCGACTGGGGGTGGGGCTTGGGGGTGCGCAGTGGCTCCTGGGGTGTAACTCAAGAACTGGGGTGGGGGTGTGGATTAGGGGGCTGAAGTGGCTACTGGGGGTAACTCAGACTGGGGGTGGGGGGGGCCCCCTTGGGGGATTTGGGGGGCCAGTGCTCGGGTGTGTATCTCAGACTGGGGGATGGGGGTGGGGCTGGGCTGGGGGCGCAGTGGCTCTGGGGTGTAACTCAGACTGGGGGTGGGGGTGGGGATTTGGGGGGCGCAGTCGCTCTGGGGTGTATCTCAGACTGGGGGTGGGGGCTGGGGGGCGCAGTGGCTCTGGGGTGTATCTCAGACTGGGGGTGGGGGCTGGGGGGCGCAGTGGCCTGGGGTGTAACTCAGACTGGGGGTGGGAGCTGGGGGGCGCAGTGGCGCTGGGGTGTAACTCAGACTGGGGGATTTGGGGGGGCGCAGTGGCTCTGGGGTGTAACTCAGACTGGGGGTGGGAGCTGGGGGGCGCAGTGGCTCTGGGGTGTAACTCAGACTGGGGGATTTGGGGGGCGCAGTGGCTCTGGGGTGTAACTCAGACTGGGGGTGGGGGCTGGGGGGCGCAGTGGCTCTGGGGTGTAACTCAGACTGGGGGATTTGGGGGGCGTAGTGGCTCTGGGGTGTATCTCAGACTGGGGGTGGGGGCTGGGGGATTTAGGGGGCGCAGTGGCTCTGGGGTGTAACTCAGACTGGGGGTGGGAGCTGGGGGGCGCAGTGGCTCTGGGGTGTAACTCAGACTGGGGGTGGGGGTGGGGGCTGGGGGGCGCAGTGGCTCTGGGGTGTAACTCAGACTGGGGGTGGGGGCTGGGGGATTTGGGGGGCGCAGTGGCTCTGGGGTGTAACTCAGACTGGGGGTGGGGGCTGGGGGGCGCAGTGGCTCTGGGGTGTAACTCAGACTGGGGGCTGGGGGATTTGGGGGGCGCAGTGGCTCTTGGGTGTAACTCAGACTGGGGGTGGGGGCTGGGGGGCGCAGTGGCTCTGGGGTGTAACTCAGACTGGGGGTGGGAGCTGGGGGGCGCAGTGGCTCTGGGGTGTAACTCAGACTGGGGGATTTGGGGGGCGCAGTGGCTCTGGGGTGTAACTCAGACTGGGGGTGGGAGCTGGGGGGCGCAGTGGCTCTGGGGTGTAACTCAGACTGGGGGGATTTGGGGGGCGCAGTGGCTCTGGGGTGTAACTCAGACTGGGGGTGGGGGCTGGGGGGCACAGTGGCTCTGGGGTGTAACTCAGACTGGGGGATTTGGGGGGCGCAGTGGCTCTGGGGTGTATCTCAGACTGGGGGTGGGGGCTGGGGGATTTAGGGGGCGCAGTGGCTCTGGGGTGTAACTCAGACTGGGGGTGGGGGCTGGGGGATTTGGGGGCGCAGTGGCTCTGGGGTGTAACTCAGACTGGGGGTGGGGGCTGGGGGGCGCAGTGGCTCTGGGGTGTAACTCAGACTGGGGGCTGGGGGATTTAGGGGGCGCAGTGGCTCTGGGGTGTAACTCAGACTGGGGGTGGGGGCTGGGGGGCGCAGTGGCTCTGGGGTGTAACTCAGACTGGGGGGGGGGCTGGGGGATTTGGGGGGCGCAGTGGCTCTGGGGTGTAACTCAGACTGGGGGTGGGGGCTGGGGGATTTGGGGGGCGCAGTGGCTCTGGGGTGTAACTCAGACTGGGGGATTTGGGGGGCGCAGTGGCTCTGGGGTGTATCTCAGACTGGGGGTGGGAGCTGGGGGGCGCAGTGGCTCTGGGGTGTATCTCAGACTGGGGGTGGGGGCTGGGGGGCGCAGTGGCTCTGGGGTGTATCTCAGACTGGGGGTGGGAGCTGGGGGGCGCAGTGGCTCTGGGGTGTATCTCAGACTGGGGGTGGGAGCTGGGGGGCGCAGTGGCTCTGGGGTGTATCTCAGACTGGGGGCTGGGGGATTTAGGGGGTGCAGTGGCTCTGGGATGTAACTCAGACTGGGGGTGGGAGCTGGGGGGCGCAGTGGCTCTGGGGTGTAACTCAGACTGGGGGATTTGGGGGGCGCAGTGGCTCTGGGGTGTATCTCAGACTGGGGGTGGGGGCTGGGGGGCGCAGTGGCTCTGGGGTGTATCTCAGACTGGGGGTGGGGGCTGGGGGGCGCAGTGGCTCTGGGGTGTAACTCAGACTGGGGGTGGGGGGGGGGATTTAGGGGGCGCAGTGGCTCTGGGGTGTAACTCAGACTGGGGGTGGGGGCTGGGGGGCGCAGTGGCTCTGGGGTGTAACTCAGACTGGGGGTGGGGGTGGGGATTTGGGGGGCGCAGTCGCTCTGGGGTGTATCTCAGACTGGGGGTGGGGGCTGGGGGGCGCAGTGGCTCTAGGGTGTAACTCAGACTGGGGGTGGGGGATGGGGGGCGCAGTGGCTCTGGGGTGTAACTCAGACTGGGGGTGGGGGCTGGGGGGCGCAGTGGCTCTGGGGTGTAACTCAGACTGGGGGATTTGGGGGCGCAGTGGCTCTGGGGTGTATCTCAGACTGGGGGCTGGGGGATTTGGGGGGCGCAGTGGCTCGGGGTGTAACTCAGACTGGGGGTGGGGGCTGGGGGATTTAGGGGGCGCAGTGGCTCTGGGGTGTATCTCAGACTGGGGGCTGGGGGATTTAGGGGGCGCAGTGGCTCTGGGGTGTAACTCAGACTGGGGGTGGGGGCTGGGGGGCGCAGTGGCTCTGGGGTGTAACTCAGACTGGGGGTGGGGGCTGGGGGGCCGGGGGGAGCAGGGGGGGCGCTGTGGTCTGGGGTGTAACTCAGACTGGGGGTGGGGGCTGGGGGATTTGGGGGGCGCAGTGGCTCTGGGGTGTAACTCAGACTGGGGGATTTGGGGGCGCAGTGGCTCTGGGGTGTATCTCAGACTGGGGGCTGGGGGATTTGGGGGGCGCAGTGGCTCTGGGGTGTAACTCAGACTGGGGGTGGGGGCTGGGGGATTTAGGGGGCGCAGTGGCTCTGGGGTGTATCTCAGACTGGGGGGTGGGGGATGGGGGGCGCAGTGGCTCTGGGGTGTAACTCAGACTGGGGGTGGGAGCTGGGGGGCGCAGTGGCTCTGGGGTGTAACTCAGACTGGGGGTGGGGGCTGGGGGGCGCAGTGGCTCTGGGGTGTAACTCAGACTGGGGGATTTGGGGGGCGCAGTGGCTCTGGGGTGTAACTCAGACTGGGGGTGGGAGCTGGGGGGCGCAGTGGCTCTCGGGTGTAACTCAGACTGGGGGTGGGGGCTGGGGGGCGCAGTGGCTCTGGGGTGTAACTCAGACTGGGGGGGGGGCTGGGGGATTTGGGGGGCGCAGTGGCTCTGGGGTGTAACTCAGACTGGGGGTGGGGGCTGGGGGGCGCAGTGGCTCTGGGGTGTAACTCAGACTGGGGGTGGGAGCTGGGGGGTGCAGTGGCTCTGGGGTGTAACTCAGACTGGGGGATTTGGGGGGCGCAGTGGCTCTGGGGTGTAACTCAGACTGGGGGTGGGGGCTGGGGGGCGCAGTGGCTCTGGGGTGTAACTCAGACTGGGGGATTTGGGGGCGCAGTGGCTCTGTGGTGTATCTCAGACTGGGGGCTGGGGGATTTGGGGGGCGCAGTGGCTCTGGGGTGTAACTCAGACTGGGGGTGGGGGCTGGGGGATTTAGGGGGCGCAGTGGCTCTGGGGTGTATCTCAGACTGGGGGTGGGGGTGGGGATTTGGGGGGCGCAGTGGCTCTGGGGTGTATCTCAGACTGGGGGTGGGGGCTGGGGGGCGCAGTGGCTCTGGGGTGTATCTCAGACTGGGGGTGGGGGCTGGGGGGTGCAGTGGCTCTGGGGTGTAACTCAGACTGGGGGTGGGGGTGGGGATTTAGGGGGCGCAGTGGCTCTGGGGTGTAACTCAGACTGGGGGTGGGGGCTGGGGGATTTGGGGGGCGCAGTGGCTCTGGGGTGTATCTCAGACTGGGGGTGGGGGTGGGGGCTGGGGGGCGCAGTGGCTCTGGGGTGTAACTCAGACTGGGGGTGGGGGTGGGGATTTGGGGGGCGCAGTCGCTCTGGGGTGTATCTCAGACTGGGGGCTGGGGGATTTGGGGGGCGCAGTGGCTCTGGGGTGTAACTCAGACTGGGGGTGGGGGCTGGGGGATTTAGGGGGCGCAGTGGCTCTGGGGTGTAACTCAGACTGGGGGTGGGGGTGGGGGCTGGGGGGCCGGGGGGAGCAGGGGGGGCGCTGTGGTCTGGGGTGTAACTCAGACTGGGGGTGGGGGCTGGGGGGATTGGGGGGCGCAGTGGCTCTGGGGTGTAACTCAGACTGGGGATTTGGGGGGCGCAGTGGCTCTGGGGTGTAACTCAGACTGGGGGTGGGGGCTGGGGGGCGCAGTGGCTCTGGGGTGTAACTCAGACTGGGGGTGGGGGCTGGGGGGCCGGGGGGAGCAGGGGGGGGCGCTGTGGTCTGGGGTGTAACTCAGACTGGGGGTGGGGGCTGGGGGATTTGGGGGGCGCAGTGGCTCTGGGGTGTAACTCAGACTGGGGGTGGGGGCTGGGGGGCGCAGTGGCTCTGGGGTGTAACTCAGACTGGGGGTGGGGGCTGGGGGGCCGGGGGGAGCAGGGGGGGCGCTGTGGTCTGGGGTGTAACTCAGACTGGGGGTGGGGCTGGGGGATTTGGGGGGGCAGTGGCTCTGGGGTGTAACTCAGACTGGGGGATTTGGGGGCGCAGTGGCTCTGGGGTGTATCTCAGACTGGGGGCTGGGGGATTTGGGGGGCGCAGTGGCTCTGGGGTGTAACTCAGACTGGGGGTGGGGGCTGGGGGATTTAGGGGGCGCAGTGGCTCTGGGGTGTATCTCAGACTGGGGGTGGGGGCTGGGGGGCGCAGTGGCTCTGGGGTGTAACTCAGACTGGGGGTGGGAGCTGGGGGGCGCAGTGGCTCTGGGGTGTAACTCAGACTGGGGGTGGGGGCTGGGGGGCGCAGTGGCTCTGGGGTGTAACTCAGACTGGGGGATTTGGGGGGCGCAGTGGCTCTGGGGTGTAACTCAGACTGGGGGTGGGGGTGGGGATTTGGGGGGCGCAGTGGCTCTGGGGTGTAACTCAGACTGGGGGTGGGAGCTGGGGGGCGCAGTGGCTCTGGGGTGTAACTCAGACTGGGGGATTTGGGGGCGCAGTGGCTCTGGGGTGTATCTCAGACTGGGGGTGGGGGTGGGGGCTGGGGGGCGCAGTGGCTCTGGGGTGTAACTCAGACTGGGGGATTTGGGGGCGCAGTGGCTCTGGGGTGTATCTCAGACTGGGGGCTGGGGGATTTGGGGGGCGCAGTGGCTCTGGGGTGTAACTCAGACTGGGGGTGGGGGCTGGGGGGATTTAGGGGGCGCAGTGGCTCTGGGGTGTAACTCAGACTGGGGGATTTGGGGGGCGCAGTGGCTCTGGGGTGTAACTCAGACTGGGGGTGGGGGCTGGGGGATTTGGGGGCGCAGTGGCTCTGGGGTGTATCTCAGACTGGGGGTGGGGGCTGGGGGATTTGGGGGGCGCAGTGGCTCTGGGGTGTAACTCAGACTGGGGGTGGGGGCTGGGGGGCGCAGTGGCTCTGGGGTGTAACTCAGACTGGGGGATTTGGGGGGCGCAGTGGCTCTGGGGTGTATCTCAGACTGGGGGTGGGGGCTGGGGAATTTGGGGGGCGCAGTGGCTCTGGGGTGTAACTCAGACTGGGGGTGGGGGCTGGGGGGCGCAGTGGCTCTGGGGTGTAACTCAGACTGGGGGATTTGGGGGGCGCAGTGGCTCTGGGGTGTATCTCAGCCTGGGGGTGGGGGCTGGGGGATTTGGGGGGCGCAGTGGCTCTGGGGTGTATCTCAGACTGGGGGTGGGGGCTGGGGGATTTGGGGGGCGCAGTGGCTCTGGGGTGTAACTCAGACTGGGGGTGGGGGCTGGGGGGCGCAGTGGCTCTGGGGTGTATCTCAGACTGGGGGTGGGGGCTGGGGGATTTGGGGGGCGCAGTGGCTCTGGGGTGTATCTCAGACTGGGGGTGGGGGCTGGGGGATTTGGGGGGCGCAGTGGCTCTGGGGTGTAACTCAGACTGGGGGTGGGGGCTGGGGGGCGCAGTGGCTCTGGGGTGTAACTCAGACTGGGGGTGGGGGCTGGGGGGCCGGGGGGAGCGGGGGGGGCGCTGTGGTCTGGGGGTGGGGCCTGCGCACACACTGAAGCAGGGAGGAGCTGCCGGCTGCCTTGTAACCATGGCGACCCGTGAGCGGGCGGGGCCGGCGGGCTCCATGCGGCTCCTCGCGCGCCCGGCCCAAAGTGAGGTCACTTCCCGGGCGGGGGAGGGGCGAGTTCCGGTATTTCAGGGCGGGGCGGCGGAAGCGGGGTGCAGTCGGAGCGGGAGCGGCGCTATGGCCGGGGTAACCACCATCGAGGCGGTGAAGCGCAAGATCCAGGTGCTGCAGCAGCAGGCGGACGATGCGGAGGAGCGGGCGGACCGCCTGCAGCGCGAGGTGGAGGCCGAGCGCCGCAACCGCGAGCAGGTAGCGCGCGCCGGGACTAGGCCGCGGGCCGGGGGCGCCTCTGCGGGCTCCTGAGGCGGGCGGGGGCTGGGCGCGGGGGGGCTCAGCCTCGTGTGTGTGCGTCTGTGGGGGGGGTGTCACCGGCATGGCCCGGGCTGGGCTCGTTGCGGGGGGGGTGTGTGGGGCGGGGGGTCACTGGCCTGGCCCCGTGGGGGCGGCGGGGTCTACTGGCCCGGCGGGGTGGGGGGCTGGTGTCGGTGGGGGGGGGTCCACCGGCGGGCTGGGGGCTCGGCTGGGGGGATGAACCCGGGGGGCGGGGGAGGGTCACCGGTCGCCGCCGAGGTGGGGCCGCGGCCGCGTCTCTTCCGCTCCCCGCTCAGGAAATGAGGCAGCAAGTTTGGCTCCGAGGAAACGCTCCCTCCCTGTGTGCGCGGCGCGGTGGGGTCCGTGCTCCACGGGCTGCGGCCTGCTCTGCCTTGGCTGGGCCCAGGCTCTTCCCGGGCTTGGGATCCTGGAAAGGGGCGGGCATGGGTGGGGGGATGCTGTGGGTGTTCTCCTGCCCACGTGCTGGGAGAGCCCCAGAGGGATCCCTTTTAGGGAGGCTTGGGAGGGGGATGGGCACGTTGGTGCTGTGTGCTTGCTTGCCCCGTGTAGTGCTGGGCATCCCCATTCCTCGTGCGCTGGAGTGAGTGGGTTGTGAGCTCTGCTTCCTCTCCTGGGTGTGATGGCATCTGGTGCTCTCCTTGCTTAGAGGTGAGGCAGCAGACCTGTAACTGCTGTACATGTGGCTTTTACGTTTTGCTGCTGTATGCTGGCGGTTCTGGGAGCCTCCTAATGGGCCAAGAGGAACCTCCCTACTAAGTAATTCATTATTTGAGCTAAAGCACTTCTAGAGCAACAATCACTGTATTGTGAATGCAGAGCACCTACATAAGATGCTGATGGGTGTTAAAGAAAATGCCAAAATTGTTTTAGATGTAGCTGAAGTCTGATACTGTTGGGGTGAGCCCTCAGGCTCCTTTGTCAGTTCTGTGATTTGGAGTTTCATGCCTATTTCTGGTAAAGATTACAAGCTGCGTGCCCTGAGTATACAGCTGGCTCATGGAGAAATTTTGGGCTTTCAGTCTGAAGCAGCAACTTGAGCTCAAGAAATAACTCTGCTGCTCAGCCTAGCACTGGGTTTGTGGTCAGAAAAAGATCTGACTCTGGAAAATGGGAAGCCACTTGCTGTATTGCAGCCAAAGCAGTGTGTTACAGGCTTGTTGGAAGCTTGTTCTACAGCTGAAAGCATCATGGCTTGATATTTCAAGGATGTGAGCGCATATGGAAGCAGTATCTCCTATGGTACTCAGTCTTCAGATTGACAGGTTTCAGAGTAGCAGCTGTGTTAGTCTGTATTTGCAAAAAGAAAAGGAGTACTTGTGGCACCTTACAGACTAACAAATTTATTCAGATTGGTTTTGTTACTGTGCCCTTTGGCTTTGTTGTGAACATGCCTTGAAAGCAAATGTAGAGGCTAGTATCTGCTCAAGATGTAATTTACTAGTGGTGCTGGTCTAGTAACCTTTGACAAGCTGAAATTGTGGCTTTGCTAAGTATTGATTTGTCACTGGTAAAACCAGTTCAGCATCATTCTTAACTGGTTCTGTAGATGACTGGCTCTAACAGATTAGAACAGTGCCTTGAATACTAGTTGTGCCAACTTCCAGGGCTTAATACCCTGGTTCCTGGAAGCTTTTAACTTCAGTATGCTTTCCATATAGCTAAATTAAAAGCCTTACTGTTTTTTGTAACTTTCTTGCCTTGGTAATAACAAGGGGATATATTGGATCCAGAAGTAGCCTTTATAAGCCAGCTCATCTTGCGGTGAGCTCTCTGACCATTGGCATACATGCTAAACATGGCAGAATCTGATACTAATTTAGCAAATCTGATCACTTCCTAAATCCTAGGAAGAAAATCTAGTTTACTGGTGGGATTCTAGCCAAGCAGGCTAAGATCTAGGCTAACCTACCCTCAGATGTACATGGGGAAACTTAGTATGTGCAGAAAGATACAATCTGTTCACCTCCACTGAAGCACTAGTTTGAAGCCAGCTTGGAGGAAGGGCTCTGGGAGGCTGAACAATGCCATACCCTGCATGCTGAGAAGTGGTGGTAAAGTAGCCTTGGCTGCTAAAACTTTCTGCAGGACGCTCCAGCTAGAGTAAAGATGCCAAGGAACACTCCCAATTCTCGTCCAGTAGAATAAGCTACTGTGTAAATGTTTGGCTAGTGGGGCTAGGCAAAATTTCTTATAAAATCTCTACAGTTATTGGAATGCTCCTAGCTCACTAACTAGGTTTGAAGCCCTCTGCCCCTCTCTCATACCAAACAGAGGGAGTGGGTGTGCCAGCCACTGAGTCTCCAAAGTGAAAGCCATTACCCTAAATCACCCTCATTGTATCACTTAAATCACTTTTTTTTTGTTCAACTTCTCCAGCTGCACTGGAACTAGCTACTGGAGGGGTGTGGTCCTGCAGCAGAACTCTCCTCAGTTGGTTATCTTGCTTCTGGTCAGACATGTAGTGTCAGGCATGGTCAGGTCTGCACAAACTCCTTATGGCCCTTGGCTGACCTACAGATACAACTTGCATGCCGCAATAGTGTAACAAGCGGCAGTTGTATTCCCTCCAGTACTGTATGCTGTAGACTTGCCCCCATCCAAAGATAGCAATAGGAATGTGCAGATTGTAGACCAATTTTTTTTGCTCTGTACTAGGTCTTTAGAAAGACAGGCTTGACAGATTCCTGTGGGAGGTGGTAAAGGCTTTTACATAGCAGCAATTTAAGACTTTCTTTAGGTTTTGAGCCTACTTAGTCCCAAAAAGAAAAGGAGTACTTGTGGCACCTTAGACTAACAAATTTATTAGAGCATAAGCTTTCGTGAGCATCGGAAATGCATCCGATGAAGTGAGCTGTAGCTCACGAAAGCTTATGCTCTAATAAATTTGTTAGTCTCTAAGGTGCCACAAGTACTCCTTTTCTTTTTGCGAATACAGACTAACACGGCTGCTACTCTGAAACCTGTCATTATACTTAGTCCCAGAGATCTGGTCCCACCTTCCCTTTACAATCTTCCCTTGCTGAGACTGCCTCTTTTGCCTTCCTCCTTTGTCTCCCAGGCTCTGTTTGCAGAGGTGTGTAGCTATTTGAAGAGGTGTGTAGTTAACATTGCATGTTCACATTCCAGGCTGTTCCTTGCTGAAAGGCTGGCTGCCCATGTCTACGGCAGTGCTATGCTGGACACTCCCACTAATATCAGGTGGTACTTAGAATACTGATTAGCTTTTTGCTCACTGTACTGTTGACTCATTATTGTGAGGCAGTATTGACTCAGGTTGGGTGTTGTGGCAATTTAGGGTAGGTCACTTTCGTCTCAGGAAGTTGTAGTGATTGGCAAGAAATCCACCAATTTATCTGGCATGACTGACTGTACTAGAAACTCAGATCTGTACAGCAGCACTCGGATGAAGTCTGGGCCTGTTTGAACATCTGTGTAAACTTAGTCTGGGTTTTTTATGAAGTCCAGCATGACCTCAACACAAAACTATTTGGAAACTGCTACTCCAAAATGGTGTCTGTCAACTCCACCTCGCCTTGGCTTTCTTCTTTCTGAACTGGAGCTAGCATGGATCGCTCAGCCAGGTGGCCTTCTGGATAGCAGCTTACCTGGCCAGGGAAACTCTTCTGGCTCCATCTAAGGAGAGTCAACTTCAGGATATCCTGAATAGGAGCAGCAGTATTTGAGAGAAGGGATAGCTTCTGAGGAAGGGTGGGTTCTAATCCAATGTTGTCATACTGCAGTTTTGTTTGTGCTCCTTGCATTTCAGTCATTGGTTCACTGATTTCTTGGTGTGCAGTGATGAATTGGCTTCTCTAGGTTACCTCTCTTGGCCTTTCACTGAAACTTTCTTTAAGCAGGGGCCTGAGAATCTACACTGGGGAACAAAGTAATGCCTCATGTTTACCCCTGAATCCTTTGCCCTGACATAAACACAGCCTTCTCCCAGCTCCTCAAATACATGATTCCCTTGAAGTCTAAGCATGCTGACAGTGTAAATTAACTGGAGCTGTGGGAAGGATTCTCCAACAGACAGTTGGTGGATTTTCCTGTACTTCTCTCGTGAGTCTGGTGGTACTAGCTTGTCATTCAAAAACAGAGTTGACTTGAAATGCTTTGGGGCTTGAGCTGTGATGGGTTGTCTTATCCATTTCTGACTCCATCCTGAACCATGTGGGGGAAGAGCTCGTGCATGTTGGCCAGCTCAGTGCTATAAGCACAATAGGTATAAGTGGCACTTGGCATGAACTGACTGAAGTGTTCTGAGAACATGAAGTGATATCACATGTGACACTGCCAGTGCAGGAATTCTGTGGAAAACTCCCAGACTTTCCATGCTGCTCAAATACTGGCTTAATCAGAAAAACTGACTTGTTCAGTACATGGTGCTCTCAAGTACTTTCATAACAAGGACTTCAGTATTCAAGGCAGGGCTGGGTATGGACACTGGTCTAGAATTGCTAGAACAGGGGCAGGAAGAAGCAATCACATCAAGGTCCCATAATATAAGAACTAGGGGCCACCAAACAAAATTAATGGGTAGAATCATAGAATATCAGCGTTGGAAGGGACCTCAGGAGGTCATCTAGTCCAACCCCCTGCTCAAAGCAGGACCAATCCCCAATTTTTGCCCTAGATCCCCAAATGGCCCCCTCAAGGATTGAACTCACAACCCTGGGTTCAGCAGGCCAATGCTCAAACCACTGAGCTATCCCTCCCCCTGCCAGTAGTCAGTTTAAAACAAATAAAGAAGTTCTTCCTTCAGTGCACAGTCAACCTGTGGAACTCCTTGCCTGAGGAGGTTGTGAAGGCTAGGACTATAACAGGGTTTAAAAGAGAACTGGATAAATTCATGGAGGTGAAGTCCATTAATGGCTATTAGCCAGGATGGGCAAGGAATGGTGTCCCTAGCCTCTGTTTGTCAGAGTGGCGATGGATGGCAGGAGAGAAATCACTTTATCATTGCCTGTTAGGTTCACTCCCTCTGGGGCACCTGGCATTGGCCACTGTCAGTAGACAGGATACTGGGCTGGATGGACCTTTGGTCTGACCCAGTATGGCCGTTATGTCTTGGGGCAAGTTTACATTACAAAATTAAGCTGATGTAACTTAGGTCGACATACAGCCCCCACAGTAGCTAAACTGCTTTTCTATGTCCACACTAGACACCTTGTGTCGGTGGTGCACATCCTCACCAGGAGTGCATGCACCAATTTAACTGTTAATGTAGGGCATTGGGGACTACATCGACTGTTGCTGCCTTTCACAAGTTAGCAATGCAGTGTCCACACTGACACTGTCGACCTAAGTGCTATGCCTCTCGCAGAGATGGAGTTAAGTTGGTGGGAGGTATGTTGTAGTGTAGACCAGGCCTTGAGCTGGCAAATACTCTGCCCTTACAGCGTATTCCATCAAGGTGTTGAGGCCACACAATTGCAGTACAATGAAGTGGAGTATTAAGAAGCACAGAGGGACTTGCTCAGGCTCATACTACACCTATGGCAGTCAAACACTTCTCTGTAGACCACAGGTGCCTTCTGGAAGCAGCATCCATGGTGACATTTTATTTATGGGGAAACAGAAGCTAGTAAGGGATCATGTGACCCAGAAGTCGCAGTAGGGAGTTGCCTACACTGGCTTCAGGTCAAGCAGTAGCATATTTAACTAACTCTAAAGGTGGATGGATTTCTCTGCCCTTCTACTCACTGGCCTCCTGCTCACCTAAGTGACACTTGTAGTGGAATCACAAAAAGAAAAGGAGTACTTGTGGCACCTTAGAGACTAACACATTTATTAGAGCATAAGCTTTCATGAGCTACAGCTCACTTCATCGGATGCGAATACAGACTAACACGGCTGCTACTCTGAAACTTGTAGTGGACTGAAATGCAAACAAAGTTAACATTCTTCAGCTCGGAGAGGGACTGCTTTCTTTGAACTACCAGACTCTGCAGAATGGTATCCTGAATAAGCTGAAATCAATGGGAGTTGGAAGGGCCATCACTCCATAGAATTGGGCTCCAAGTTCTTTATGCCTTACCCTGCGCAGCCCTGGCTCTGAGCAGGTCACTCATAGAATCATAGACTTTAAGGTCAGAAGGGACCCTTATGATCATTTAGTCTGACCTCCTGCACAACACAGGCCACAGAATCTCACCCACCCACTCCTGTAACAAACCTCTAACCTATGTCTGAGCTATTGAAGTCCTTCCTGACCCCAAATATGGCAATCGGCTAAACACTGAGCATGTGGGCAAGACTTGCCAGCCAGCTACACAGGAAAGAATTCTCTGTAGTAACTCGGATCCCACCCATCTAACATCCCATCACAGGCCATTGGGCATATCTACTGCTAATAGTTGAATATCAATTAATTGCCAAAATTAGGCTATCCCATCGTATCATCCCTTCCATAAACTTATCAAGCTTAGTCTTGAAGCCAGATATGTCTCTTGCCACCACTGCTTCCCTTGGAAGGCTGTTCCAGAATTTCACTCCTCTGATGGTTACAAACCTTCATCTAATTTCAAGTCATAAACTGGCCATCAGGAAGTTTTAATCTGTTCTCGTGTGCACATTGGTACTGATATTAAAAAATTCTTCTCCCTCCATGGTATTTATCCCTCTCTATTTATAGAGAGCAATCAGATCTCCCCATAGCCTTCTTTTGGTTAGGCTAAACAAGCCAAGCTCTTTGAGTCTCTTTTCATAAGACAGGTTTTCCATTCCTCGATCATCCTAGTAGCCCTTCTCTGTACCATCTTTAAGAAAGATAATTCAAACTGGGAGACCAGAACTGCACACAATATTCCAGATGAGGTCTTACCAGTACCTTGTATAACAGTACTAACACCTCCTCATCTCTACTGGGAATACCTTGCTTGATGCATCCCAAGACCACATTGGCCATGAAAAAAGCTAATGTGGCGGCTCATAGTCCTCCTGTGATCAACCATTATTCTGAGGTCCTTCTCCTCCTCTATTACTTCCAAGTGATGCATCCCCAGTTATAACAAACTCTTAATCCCTAAATGCATGACCTTGCACTTTTCACTATTAAATTTCATCCTATTACTATTACTCCAGTTTACAAGGTCATCCAGATCTTCCTGTATTCTCTGTATTGGCAATACCTCCCAGCTTCATGTCATGTGCAAACTTTATTAGCACATTCCTGCTTTGTGTGCCAAGGTCAGTAATAAAATTGGTCCCAAAACCAATCCCTGAGGAACTCCCCTAGTAACCTCCTTTCAGCCTGACAGTGTGACCCATTGTAGTCTCCCCTTTAACTGGTTCCTTATCCACCTTTTCAATTTTCATATTAATCCCTGACACTTGAGCTCAAGTCTGTCCAAACTGGTCTGAAAATGGGCAGCTTGCTTGATATCCTGGGTGCATAGGGATGAAGAGTCTGATCCAGATAGCATAGCCTTCCCATGAATGGCTGCGGGAGGGGAGTGGCTTGGGTCTGATGCACTGATTGTTTTGCTGGCTGTCACCATGGCCTGCTCCAGCAGGATCAATGCAGTGGCTTTGCTAGGTCTAAGCTGAAGAACAGGATGGCTAAAATGAGGCAGTTGGCCTTCAGGTCCAGAAGACATACCCCTACCTTGTGTGTGAATTTATGGAGGTGCTCTGTTAGCTTCAGAGCTGACTGCTTACCTGGAATTCCAGGGGCAGCCCTACATGCTGGCTCCAGTTTACATCTGGCGGACACTGCAGTGCAATAAAATGAGGCCATGCCCAGGTCTTGGTTCTGCTCTTTATTTGCAGCCGGATAAGAGATTCTTCTGTTACTGAGCTATTGTCATATTAAAGCTCAGCCAGCATTTGTCATGGAAACCTGTACACTGCCACCCTGGCTTGTTGCAGCCCTGTGATAGTGTTCATTCACATCTCTGGGTAGAGGCATAGATTTCTAGAGCTAGGGGCTGGGCACAGGTATCTTCTCTTAAGCTACCACTAACAGGGCTAAAGAATTCCCTTACTCATGTGAGGGGCCCTCTTGGCTGCTGGAGGGAAGTTGTACTAAGCCATCAAACTCTGTAGAAGATTCTAAATACAAGTTCCTATATCTTGAGGATTGCAAAGTGCTTTGGGTTCAAGCTGGCTTGGGGTTGCCTTCCTAAGGCTGCTGGCAGCCTGCCTGAGGTGGTGCTCGTTCCGCAGGTGCAGAGTGACGGGGGGGGGGGGGCCCTTCTGCAGAAGGTAATGACACCAAGCAGGGTTTTGTTGCAACTACAAAGCTGTCAGGAATTTCACTTCCCTACTTCTTGGAGTAAGCTGCAGGGAGCCAAAACTAGCAGTGAAGTGAATGGTAGAAGGTGGAGCCCCCTTGCAGAGGGAGAGGGTAGAGAAGCAGTTCCACAGCAGTGAAGGAGCCTTCTCCCTACCGCAGCTGGGCTGAGTCAAGCTTAAAACACCATGTAGCCAAAAAGTGAAGTGACAGTTAGGTTCTCCCCCACAGCCATGGTAGGGACAGCATCCTACCCTCTCCAGCTACTCTGAATGTGAGGGCATGGGCCTTACCATTCTGGTGTTCCTCTGGACTTGCTGGGGAGGAGAGTGCTCTCCTGTTGGACTCTCACTTTCCTCAGGCTGTGCACTGATTGCAACTAGACCAGACCTTTAGCTGAACTCTTTCCAGTTTTAACCCCCTTCCTCTCCTCAAGTATAGGTGCTCACTGACTCCTCCGGCAGGGCTTGGTCCATGACAGCACTCTTCAGGCATCCACAGAAGAGGCTTGGGGGCACACTTGCATGGAAGCGCTCACTGAAGGAAGTCCCTTTCCCATGATGCACTCCTTGAAACCTGCCACTGGGTAGTACAGGCCTCTCCCCTGCTCATCAGGGTACCATGCATCTCTGTTAATGGTCCAGCCAAGGAGAAGAGCTGAATGGCTTGTCCGAGCTTTAATTCCAAATATATTGAGCCCTATTCTAACGCTAGTTTTTTTTTTTTTCCCCATTGCTCAGCTGGTACAGCGCTTCTGTTCCCCCAGGCTCAAGTTGGCTCCCTTTTTGAAGCCTCATCGACTTGCAGGCTGCTGTTACATGTGGTAGTTAGGGTAATTCAAATCAAAAGGTCCTGCCAGACTCCTCAATGCTGCGCTGAAGTGAGCTGCAGCTCCTTGGTGGCTCTTCCTCTCAGCATGACTTCTTCTAAGCTATTAGGAAGAAATCAGATTGCTCAAGGCAAATGGGAAGGGTTCTTATTACTGCCTTTAAGTGGCAAGCAGACATCCCTAAGCTGTGGAGACCTCCCATGATGGAGGAATGGGCATTGGCCAAGTGTACTAGTTATCTGCAGCCTCAGGCAGAGTTGTAATGTTTATAGGATACTTACCTGCAGTGTCATAGAAGCCCATAAGGTGTGTCTAGCACTAGAGGAATTGTTTGCATAACTGTAGCTATCAAAGCATGTGTCTAGATTTGAGTGGAGATCCAAGTCTCCCTGCTGACAGAGCAAAAGCTCAAGTGACTCCCTTTTCCAGGCTCCTGGCTGGCTTGTTTCATAGCACAGACCCAGGTGACCATATGATCATGAGCTATGGCTACACTGTAAGGCCTACCATGGCCCAGCTGCAGTGCAGTAGCTGATACTTACTATAGCCATGGAAGGGTTTCCTCTGTCACTAGTAAACCCACCTCCGAGGCAACAGCAAGGTAGAAGGAAAAATTCTTCTGTCGGCCTAGCAGGATCTACAGTGGGCATTAGGCCAATCTAAGGGGCACGGAGGGCGTGACACTTTTCACAGCTCTAAGTACTGGACCTAGCCTGACCAAGTTCTACATATAGACCAGGCCTAAAGCTTTTTTTTTATAGCTGCAGTGGCTCTTCACTAGCCCGTATTGAGAGGCTCATTCTGAAACTAGGGGCTGCATTGTTGCTATAGCTGTAGAATTCCCTTCCCAAAGAACTGGTCTGGAGACAGGATATCCCCAAACTTCCCCTCTAGCTCCAAATTCCTGCTAAATGACTGAGCAAAATCAAGCTGCTGTTTAGAGTTTCCAAGGTGTCCTTGGAAACCTGTCTCTTGAGGCCAGCAGTGATATGCATTGGCTGGCCTAGGCACGGTGATCAGCCCTGGAAGTCTGGTGCTGCCTCTCATGGTCGGGGGATCCCAAAGAGCTGCTGCCTCCTCCAAATGTGGTTCAGATAAACTTGCAGTTGCAGACTTGCTTGAAACTTTCCTTCAGCTTCACTGAGTCACGGCTCAGCCATGCAAATGGCACTAGTTCTGCTGTGTAAAATGACTGGCTGCAGTGTTCATGGACTGATAGGCTGCAGTTGAGGATAAATGGAGTAGGTGTTGTCCTCACACAGTTCTGGTTAACTGGAAATACTCTGGCAGATCTAATGCTTGTGCAAGCAGAGGTTAGTTAGGCAGGTACCTGTCACAAGTCTGCTTGAGCTGAAATCCTAGTTTTGTGGTATGCTGGGAACTTGTGTGGAGCAGCTTCACTGCATGAAACTCTGTCTATCAGAGAAAAAAGAAAAGGAGTACTTGTGGCACCTTAGGGACTAACAATTTTATTTGAGCATACGCTTTCGTGAGATGAAGTGAGCTGTAACTCACGAAAGCTTATGCTCTAATAAATTTTAGTCTAAGGTGCCACAAGTACTCCTTTTCTTTTTGTGAATACAGACTAACACAGCTGCTACTCTGAAACCTGTCTGAGGACACTCCAGCGTTGTCCCTCACCACCATTGGGAGTGCAGTCTGCACTTGCCAGATGTGGCACTGCTTTCCTTTTCCGTATCAGTCAGTGGTGGACTGGGAAATTGATCCCAGGAGCCCTCCCTTGCTGTCAGTGCTAGACCCACTGTAGACTAGCTCATGGTGTGATCAATTCTCTAGGCTGAGGCAGAAGTTGCATCCTTGAATCGCCGTATCCAGCTGGTAGAGGAGGAGTTGGACCGAGCCCAGGAGCGTCTTGCCACAGCTCTGCAGAAGCTGGAGGAGGCAGAGAAAGCTGCAGATGAGAGTGAAAGGTGAGCAGCATTACAGAAGCAGGAGGCTTCCTGCAGATACCACTGTTCTCTGGCTCTACACTAATATTGCAGATGTGTGGTGGAGGGTCTCTTGAATATTAATGCAAAAAAACACTGAACCCACCAGGTGTATCTGGATCTTGGGGTAAAGTATGTAGTCTAGGAGACTTAGCTCCTCAGCTGGATGGTCAGACATCCCTTTAGATATCTTTTCACGTGTCCATCCTCTGCCCTGTCACACTTCACTTCATGGTTTGCTCTTGGCAGGTCATGTTTTAGATGGCTGCTGCTTGGGCCCCATGGGTTTCTGTATCTTTACCATGAGCATGAACACTACTTAACCCATGTAGCAATCCTCCTTACAGACTAGGAGATCAGCCTCTTGCCCCCACACTTACCATTTTTCTCTGTGTAGAAAAGAGATTAACATCCTGGGTGAGGCTTTAGGCCAAGTGTATGTGGGTGAGCATACAGCAGCACAGCTGTAAGGTTGCTTGTGTAGCCCTCTGTGCTGATGGGAGAGCTCTCCCATCAACATAACATAGCTACTACCACTTGATGAGCTGGTTGTCACAGGAGAAGCTCTCCTGCCAACAGTGCTGTGCACACTGCCATTTATGCCAGCAAAGCTGTTTAGGGGCTGTTTTTTTTCCACACCCCGGAGAGACAAGCTTTGCTGTCGTAAGTGGTAGTTTAGACATGGCCTGAGACTCTCCAGAGATGTTGTCTGAGACTGAATTGTAACATTGGTGGATGAGGGTGAACTTTCTTGTGACTCCTAATGTGTAGAGTAGGTATAAACCCCGATTGCAGTCAGTGCTGCGTCAAGAACACTTTCATAAAGGCGCTGTACTGTGTAACATGCCAGTTCAAGGTCACAGTTCTGTTCATCACCTCCTTCCTCTTGTCTTGGTCAGAGGCATGAAAGTGATTGAAAACAGAGCCCTGAAGGATGAAGAGAAGATGGAACTGCAGGAGATCCAGCTCAAGGAGGCCAAGCACATTGCAGAAGAGGCTGACAGGAAATATGAGGAGGTGAGACTCCCAAAGCTATCTTGCCCCTCTTGGCTTCACCCACGTGCAAGGTAGCTCTCCTAATGGATCCTGATGTGGGAAGTGCTCTCCTGAGTGAGCACTAGGAGTTGGTGTTTCACCCAGCTGAAATCATGCCCTTCTTTTCTTGTAAGGAAACTGGCCAGCTGGGCTTCAGGACAGCAGTCCATTGTGAGCTCCTTCCCCAAGAACTAATCTCTTGCCTCATCAACTATCTGTGGCTTTCTCTCCTCCCAGGTTGCCCGGAAACTGGTGATCATTGAAGGAGACTTGGAGCGCACTGAGGAGAGGGCTGAGCTTGCAGAGTCGTGAGTATTTTGCCTTGGACCTCCTCTGCATGAGTCCCTCTGCATGGGAACTAACACTACTGAAACATCCCAAACCTTGTTAAACAAGGCCTGAAGTGTGGGCTGAGGTTTAGCTCTTCTGCCAAAGGAGCTGTTACTCCCTTGATCAGCTGTTACTTGATCTCACTTCTACCAGGAGAAAATCAACTCTTGGTGGCATGGAGTGCAACATGCATATCACAATCAAACATTTGCCTTGTAGTGGACATGCCCATTCTCTTTGCATGGAGTGACTTCATACCAGCAGGATCAGAAGGTCCCTCTCAGCCTAGTTCTTTTCACCAGCACTGCTTTGTTGATCACTAGAGCAGCTGGTGTCTACTAGCTTATCTTGAAATTGCTGTGGGAAACTGAGGCACATGCACAATGCACCCTACTGCAATTGCAAAGGCCCTCTGGACAGGGAATTAAAACAGCACATGGAACCATAGAATATCCATGCCTGAGTCTGATCTGGCTTTTAAGATCCTATCCAGAAGTACTAGAGACTCTTGAACAGAGCATTGCTGAGTTCATGTTCTGGATAGAAAATAGCCAGCTAGAGATGCAATGTAAGGGCTTTTATTTCCTCAAGTGTGGCTGCTTTAATTGGTCTTTTAAGGGGGAAGTGAGACCCTTTCCATTGCATCTTTTAGGCCTTGTATAACAAAGTCACTTGTGTGCATGTACAGCAAGTATAGTTATGCTTCCCACCCAGACATGCATGTTGTGACCATGACTTTTCTTTGTTTTTCCCCTTCCCTTCCCTCTGTTTGTGATACTGCTGCTCCTTTTGACCTTTGCCCCCCTTGCCTTGCTTGTGCCATCGTGTGATCGTCCTTAACAGTCGTTGCCGGGAATTGGATGAACAGATTCGATTGATGGACCAGAATGTGAAGTGTCTGGCTGTTGCTGAAGAAAAGGTACTAACACTTAGTGTCAAACAGGTCTTGTGGCCTCCTCATCCCACTCCCGCCCTCTGCTCCTTAATAGCATCTCTCTACTTCATTTCTCACTTCTGGAATGCTCCATTCTCTCCTGCTGACTGACAAACCTCCCTTTCTCTGAGCAGGTGGCAGCTGCAGCTGCCCCATAGTAGAACAGCTTCCCTCCCCACAGTGTACTTATTAATGTTCAGTTTTTTACATGTGAGACTTTGGGTCCAGCATGAATCTGCATCCAGCTGTTCAGTTTTAAGGCCTTGTTGTTGCTGTATTATGGACAAGGCACTAAGAATAGGTGTCTGTAGTCAGTGTCTGTGTGGGTGTTCACTTCATACAAAGCTGCCTCTAAACTCTCCTGACAGCCTGGAAGTGAAATCCCACCTGGTGTGGTCACATGAGATCTGTCTCCTAAATAGCTCTCCAGTCTCCTCTGCACATGGATTCACTTTTTTCATCTCTCCTGTGTTGTCTCCCTCCCACTTTTCTTTCCTTCTCTCCTGCCTTTTGTAAAACCTCCACAGTAAATGTTCCGAGCTGGAGGAGGAGCTGAAGAATGTCACCAACAATCTCAAGTCTCTTGAGGCTCAGGCTGAGAAGGTAGGCCTGCATTGCAAAGGGCCAAAAGCCTGCAGGCACTCCTGCATGGGCTTCTGGCTAAAGAGCACCCAGTGAGATGGGAATGCTCCCTGGTCTGTGGAACTTGTAATGGCCTTAGTGTGAAGCTGAGTTGTTACAGAATCAGTCTGCATGTCCTTGGGAGCCGCAGACATGGGCATGCCAATAGTTTGAAATGCAGAGCTAGCTAGTAGTCGTTAATGTTGGTTTGACTCTTCTCTCTAGAGACAAGGTGGGTGAGGTAGTCTCCCATTGGACCGATGTCTGTTGGTGTATCTGGGGGGGTGGTGGTGGTGGTCGTCATTGGAACAGCTTAAGACAAGGTTGGGGCAGGGAAGCTTCACAGACAACATGAGTGAAGGCATTGGCTGCCTGGCTGTGAAGCAGTCTTATTCATCCATGTGTCTAATGCTGAATGTCAGACACATGGTCTGGGGTTGGTTTCCTAACCACCTCCTGGTGGATAAGCATGGTGTGAATTACTGTCCTGAGCCAACCTCCCTGTGGCTGGCCCACTTGGTGCAACATCTTTAGGCAGGAATTTTGTGTTGTGGTACAAGAGTGAGCCTCTAACTTCCCCTCTGCAGCTGAAGTCTGGACTTAGGTCCTGAAATCTGAGAGTCACTATTTGTGGGAGGCGGTTAATAGCAGTGGCACTGGGATTTGACTCTCTACCTCTTCCACAGTACTCTCAAAAAGAGGATAAATATGAAGAGGAGATCAAGATCCTGACAGACAAACTTAAAGAGGTGAGTGGCCACTTCTCCAGGGTCTGAAAGCATGTTCCTAGGGGTGTGGTATTTGGACATTAAACATTGTGAAAGGGGCTGTCAGCCACCAGTCTGGATGCCAGGACTGGGGCACCTCATACTGAGGCTGGCCACACTAGCTTGACTTCACTGTGGTAGACTCCTAGATCCGTCTCATGGCCCCATGTGTCTACAGATGCAAAGTGAAGAACCACTGACTAGCCCTGTATTAACTGCCTGTTTTCTGTCAGGCGGAGACCCGTGCAGAATTTGCTGAACGATCAGTAGCCAAACTGGAGAAGACCATTGATGACTTGGAAGGTACATTTTGGGGACTGGGGTGTCAAATGAAACCTAGGGAGTGGCAAAGATCACTCAGATGGGCCAGCTGAGTATTGCCCAAGATGCCATGGGGCATGGGTGGTGCTGGAGCTTCTGGGAGGGAGCTGACAGGCTGTCCCTGATCAGAATCCTCTTTTGATTGCTCACTTCATGGACATGGCCTGTTCTGCTTCAGCCTGCTGGCTGTCAAGTAGTGTGAGCTGAAGCTAGAGCTGCTGAGTCAGACTCTGGACCTGGTATTTAGTGTTAAACAACCCAGCTCAGTCTTTGCATTGAGGGTGAATAAGTGTTGGTGTAACATGTTCCTAGATTACTGCTTGGCACTCAGGTGTTACCTGGCCACTCCAGACTAAGCAACTGGGATTTCCATGCATTTTGTTGCTTAAAAGGCATTTGTGTAGCCAGGATAACTCGCTCTTGAGTCTGAAACTTCTGGAGTGGGATTGGGAAAAGGCTTTTGTATGGTGTCCTGAGAACCTTGGTAGGTAGGGACAGTAAGATGTTTGTCGGGTAGTGCAACTACCTACCATGGTATAAGTTTTTATAACTAGGTACAAGCAAGTAGTCATACAAGACCCACTAAGCCTTTGCTTGGGTAGTGCCCACCATGGAGTACAGCAACTTCCAACACATGGAATGGCTCTCTGGTCTTCAGCACTACCCTAAAACCCATTTAAATTCCTCTTTGTGAAAAGCCGTAGCTGAGGCTTCATCTGTCTTGAAGGATGGAGAAAGGCCACAACTCAACCTGCCCTGACCCAATGACTTAAGCAGTCTTAATCTCCTGTTGATTCCCTAGCATTTTGGTAGCTCAAAATGGTAAAGACTTGGGTCTAACAAGCTCTGATGCAGCCAAGAAGCTAGACTCTTGCAAAGATAGCTTCAGTCTAGAAATCGTGCTGTCAGTACAGTGAATACTGCCAACTGAGCTGTACTTTCAGCCACAGAAACAGATCTAGATATTAAGCCTTCCATGGGATAACTTCATTACAACAACTGCAAAAATATGTTGCATGCTCTGCTTGGAACATATTGATCATGAGACAGTTGGCTCTGATCTACAAGCCTGCTGCTGAAGTGACCTAGTTTAAGACTGAAGACATGGCCCTCTGGGCACTCTGTGGAACCACGTAACAGCTGTACTGTAGCCAGAAGTCCTATTCCCTTGGAATTAAGTGGAGCTGGCAAGATCAGTACTAAAACTCTGACTGGATTCCAAGCCTCCAATTAAGGCAGGTAGTCTGCTAGCTTCCTCCAGCTGATTATTAGATAACACAGGTGTAGTTTGCATGCTAGGATTTCTCC
The DNA here is from genome assembly GCF_009764565.3 of Dermochelys coriacea. Lineage (NCBI taxonomy): Eukaryota > Metazoa > Chordata > Testudines > Dermochelyidae > Dermochelys > Dermochelys coriacea. The sequence goes on from NC_050091.1 coordinate 1,263,583, forward strand.
TGTTGTACATGCTCTCTCTGTAATGGGAATTCCCTACATCTTTAGACTAGATGACTAAAGCCACTAAGCATGGTAACCTTGGTTTCCTATTGAAACTGAGGTGAAAATACTTAGCTGATCTCTGCCCTCTAGCTCAGGAAACCAGTTCAGCTCCCCCACAAAATGGGGGGGTTCTTGCTTCATTGCTTAAACCTCTTATCATTGGTTACTGCAGATCCAGTCAGGCAGGTGACCGTTGAGTCGACGCATCTTAAGTTGCATTGCTTTGAAGTTTAGCCCTGCTCCTCAAGGAACTGGTATTTGTAACCTGCAAGGCACTTCTTGATTAAACTATACCAAACCTGATCCTGTCTCTAAACAAAATTGAGTTGCAGCTTTTTCACCTGACTTCATTTTCTTCTGTTCCTGGATTCCATGCTGCATTTCCTGCCTTTGGGTATTTGGACTATATTCTCTGCCTTTCTTATTTTTTTTTTTCCCCTTTTTGTTCTCCTCCAAACCTCTTTAGATGAGCTCTATGCACAGAAACTGAAGTACAAAGCTATTAGTGAGGAATTGGACCACGCCCTCAATGATATGACTTCCATGTAAATATCAGCTGGCTGTGGTGTGGTGTTTGCCTCTGCTTGAGCAGGCTAAACAGCCAGAACTTGCTTGGTTTGCTGTGATTGATAGCCTGGCTATGGAGATGATTTACACAGACAACTGGTAGCGTTTCCTGCAGGTCTCTGCCTCTAGATTAATGCAGTGGTGTCTGTCAGCATGCTGTGACTAACTCTTGAGTTAGATTATTGTGATGTGCATGTACAATACTAGTATGATGCAGTGCTAGCTGGGAATGAACCAGGATGGGTGTGAATTTATTTAATTTGTGCCAAGTAATGCAGTTCCCAGTTACTCAGAGAAGGCTTTGTCACTTCTGCAGAATGTGCCATTGTTTTGCAAGATCTAGTGTGGCAGAAGCTGCAGTTAGTGCTAGTCAAATCTCTAGGATACATGATCCTGGGATTGAAAAGATCCATAAACTGCTCTGGAAATAGCAAAAACTAGTTTGTTACTCTAGCGTTGTGGCTTGTGGACTCTGCATGCTCCCTTGCCCACTAACTGAGGAAGGGGCTGATACTCAGAAGTAAGCATCCTTGTTTCTAACATCTGAAAATGCCATAAACCCAGTTTGCTGTGTACAAAGCCTTAAGGGCCTCTTAAAACAAGTGTCTCCTTCTCTATTTCATACAGATAAATCTGTGATTCCAAACTCCACTTTGGATTTGCCTCTGCTTGGTGGCTTGTTCTGCATCTGCACTCTTCACTATGCTCTTTCTACTACTCTGAATTCCAGTGCCCTTGTCCAGTTAGGCTGTATGCAGGGCATCCCTGGGAATAAACACTGAATGCACTGAAACTCAGGAGCAGTTGTACTGCACTTGACCTCAAACAAAGCTTCCTCTGTATGACCTATTGTGCCAGACACTGCTGTGCTCAGAGGGGCTGCTGTTTCAGTATGTCTGGGTACAGGGGCTGAGTGTAGCAGGGGGTGTTTTGTTCTCATCTGCATATTTCATGTGAGTCATAAAGCTCCTTTTGTACTTGCTATTGCTTGAGCATGATGTCACTCATAAGGAACAACTTGATGTATACATTGATGATGAGTGAAATGGCTGGTGCTGCTGACCCTTGGATTTCTGGACTTGCTGTCTGTTGGTAACAGTTTGTGTTGCCTCCAGGCCCATGTAACTCCCCCGTTCAGTGGAATATATAGACGTTGATGCACAAAGTTCTTCCTTTTGCTGTTTATGTTCTTGGCTTACATGTCTGAATTGCATATCTGCAAACAACACAAAGTGCTGAGTGCTCCAAAGGACTGAATGGTTCCTTGGCATTGTAGCAGGAAATCTGAAGCTGCATTTGTATCCTGGTCTTGGTAGTTAATGGGTTTATCACACCTGATTCCCCTTTAGGATGCAGTCAGCATTGGAGCAATCAAATGCTGGCTTACTGTAAAGTCACTACATACACATTGTCTGCTTTACCCTGGTCAGTGATTCACTTGGCTGGATGTGAAAGTTAACAAACATAGGAAAGCACATATATGAATGGACAGGATTGGTCAGATGCTAAAACTGTATCAGTAGCCACACTGAATTTTACCTGTGTGGAGACAAAGATCCTGGCTTCTGTAGTGCAAAATGTCCATCTGAGGGGTGTAGAATCTAATGTAGGAAATCCATACATGCCTTTTGGCCAAAGTGCTTGGACTGCAGATACAGGGGAGTGTAGTGCTGGGTTCACAGCTCATGGTAGGAACCAGTCATGTTGCATACAGACATGTCATTTGACTTGCATAAATTACTAGAACTCTTGGATTATGAACACTACCCAGGTTGACCTAATCGTGTCTGTGGCTCACCAAATCTCCTTTCCTGTTCCTTAAATTGTTTCACTTTGTCCTGGAAGTCCTGGTGTAATGTCCAAACATAACCCTTCATGAGCCAGATCTTGGTAACTGAGGCCATGTACTCTGTAGTTGAGAAGACTTGCCCCAGCCTGCTCTCACTTTACTCTACTCTTCAGCTATGTAGCCCCTTCCAGTTCACTCAGCTGGCTTACATCAGCTCCCAGTCAGGATGGTACCATTGCAAGGAGCTGTGCAAACACTGTCAGAGTCCCTGCCCTGAAAAGGCTACAAAAGGCTGACTTGTTGGGATGCAGCTGTAGTGGCTTGAAGTTCTAAGATGCTGAAGTTTGCATATTGCATCATATGAAGACATTGGTACTTGTAACCTTCATGGAAGCCACTTTTAGTGTTTCTCAAACACATTTCCAACCGCCCCAGTGTAATAAAGCACAAGTAACTAGTCATCACACTGAAATCTTTGCCCTTGAAAACATTCCCCGCTTGTCTGATGTCACCACTCCTGAAGGGATGAGGTTCAAAGTGCCATTGCTTCCTGCCCTTGAACTAAACATTCTCACTTTGGGCTGGGAGGCCAAGAAACCGCCACTTCCAATAACTTGTATTGGAATCGACAACTCCAAGTAGCTCCCCTGGGGTCTGACTTTCAATGTAAATTAAAACCTCCAGGGACTGGGGTGTCAGCAGGCCCCCTCCCAGCTAGTCATGCTAGATAACACCTGCCAGTAGTGTTATGAATGGGTGCTGCAATTCCTGACCTGGGAAAGCTTTGTGGCCCAACCAGCTTGGTTGGCACATGCACAGGCAGGCTGACGTGAGGACTAGACTCAGCAGCTCTCCAGAGCGGTCAGTGGAGAAAATGACTGAAAGCCACCTGCAATGCTGGTGAGAGCCTCAAGGCCATCCTTGCAAGGCTGGGGGTGTTTCATGCCAGTCTAGCTGAAATCATGGGCTCAAGAACAAGTGCTGTCTAGCTGCTGGATTCTCCTCCCTTGGGTTTGGACAGTAAATAAATGTGGGGGAGGAATCCATTTGTTCCTCCCTCTGCTCCCCAGTATGGAGATGGCTCTGGCAGTCACCTTAAAGCCTTCTCTGGCTCCACCACTCAAGGCCACAGGCAGTTACACTCACACTGGCATTACATGTTCATGCTTTGCTCACCAGGGCACACTCAGACCTCACCAGGGTGACCAGTCTGCCCAACCAAGGGCTGCAGTGGCAGCCTGTCCTGGCAGAGTGGGTCCAGCTCCCCATCCCAAGAAGGGAGTGTCAATGTGCTTGGACCTGTAGTCTAGGCTCTAACTATTAGAGGCCCCCTCTAGAATACCATAGCATTCAGAGCACACAGCCCTGCCCCCAGAAGTCCTGTCATTGGGCAACTGGCTGTATTGGTTCCAGGTGTGGAGTCTACAGTGGCTACAATTAACTAAAACTGGCAGGTTCTTGTGCTACTGCCGTCTGCTGGTCAAAGTGCCTGGATACTGGGGATCACTGCAATGGCTGTCAAGGCCAGAGCCATCATGAAACCATCTCCATGGTCTTGATGTCCTAACATTAGGCTAAAGATTAACTACCTCAAAGAGCAGTTTGAGGGCAGAGAACACCTGTAAACCCCTAGAACAGTTTCCTCCTAACCTGCCCCACAAAGCATGTTGCTTGATTCAGGAGGTGAGCAGAGGATAGCTTGTGACTTCCCACTGACCCCAGGATGCTGAAGGAACCTGGAATTCCATTCTCTGGGTGGGGTTTCAGTGGGGCTAGGAGGAGCTTGCCATTGTCAGGCCTGCTGACTTGTCTCTTTGCAAGGGCCACATTTTAAGGGCCTGCACTTGTACTAGGCTAGCAGCTTCTACTGACCGGTGCACACCTGTGATATTTTAATGGTACAGTGCAGCTGAACAAAACCATGCCCCCTCCATCCTTCCTTCCCCCAGCAAGAGGGAGTACTGGGAACACAGGAGTCACTTGAGGCAGTCTATCAAGAGATGACTGTCCTGTGTGTGGGGTGGCCGGGTGTTTAATCAGAGGGACTCTGGAAAGCAGTGAGCAAAGGCTGTTGGGTTACTGGGAAGGGCCTATGCCTGAGCTGGGCACTCGCTACCCACAGGACCTGTCTGGTGGCTAGCTTGGCTAGTTGTGCTCTGATAGCACACAGCTCTGGAGCCCACTGGTCTGGTTTTGGAAAGTTGGCAGGCTCCCATGAATTGGCTGCTGCTTGAGAAGATCTGAGACCCTTGCTTGGAGATTTCCAGCATCTCTGTCTGTGGTGCTGTTGGGTGCAGGGCTAGCAGGTCTCCCTCACCACTTCTGTGGCAGATCATCCTGCTATTGGTTCTGTGTTCAGCAGCAGGGTCCTGGAATCCACCTCTGCTCCTCAGTGAGCTTTGAAAGCAGATGAGGCTTTTGGTCCTGTGTCCATGTTATAAACCCATCATGAGTTGCTAAGCATGACTTACTGGCAAGGCATGGACCGTGACTGCTGTCCTGCATCCTTTCTAAGGGACACTGGGGAGCTCCCAGTGCCCATCAATTTCTGGTCACATGGCTGCACTGTAAGCTAATGGGGTTGCCTGAGTGCTAGTCTTGATCTAGCCATGTCCTTCCTGAATTGTTCAGAGTCCAAAGGGTGTATCCAAAGGCTCTCCTGTTCCTGGGCATAAAGAACACCCATCACCCTTCAGGCTTCATTTTCCAGGAACAATCCATCTTCCTTCCTGTGCCTCCAAAGCCCTCAATAGGACTTCTACTCTGGCCACACTTGGCTTCTACCACAGGCTTTCTGAGCTGAAAAGCAAGTCAGCAGAACTGGTCTCCTGTCTCCATCCATAAAAATAAACTGTGAATTATCTTTTAAATGCCACATGTTAGGGACAGGTTGTATGACTTGCTCATCTTGGTACTCTACTAACCTTCCCTTTCTCTTTTTCTCTCTTCCTCTTGTTTCCCCTAATCCTCCTGTTGCTGATGCAGAGGGCCTGTACAGCCAGCTTGAGAAAAATCGCCTGCTCTCTAACGAGCTGAAGTTAACGCTGCATGATCTGTGTGACTGAGAAGGTGGCCCACTAATGACACTAAACAAGCTTATTTGTGAGCACCAGTGCTGTGGACCACAGTGAAATCTGATCATTCTTAACAGACTGGCAGATTAGCAGATTTTGTGCAATTACTGCTATTTAATGATGGAGCTAAAGTCTATCCTCTAACGTACTTACCTTTTTCAAAAGGTAACCTGTTCTCTATGCCTAACCGTCCCCAGGACTGTAATTCCTCCTGGTTCTGGGCAGTCTCACTCCACTAGTGCCATGGGGAGTCCCTGGGGGCTGCTGCTCTGGCTCCCTCAGACAAGTGTGATGTGAGGGCTGGCTACATTGGAGACCTGTCTGTTAGATGAGTTGCTGTAGATGCTGCTTTTGACAATATCCATTGTCTGTAAGTGCTGTGACCAACTTACTATATGCTGAATGTCTGTAGGATCTCCTGCTGCATGGATTGATGGCTGTTTCTGATGTTGATAAACCACAAGGCCAGTGGTTTAAGACAAAATGCAAACCTGTGCTGCTTTAATAAAGTCAAGCTCCATCCAGAAGGCCTGTGGAGAAGCCTGGTTACTGTTAAGACCACATGGCCTGGGGTGTGGAGAGGCATCTTGGGAGTGAGTTGCTGTTGGAGGCTCTGGCTGCAGCCACTGTAATGGCCAGCATGCGTAAGCTTGGAAATATCCCCCTTGAGAGCCTGCTTGGGAAAAGCCTATAGATTCTGCAGTCTGTGTGTCTCTTGGCTAGAGCTGCTTCTGGAGTCTCTAGCAAGGTGCCGTGCCTTGCCTTGCCCTCACTGCATCAATTCTGGATTGTCCTGAAGGTCAGAGTAATGCACACAATTTCTCTTGCTAATCAGCAGTGATTACACTTTGTGGAGACCCTAAGTTTGTGTACAGCAGTGGGGGTAAGTGGGCAGCCTGTTTCAAGCTGTCTAAAAAGCAAACAGCTCAACAGCATGTGAAGTGGTCCTGCATGTTGGTATGTCAGGGCCACCCTTGAAATAAGGCTGATCCAGGTCAGCTGTGGGGGATAGACTTTCCTGGCTTCTGAAACACATTTTTAGCTTCCAGGGCAGACCAGCATCCCATGCTCTTGCAAGCCCACTGCCTGCTGTTGACCTAGAATAGTCTCTCTCCTTCCTCAAGCACTTGCTGCCACCGCCCCCCCCCAGAGAGGCTTTTTTTTTTTTTTAGACTTGAGGCTTGCTGTCCAGTCTGGCTATTAGCAGGTGGTCCCATGACCTTTCTGACCAGGCTTTTAACATCTGTCAGCGATCACCTGAAGGGTGACCATTTAGTCTAGCTGAAAGGAATTGCTTATGTTTTGACTTGGGTTTGCAGCAGTCTCCGTACGCTACCATTAGGCAAACAAAGCAGCTCTCTGGGTTTTGAGATCTGGGAATGAGGCATAATGTTGAAGCAATGGGAGATCTGGGGGAGGCTAGCTTCAGTCTGACACATTGGCATGCCAGGTACTGACTCTGGAGCTCTTGCTGCTCGGGAAGCACCAGCATTTCAAGAGACAGAGGCCAGGAACAACACTTTGAACTCCTCAGCTTGTGGCTGCAAGTGGCCCTGCATCCAAAGTCTAATGAGGAGCCAACCAAAGCAGTGTGCTGGGGAAGAGTTAATGCAGGTCTCATCAGTCAATAGGTACAGCCCCTGCTAACCTGTCCAACTCTTCCTCCCACTAGATAAACTGAAATCCACCAAAGAGGAGCATCTCTGCACACAAAGAATGCTGGACCAGACCCTGCTGGACCTGAACGACATGTAAAGGATCCCTGCCATTGCCTCTGCCCCACCCAGCGACTTGCTGGCAGCCAGCCTAGCCAGAGCTGCCCTTTAACCCCAAGGGTTACCTTCTCTTGCCAATTCAACCAAACCAACTTTTGCCAAGTCACCTGAGGGTTAAAGGACACCAGGTTGGGCAGAGCCTTCAACAGCATCATTAAGGGAAATGCAAACAATGCAATAATGTCTGGAGAACGTGTGAGATGTACACATTTTGTAACTACCTTTTTTTGTAGCAACCATTGTAAACATTCCAAATAACTCTGGGGCTCACAAGCTGCACCTAAAAGAAGCTATTGGCTTTAAAATTTGATATTGACCTCTTTTGCTCATCAGCTCTGGTCCCCTTCTCCCTGGCAGCAAGGCAAAGCAGAGGTGGGACAATTCTGGCTCTGGCTGTTAAGTTCAAGTCGCCTGGCTAGAAATGCAGGGAACCTTTCTGCTGGGCACTAATGTATCCTGTTGGAACAGGAACTCCTGCAGGAGCAGATGGCCCAAAAAGGGACATTCAGTTTCTCAGCCTTAAAGTTTCTCCTTGTATGGCAGAGCCGTTGGAGCAAAGGTCTGTTTTTTTTTTTTTAAAAAAAAAAAAAGACCAAACCTGTTCTCTTTGAACACTCATGAATAGAAGAATTAGTCACATGGGCCTCTTGGCCCTGTGTGCGCCAGTCCCTCCCTTTTGGCCATTGATTAGAGAAGCAGTCCCTCTAACCCATTGTTGCCACTGGGTTTGAATCTGCCTTCACTAAGTGCTATTGTACTGAGCTTTATCACTCATTGCTGATCAATTGTAACAGCTCATGTATAAAACTGCCTCTTGTGTGAAGAGCTTTGCTTACACTGAGGGGATCCCTTCAGTCCCTCCCTTACCCAGGAGTACTCCTATTGTCTTGAATAGAGTCTAAGCCACATTGCAGTGCACTGTTTGAAGCTCTGTTTTGTGAGGCACAATAGCAAGATCTGCGTGAGGTTTGCATTGTGTAGCTTAGGCTTGAGAGAGGCTCGTTGGTGGTGGTGGTGGTGGTTTTAGGGGCCAGTTAGAGGACAACCTATATCAAGTGTTTTGATACTAAAATTGACAATTGTCTTTTTTGAAATAAAAAAACATTCCCGCCATGCTGGTTTTAGACGTAATGGGCTTTGATTAAAATAAAGCTGCTATATACCCACGGGCACCTCTGTTTAAGGATGGGGATGTGCATGAACCAGTCACTGGTTCTTCCATCAACTGCAGCTGACCACAGCCCCATACAAAACTTCCAGTGGTGCTACTAGAAGCTCAACTGATGCTCTGTAAGCTACTTCAGGGTCCCAGCTGACCTGGTAGGGAAGGGGGCACTTGGATACAGGTAAGCAGTTCGATGGACAATTACCATCTGGTTATCTGGTGCAAGCAAGAAGCTAACTGTGTGTAATGACTCTCTGCACCCAGAGTCAGTAATTAAAGCAAGGTGCCAAACTAGACCTTGCCACAAGTGAGCTCTCTGGAAAGCAGAGTGAGTAATGTAGCTACAGTAATGTATAATCCATCCCTCTTTCCAAGGGCTGTACCTTCCACAGGGTTAAGCTTAGCTCCCTGTCCAAAAGCCTACATTTTTTTGGGGGTACCAAATCTGAGCTCATGTTATCTATCAAACCTTTTTCTCTTTTGAGGAGTTAAGAAGAAGTAGTTCCTCTTTAAGGCAAGACAAACCGAAACCCACCACCCCTGCAAAACCTGTTTACATAGATGATAAACGCCATAAGGGACAGAGTCCAGCTCCCCTTGGAATATTTCCAACACCCCCTGCAAAAAAGGAAAGTCTGACTAACCTTAGGACAGGGAGTGGAACTACCTGATCCCTACTGCCAGAAGAAATGTTAACTAAAATGGCTGCTGTTCGCAGCTTTCTACATGCATGGCAGAGGACAGCTCTAGGCTTGTCAGAAAGTGTCAGTGTGAAGTATTGCTGTTTCAATATTTCCTTTTCCACAGAATAACCCATTTTTCATCCCGTATAGAAATGCAAAGTGAGCTGGGAAGCTACTTTTCCCATCTATAGATCCCTTTTTTCCTTTAATGTGTAGCCTAAACCCCTTCAAGAAATTGTTAGTAAGGATTTTAACAGATGGGGCAGCTTGTGCCAAATATTTTAAGCTAGAACAACTTGTTTATCTTTCCTGAAACATGTAAATGTTTCTAGTGAGACCCTCTCTATTTTAGAAGTTCCTCAAACTTTTAAAAGCTCTGTTCTGCTGTAATTATACAGCTACCTTAGCTCTGTTGGCTTTCTCTCCTATTAGCTCTACCTGTACAATGTGCTTCTCCCTTAAGTTTGAGAGAGGTCAAAGTCTAGGGCTTGAGCAGTAGCACTAACTAAATCTGTAGGGCAGTTGCTTTCCTCTCTAGCTCTGACTAAAATATAGCTGTACTAGGCAGGAGCCTAATAAAATATAAGGAGCAAATAGGGCAGTTCTACAGCTGGCTTTAAATTCCAGCTGGGACCTAAAATGGCTGTGGAAAAATAAGAGCTAAATCGGACCAGCTGTTGTACATAGAACTGGAAGGCAGAAACTGTGTGTACATAGAAATCCAGTTAGGGAGAGTAAATTAGAAAAATATTTTAATGCTGGCTTCCACTGTAGCTAAACAATTCCAGCTTGGGCTTGTCTGGCCTCCCTGCAGGCATGTCAGGGGAGTGGGGAGCAAATGGCACAGGCATCAGCATCTGAAACTAAAGATCTGACAATTATAGGGCAACAGGTTAGGAAGGGCAGCTGGGGAGATGCTGCACTGACTTGCCTAGTGCAGAGCCCCAACTCATTACAGCCCTGGTTGCAGTGAAAATGAAAGCCCCTTTGATCAGCTTCAGAAGTGGTGTGGTTTTTTTGGTTTTCTTTTTAAGGGGGGGGGAATCCCTTCAGCCAACTGGAGCAGGTGCCATGTGGGGGAGATGTGGTTGGGCTCTGCTTTTGTTTCCACTTGCCCTTTGATCTTCAGACCGTGTTGGTGCAAGGAATTTTGGTGCTGTAGCTACAGGCCCAAACCTCAGCCTGCTGGGCCCTGGACAAAGCTGCACTTTCCCCACAAAGAGCTTTCAGTCCCAGTGTAAGACGAGAAGTCATTAGGTGTCCAAGAGCCAGACAAGCTGGGGAGAGCACAGGAAACGCACGATAATCATGGAACAGAGAGTATTTTTCTATGCAGTGCTGGTTTCTGCTTGCCTTCTAGCTCAAGCTCCTTGGTGTGACTTCTAGGCCTTTGCATAGATCTGCTCTTCATCACTAGTCTTCGCCATATCTCTCCACTCATTTAATTTCTGCCACCACCTCATGCCTAACCACTTGAGGACTCCTATGCTTGCTTGTTTCCCTGCAGAAAAATGACTTTCAAGGGAAAGCAAAGGGAAGCCACAAAAGCGGTCATGCAACCCTCCCTGGCAGTATGCTTCAGGTGTGCAGGGCAGCTATCAGAGATAAATTACTGGGGGGTGGCAGCAGGACTAGGGAAGATAGCTGGTGGCACCGACTGTGGGCTGTGCTCAGCTGCTAGTCCTGACTGGGCAGGGGAGGACAGGATATCCTCTTCCCCTGCATGGCAGGCAGGGCTGAGTCAGACTGACTCCCACATTTCTTCCCTGGCTGTAGGAAGCTCTGCAAACTACGCTGTTCTTCCTGTACCCATTGCTTCTCAGCTGCAGGGGGTGGGATCCCTGTACAGGGAGCTGCTCCCCCATCTGCCCAAGCCCCGTGCATCCAGACCCCCTCATACCCAGTCCCTCCCACTGAGCTTCCCCCCCCCAAATGAGCTGCACTTGCCCTGCACTTGTACCACCCTAACAGATCCCCACCTTACTAAGCTCCTACCAGCTGCACCTGGATCCCAAGGCTACTGTGCCCAACTCCCCCAGCAACTGAGCCCCCCACACCCAGATTCCCCTGCTGAGCCCCAATCACCTTCACTTGGCCCCCCCCCAGAGTCCCATTACTGTTGTACCCAGAACCCCCCCCCCAACAAGCCTCTGTGCATCCAGATTCCCCAAACACATAGATTCCCCCCACTGAGCTGCCTGAACCCAGATTGCCTCTCAACCCGCACCTGGATTCCCTGCACAGTAAGCCCCTTCACACTTGGATCCTGCCTGCCGACACCCCCTGTAGAGGTGCAGGGCTCTGGGGTGTTTCTGGGCAGGCCCAGTCCTTGCTCTGTGTCAGGGTTGGGTGCAGCCTCACTGCTGTCTATGCCCCAGGAGGGGGAAGCTGCACAGTAATTGCCCACCTCCAGGCAGCCTGTGGGCCCCACTGCCATGCTGGAGCCTCCACATTTATTTGACAAAATATGCAGAATTTAAAAACGTGCAGAATTTTTAATCTTTTTGGTATAGAATGCCCTCAGGAGTACTCCTTCCATCAGGCACTTCTCCTGCATGCAGGGGTGCTGAGAGCCATTGAACCAAACTGTCAACCCTAGATAGTATGGAAACCACTTCAAGCCAGCCAGTGCATCAGCAGCACCACCCCCTAGTTCCAGCACTTTTGCCTGTATGCTAACAAGCCATGCCCAAGGGCCTGATTCTGCCTCTCACACTCACATGCTTCAATGGAACCCTTTCCTTGCATTGTAAACTCTGGGGAGAGGGACTGAGCCTTTGGGTGGGGCTACGTGTGCCATCAGTGCTCACCAAATAAAGCACTTTGCTGGACCTAGCCACTCAATGAACTAGGAAAGAGCCGAAGCCCAGGTGATTTCTCCAAGCTTGTGCTTTCCTTCTGCTGTATGGGGACACCTAGAGGCTGCTCTGGGGATCCCTCCAAGACATTTGGGGTTGGCTTTTGCTGGGTGGGGGTAAAATCACTGTTGCCAACTCTATACAGATTTTATCACAAGTTCCAAGCTGTGGGGTATTTCTCAACACCCCAGTACCCGCAGGCACACCATCGGGGGAGACAAAGCTGTCACTTAAAAAAACATTTTTAGGCCTCACAATTGTAGAGAAACTTCGAGCCACGACCTGTATGTGCCCAAAGAGCTGGAAAGCAAACACCAAAACAGATGATTTTGGGGGTCTGGCTCATGGCTATAAAGGACTGGCGATCTAATTATCTTCTGCCCCGTATCTTCCTTCCTCACCCCATTGTCCTCTCCGGCCCCCACCCTCGCCTGGCTCAGGGTAAGACAGCGGGCCCATTCCTCTGTGTTGCTCCTGCCTGGGTCAGCCTGACACCTGCCAGTGCAGCTGCCTCTGGTGTGGAACCGCCCGCCCGCCCGCCTGCCTGCCGGGGGGTCGGTGAATTTGGGGCTCAGGGAACGGCACCGGCTGCGCCAGGTGCAGGCCGAGCAGCCTGGGCCCCTGTTCTAAGTTCATCCCGCACCGGACCCCGGCGGGACCAAGCTTGGCAGCCAGGACGTCGATTCTGGCCCCGTCACCGGGAACGCTCCAACGCCCCGCCCTCGCGGGCAACCTGCGCATGCGTGGTGGATAGACGCTGTGCCCCACCCGGCGGCGCCCCGAACCTAGCGGAGCATGCGCAGTTGCTGGACTAAGGAGCGGCCGACGGGCAGCCGACGCACGCGCTGTGGGACACGGAGAGGCGGGCGCATGCGCCGAGCAGTGGCTACGTGCCAGCGAGCGGGAGCTGAGCCCTGCGGCAGCCGCCATTTTGTCCCCGCTCCGTTCCTCGTCTTCGGCATGAGGCTGCCGAGGCGGGGCCAGCCCCCCCCGCTCCTCCTCCCCCTCCCCTTCCTGCTGCTCCTGAGCCCTGCCCGCCCCTTCAAGCTCAACGTGCCCAAGGTGCTGCTGCCCTTCAGCCGGGAGCTCCACGTCCCTTTCCTGCTGGAGGCCGAGGGCGGCTGCTACTCCTGGTGAGGGGCGGGGCCTCCGGGGGCGGGGCCTGTGGATAGTCAGTGTAGTGATGGCGGGAGCAGGGTTTGTGGACTGGGTGTAGGGTGCGGGGAAGCCTGGCCTGGCGCTGGGGGGAGGAGGTCCTTGCCAGGGGGAAAAGGGGAGCCTAGGGGAGAGGCCTGGGCTGGAGGGAGCTTGGCCTTGGGGGTGGGGCTCAGTGAGCGCCAGCCCGAGAGATGTGGAGAAGGTGGGTCTATGGCCGTGGTTAGAGGGTAAGGACCTGGGCCTGCGGTAGGAGAGAGGGGCCCAGATCTCTCTTCCGGACGAGCCTGTGTTGAGGGGAGTAGCTGAGCCTCTGTGGGGATGAGAAGGATTTTGGCCTGTCGGGGGAAGCTATGGATGGAGGGGCTCCGCTCTTTGGGAGGAGTATATGGGCCTTTGGAGGGGTAGAGGGGTCACAGCCTGTGAGGAAGGCAGGGACCATGGGGAAAGCAGGGTTGCCTTCTTAGTTTGTTTGGTCAGAGCTCTGCGACAGGCCGGATGATCTGGTACAGGGTTGGTTCAGTGGCCTCCTTACCCTGCTGAGCCCTTCTCATTCATGTAGGTCCTTGTGAATTTCAAATCCAATCATTGGCACAGAGGGTTTTATCCCATGGAACTCAGTGCCAAAATATATTGGTAAGACCAAACCTTGAGTGGGATTTGAGAAACGGTTAGACGTTTATGTGGATAACAAGAATATCCAGAATGTCAATAGTGAATACTAACTCCCCTCTTCCGGCAAAATAAATAAACCTGCACAAATTTTGGAAGTGATGTAACCCTTATTCTTTAGGGCTTAAGCCAACCTCTAACAGTTGCCAGTTAGGAAGAAACATTTCCTGGGAGCGGGCATTCCATGACTGCCTGTTGCAACATCCTCTTACCGGCCTTTGTGGTGGGACAGGGTACTTTTCTAAATGAATCACTAGTCTGATCCAATATGGCAGTTCCTATGTATCTTCTCCAATAGCATGCAGCTCACTCATACCAAGGGTAGCATTTCCCTAAAACACTTTCTTATTCTGAGTTGCAGATCCATCTGATTTTGAATCCATGTGTAATATACTGAAAAAAATCTTCACCTCCCTTATTTTGCCCAGATAATAAAAATATGAAAAGAAGAATCCAAATCTCTCTGTTTTCCAGGTATTCCACACGTCGTGATACAGTCACCATTGAGCCAATTTACAAGAATGGTACCACTTGTTCGCAAAAAGCTTTGCTGTCTACTCAGTCTACACAGGCCACAAAGCTAAGCAACGTTGTTATAGCTGAGGAACTTGGTAGGTGGATAAAGAGCAACATGATAAGGAAGGAATTGGGTGTGTAGTAGGGACTTCCAGGGCTGAGATAGAATAGGCTCTTGAAATCATCCAGTCCTTCCCAAAGAGAGACACACAGGATTGGGCACTATGGTACTAGTGCTTTGTCCCATCTGATTTTAATAATGCAAGATATGGAACTGCCGTGTATTTTATTATTTGTTTCAAAATCACAGATTTGAGTGATGTACATGAAAAATAACAGTGATGTATAGTAGGCACATCACAGTCTGCATGTGGCTCAAGGAAGGATAAAAACAGAAAGTATAACAGTCTAACATCCATGCCCATCATAGGCCCAGAATGAGCTTATCAGGGACTTCGTTGAGGAATTTGTGCTTTCTGACAAAGGCGCTTCCTCCTCCTCCTCCCACTGATTTAAGAATTGCCACTTTTTTGTTTTGTTTTTGTTTTCAGTAGTACTACATTCTCAAGATTTGGGACTTCAACATAGATTTATGGGATGTTGAATTAAGGCACATTCATTTATTCTCACATTTTAGTGACAGGCCATTTACTGCGTTGTGACATCATTGTCGATATGATAAACAGTATTGAAATTATCTCTCGAACCCGAGAAATATATGTGGAAGATTCTCCACTTGAATTAAGCGTGAGAGCTCTGGATGTTGAAGGTATTGTATATAGGATAAACTTCTGGGGCAACTCCCAGGATTAAACTCTACCTCCTGAGAAACAAGGACATTCCTTAATCTGAGTTTTTTAAAGAATGTATTATGATATGTAGCAAATTTTGTTCCCATCCCCAATGTAACAACTTTTGGATGTATCACAAAATCCTATATTTCATGTGCTATGTAATTTTCAGGTAGAGAAAATATGCCTGTTTCTAACTAGTTCTAAAATATGTTAATATAAGCATCATGAGAGTTTATTGTACTTCTGTTTATCTTTCATTTGGAGTGCATATAATGACTGCTGAGTAAAAGTAGTATCCCACTTAGTGCGAGCGTAACAACTGTGACATTACAAGGTTCTCAGATGCCACACTAATAAAACTGGTAGAAAAACCTAGATAACAATAACCAGAATTCTTGTTTTCTTTGCTGTTATCCCCAACCACAGAGCTGATTTACTAATAATTGTTTAAAACTGTTATATGCTCATTCCAGTTAATTTCCAGCATGAAAATAAAATAATGTTCTTTACATCCTGGTTTGTTTTTTATCTACTTATACATGGGTTTGTGTTTAGGGAGAAGTTGGATATGGTCAGAAATATTTTGGAATATAACGGGCATGGGCAAGTATACAAGATTAAGAAGGGAGAGTTGTCACCAGAAATATTCGACACCTGGAACATGGGCCTGGGGCCTGTTTGTTCACAGTTCTGTAACTGGATGTGAGGAGCAAGGCAACGTAAGGACAATTGGTGGTGGCATAGTGATAATGCGGGGGTTTTTCCTGTTTTCACAGCAGCAGACAGTAGAAGATAGATTAACACATTTAGCTATGTAGAACTCCATACTTAAAAATACATGTATTCACCAGCACATGTTTCTGAATCTGTCTGTCTGGTTTCTGTCTTCAGGAAACACATTCAGTAGTTTGTCAGGAATGACATTTGAGTGGAGCATTGCTAAGGATGATGACATGGAAGGCTTAGAACTGTCTAGCAAAATTAGGTAACTATATTTAGAATGATTAATAAATATCATCTGTTGCATTTCGTCCCAGCATCTCATAATGGTGTAGGAAGTACTATTATCCCCATTTTACTTGCGGGTAAATGAGAATGCAGAGACGAGAATTGCTTTTCTCAAGGTAACAGTGAGTCATGGATAGACCTGGATATAGAACCCAGGAGTTCTGATTTCCAAGTTTATGGGCTGACTCTTCAGGCACACAGAAGTACTGCTGCTGGTAAAGTCAGATGCACCAGAAGCTGGCTGGAAGAATACTTGTGGTCTGCATGTCTGTAATAAGTAGACACGGAGTGCCAGTGGAGGGTTCTATAGTGGATTAGCTTAAGCTCTCTGTGTAGACATTACCTTACTCTGTTCTATTGCCATGTACACCAAGGGGAGGTCTGTTGTCTTCCCGACTTGGTGATTAATGGATGTGCACAGATCAACATAGAAGTTACAGGGGTTTTGTCCCTTTATTCTGGCTAACATAGGTCCTCGTTCCATATAATCCTGTAAAGTTTGTCCTTCGATTACTAACACTGAAAATATGTACTGAAATGATCATGGAGATGCTTTTCTACCTGTAAAAGCCTAGTTTGGTCTTTTTAGGATTTTAAAATACTCTGAAGCAGAGTATTCCCCACCAGACTACATTGTCGAGATGGAACAAGCAGGAAAACAAGGGGATAGGATTCTGGTATCAGGTATCAAAACTGGTGCAGCTATCATAAAGGTCCGAATTCAGGAACCAACTTATAAGGTGAATTCTTACTGTAGAGTTCCCACCTTTAAAATGAAACTTGAGCCTTAGGTAGATTGCAGTTCCAGGCATATGCTTCTTAAAATTATATTTTCTTTACCATCAGTACCATTATTTGTCTTTCAGAAGTTACAGGCAATGACACCATTCAAACCATTTTCCATTTAAAATGTATACATTTGGACAGTTTTGATAATATGGTATTGAGAAATATACGGATATATAAATCCCTAAAATATAACCTACCCATGTATAGCGGGTTAAGAGGACACTCGATTAAAAAAATCACATTTCTGTCTGAACTTGCCTGTAACAACAGCAGATAAAAAACAACACCTAAGGCTAGTATAACTAAAAGGTTGGAGAAAAATACTTTTTTTTTTTTTTGGTTACTGCATTTGTCAGCATTTGATGGATAGTCAGTTTCATTGTTATGTTCCCAAAATAATTAATTCAGTTAGTATTTTTTGTTGGTTTTGTGAGTCTTTCACACAGCAACAGAAGAAAGAAAAACATTTAAAAAATAGGAATATGTGATTGTAAAACCACAATAATTAGTAAGAGAACTTGGGCAGATGTAGTATCTGAAACTACTTTTAACCTTTGTTTTAATAAACTAGAGTTCAAGCTGACCATCCCTTTGAAAGAAAGTTGCCACATTTTACTGTATCTAGGTTCAAATGATGAGACACTTCTTTCCATGAGTAACTATTATTAAAAATATTATTTTAAAATAAATTTCAGAGTTTTAATTTTGAAATCTCCTGCTGCTGGTGGTCCTCTTGCTGAAAAATGACAATGTGATATTGACAGGGTGGGATGTCCGGTCAATGTCAAACTCTAAAACTAGTTTCCCTCTTGCTTTTGCCTGCTTTCATAGCCATGGCAAATCTTTTGCTCATTCAAACCAAACATTCTGTTTAAATAGTACTTTTTAAAGTTTTACTTTTGATTGTTTAAACCTATATTGAAGCCTTGTGGGAGCTGTCCTTTCACACACATTTCTATCCAGCTTTTGCAGAGAGATAGTAAGCTTCTGGTTTTTATCTATCCTCCATTAGAAAGTAGCTGCTGCACTGGTGCGTCTGTTGGTTCTGGAGAATATATTCCTAATACCATCCTATGACATTTACCTTCTGGTTGGAGCCTACATTAAGTACCAAGTTGCTAAAATTGTACAGGGAAGGATCACAGGTAAATTCTTTTTTTAATACCTCCAAGTTTCCCAAAATCTTCAGAATTTTTTTTCTAAGTGAAATTACAAAAGTTAAAGTTTCATGCCCAGGTGGTATTTCATTTTCCTGCAGTAGCCGTTCCTGACTCCTGGGGAAGCCAGGGTAAAACTTAATTGACATTTCCCCTGCATGTCTAATGTCCCTTGTGATGGGTCTGTGTCCTACAGAAAACCTCAAATCATGATAGCAGTAGATGTCTCTGTATAGAGGCCAATGACTATTGTGTGGAACAGTGCTTCAGTCTGTGGCAGTAGAACATTTGAACTCCAGATACTGGATGCACTCAGTGTTAACCAACCAAGACTGTTAAAGCTTGCACACAGATATCTGAGTCTTCAGGGCTAACATACCTCTTCCCCTGTGTGTGTGTGTGTGGGGGGGGGTTACTTCTTTGGTTGCCAGGAACCCAAATTTGTGCCTTTATAAAGAAAGAATCTTGTATAAGACAGAAGTAGACTATTGTGAAATAACTGTTTGAAAAAGTATTTTATTTCCTGCAGAAGTAGAGTTGCCTTTTGAACATTATGAGCTTGAACTGCGTGACCCCATTGTTGCACCTGGTGGATCTGATCTTATTCCGGTGGCCAAACTGGATGTGGACACAGCCACTGTGACAGCAATGCAGTTAGGACAGATTAGTCTGGTCTTTGTTCATAAAAGTATCCTTTAAATAAAGTTGTAACCATGTCAGCCTTCTTTATTACTGTGGCCGTTCTCTTTCATAAGCATGTCAGACCTGAATTAAGTAAAACCATGCTTCAGAAAGCAGATTTGGTTAGGCTCCACCCTGCAACACCTCAGAGAATTCTATAACTTCTTAGGGTAACTCCCTCCTTCAGGAAGATGGATTTTCCTTCTTCAAGCTGAGCATGATGACATACTCATTCATCCACTTCGAGGTTAATATCGTTGGTTTTTTTTGGCCAGTACCCATCACTCACCTCCTAGCTCAACTCCATCACCTGTGATGCTTCTGGAACGAGAATGAGACTCCTTGCCAGGTTCACAGTCTAGTTCTCATTGAAGGACACCCATTGACTTCAGTGGAAGTTGGCTCAGGGCCCAGGGCTTAAGGAGTCCAAGAATATATGGTTTATTTAAAGGCTTCTGTTGCTCTCATATGTCCCTCCTATTTTTTCCCCCCCACAATAAGACTGAATTTCTTCTTTATATGCAAACCAAGATATTCACATGCGAGCTGCATCTGGACTTCCAAACTGCACTGTCTATGTTGTAGAAGCTGGGTTTCTAGGTAATTAATCAGAAGATAAAAGCTTGATTTTTAAACTCTTATTGCTTCATGTTATTGACCAATAAAATGTTTGACTTTTAAAAAAGTGACTTAATTATATGATAGATAGCATTGCTCATGTTAGAATCTGTTTTACGTCCATCATAAAGAAACTTGCTGTTCTTGTTTGTAAAGTGCTGTGTAAGCTTACAGTCTTTTTGTTTTTAATATGTGTTTTGTTTTAATAATAAATGTAAAAATAAATTCTTCATGTAGTTTTCAGAAAAGAAAATAATTTCTTTTCAATGCTATTTCAAGCTTCCTCTTGTTAATTTTTGCATATTTTTGTTGTATACCTCATTTAGGGCCATTTTCAAATAATTAAGTGTTAGAGGGTTAAAAGCTTATGTTATGGTAAAATTCCAACACTTGCCATGTTTTGCACATGACTGCATTAATTGACAGGCAAAGTGATATATGTATATATATGTGCACACACAATTTGTATGATTGCTTTGTATAAAGCACTTTGAAACTTAGGAGTGAAATGCCTTCTGTAAAAGAAAAGATCATTCTCATTATCAGTTAGCCTCACTTTGTGAAAGAAACAGGTCATGATAGGAGGATGAGACTATGTCTTATTGAAAAAGCAGACTTTGCTTGTCTCCTTGCAGGTAAATGGGATTGAAAAGTCAATCTTGCATATTCACAACCCAGAAATCTAGCTAGTTGCCTGCTCTGTAATTTAGAGAAGTTAGTTAAACTTAAAGACTAATGGCACAGAATGGGCACCAGAGTTGGAAATAACTTGTCTCAGTTGCCTTATGAACCTATGCAGTCGTGCTACATTATTAAAAGTAACTACGCTGTTTACAGAGCTATTTCTCATAGGAAAGTTGTCTGGAGCTCTAGAAGTATCAAGAAGAGGGACTGGATTGTTTAAGGGATGGGTAATGAACCCTTTTGTGTCACAAATTGTCATCCAGAGTAAATGCATAGTGACCATGAAATTACCACCACCTGATTGGCTGTCGAATCTCCGTTCGCTTTGCAGCGAACGGTTGCCTGCATCACAAAAGTCACCACCTCTGTTGGCACTGGTTTGCCCCTTTGCTGTCCCAGGAAAGAATTTACTGTACACTTCCTTCTTGCTTCTATAAGTGGTCCAGAGTGGGAGTAAGAAGCATTGCAGAGAAATTTGCATTTACTGTTGCCTGTGTTCTAACATTTAGGGAATAAAAAGGGGGCTGCAGTCTTCGAAGCTGTTAGTGCAGCACCTTTCACCAACATTAAATTCATGAAACTGAAACCTAGCTGGATTTTTATTAAATGATTTTCTTTCTTTTAATAAGCCACTTTCTTTTACATTTTATTTCAGGTTTCACTGTTCAGCCAGGAGACAGGTGGGTTCTAGAAGTGAAGCGAGCATATACAATCACTGTTGAGGTGTATGATAAATCCAGCACTAAAGTCTATTTATCTGATGTGAGTATGTGGGAAGGGTCTGTTGTGCTTTATTCTTTACAGACCTGCAGCTGCAACAATTGGGGGATTCAGATCCTTTCAAAGTCTTATTGGAAATAGCTTATTCTTCAAATGTTTAGGATTGAGAAGTATTCAGGTCTCTGGAATTCAGCTTAATGTGATGTTACTAAAGAGAGGATAACTTACTTTCAAATTTAAACTACCATCTTCATTTAGAAGCTGTAGTGTTCTAATAAATGTAATTTTTCTTATGCCTTTACATTTAGGGCAGCTTCAGCACGTGGGGAGAGTCTGCTAGGGGAAAGGCAGCCTGGTTTATTGAAAGGAAGGAAGGTTCAGTAGTTGGGCACTACCCTAGGAGTCAGGACAGCTGGGTTCAGTGCCCTGCTGTGCCAGAGACTACCTGTTTGACCTTGAACAAGTCACTTAGCTTCTCTGTGCCACACTTCCCCATCTGTCAGACACGGGGTGATAACACTGGCTGACCTCACAGGGGTGTTGTAAGGATAAATACATTAAAGATTGTGAAGCGCTTTGAGATCTACTGATTGAAAAGTGCTATATAAGAGCTAGGTCTTATTGGTGATAGTCTGAGCTGTCTGCCAGTGGCTTATAGTTACCTTATGCAAGTCTCTTAAACTTCCTTGAGCCTTTGTTTCAATGTAATTAAAATAGCAATGACAATGTTTCCTTAACTCCTGGGAATTTGTAGGGTTGTTCTCCTAACAGGTCATTTCCTTAAGAAAAACGTTCTTCAGTCCAATACAGAAACCAAAGTAGGATGACTTGGCCCTTCATTTACCAGCTGTATCCAGAACGCACTCCTGGTTTATAGTTGTTTCATAACCATGTTGATTTCCAAACTCCGGGAACACCCAACGTGTGTGTGCGCACGCTTGTGGCCTTGCAGATTTCTCTGTCTGTATGTCTTGCGATTCTTCTGATAGAACGTGGGTCCAATTTCTCTGGGAAGTGGTTCCTTCATTTATTTCTGGTTTTTGTTTGCAGAATCTCAGAATAACTCACCAGTTTCCCAAGGAGTATTTTGAAGAGTTCTTGTCTTCTGTTAATGGTTCTTATCAAATAGTTCAAGTTCTGAAGGAGGGCATCACAGTAATAAAAGCTACCCTGGTATCAGTTCTTCTACAGGTAAGAAGTGAAGGTTGTACCCTTCCCTTTCCAGAATTTGCTGTTGTCTAAGAAGTTGATCCAGTGCCCATTAGAGTGAGTGGAAAGACTCCCATTGATTTGAATGGGCGTTGACTCGGACCCTATGATATTACTGTTCACAAATGTAGAACCTGAATTCCTGAATGTTTCAAGTTATGGCAGTATTGCTAATGCTGTATTTACTTTGAATCGTAGCAGGTTGTCCTATAAAACCTGTGTGGGTAAGCGTCTCCTCCTGGGGCTCTGGGTATAGCAAGCTCTCTGAAGGACAGTGTGATTTCCTGAGAGACATGAAATCTAAGGACTAGAGAGAAATGCCATGACTAATTGAATTAGGTAGTGCTGAAGATCAGTAGGCTTCACTAAGCTGCTCATGTGAGTTTGTTTGTGCTGCACCCTTTCCTACACTATTCTGAATTTTCTAGAGGCTACAAACAGGAGTAAGGGGTTGAAATGAAAAAAAAGAAAATGTACATTGAATATCAGGAAAAGCTATAGAATTGTCTGCCAGGGAAAATGATGGAAGATGCATTGCTCAGGACATTTCAAAACTGAACTGGACACAGCCCTTAAGAACATAGTATAGGGAACTATCTTGCACTGGTCATAGGATGGACAAGATGTGGACCCTGTTATACCTTTTCAATTTGTAACTCCCAGGATACTGTTTTAACTGACTAAAGAAGCAGGCTATACTTCCCATATAAAGAACTTTGCTTAAAATCAGTGGATAGACAATAAGTAAAAGAAAATGACCTATTAAGCATTAGGTTTTGGGAGCATGTATCAAACATTTTTCTCTGTTCAATTCCAGGCTTTAGTAAATGTGTTATATAGGGAAGATTTTGCAGAAGTCTGCTTAATGTGCACAGATTAAGGCCACATGTGGCCCTTGATCTGGAGAACATCTCTAACTGAACTGAGTGGGCACTGAGGACAGTATGTGTCTCTTGGATTAATAGGCTTGACTACAATGAATTCTGGGGTTAGCCCACTAAGCTGGCTGGTTGTTTCTGTCCAGTTGTAATGTTCTCTTCCAAATGGTTTTGAACAAGTGAGAGGTCTAGGTATAACTAAGTAGCTGGGATTCTTCTACCCTTGCTCTCAACTTGATGTAAAGTGCAGTTTAGTGTTATTTCTTCTCTTTTAATTCTCTGCTGGCAGCAAGTGTGCTTACTTGTCCTATAGACCATACAAACAGGAGCATTAAGGGCTGCTTTTATACAGTATTCTATTTTTGTTTTTACAACTGTAGCAGCAGTCTTCCTTTTATGAAATCTAGATTTTGTCCCCTCTCCCTCTGTTTGGTGACATACTGTAAATTTCTTAGTCCTGTAGTGTTTGACTGTCTCCTATAGTTTTACATGTGAGGCAACAGCTGTTGGGAACAGCTGGAGGTATTACTGCTGTTTTGGAGGAATTTTGATTAAGCTTATACAAAAAAGAAAAAAAACAATTGACTTAAAGCAGAAACATAGTGTTCCTTATTCCCACCTTGTTTTCCAGGTAATCAATACAAATAGGAACCATTGTTTCTTCACAAAGTGTCAAATCTGTCAGCAGCTTGAAGGGAGGAGCATGGTATGCATTGTCTGCACATGCTGCCTCATGCTGTTACCTCCTTGTACACAGGCAGTTGAACACTAGTTTATCACTTTTGTGAGTGGGGCAGCCTCTTTGCTTGAAAGATTATTGCTCCTTTTTTTGTGCCTGTAGGCTGGCTCTGAGGATTACTTACCTGTCCCAATCAGCCACGAACAGGAGGTGAAGATTTACTTTCCCATCAAGCTGACACCTTCCTTCCTCGCATTTCCACACCATCCTATGACAATCTTGTATCGGTACAAAGTTCAGGTGAAGTATATATGGCATGGAATATCAGGAAGAAGACCTCTTTGATATGAGAGTCCCTTCCAGAAAAAAAGCTTATTAATTACTTCTAGCCAAATAGACACCCTGTGAGTATTCTCAATAGTGAGTGAGAGGGCGTGACAGCCTTTGTTTCTTTGCCAGCCTGATTTTGGCCCATTAAAATAAAGAGCAAAATGTTATTGAATTTACTGGGGACGGGAGCAGGCCCCCATGCTAGCAACATCACAGGCAGATGACTAGTGCTTTCCTTTAACCCCTCTGCAAGCCCCACCCCTCCTCACCAGGCTTGTTTGCTCTTTTCCTCCCTCACAGGTGGTCACATTTTACATTTGTCCTAAACTGCTCCTGTTTCTCCAAGGCTTTGTCTTCCTCTGTCATCTCTTCTTGTTCCCTTCTTTACTGATCATACACCCATGTTTCCAGCACCGCTTATCTTTAGTCTGGCTACACGGCCTTCAAGCCCCTGGGTTTCTGAATCATTCTAAGTTGTATTGTCTAAGCAGCTAGAAAAGGGGGCAGAGACAAACTTCTTTTCTCTATTCTGTTCCTGTCCGTGCCACTGACTTGCCTTAGGTAAAAAACCTTCCTGTGTCTCATTTGTGTCAGTAAGGTTTATGCTTTCCTATCCCCCTCATAGGGGGATCGTGAGACTTAATGAATGCAGGTGAAGTGCTTTGGGATCCTGAGATGAAGGGAACTGAAGAAATACTGTTATTACTTTATTTTTTACCCGATTAGCATGTTGTTCCACAGCCAAATCAGCTCAAGCACACATTTTGCCAAAGAATTAACACTAATCTTGATCCCTGCACACAATCCTCCTCCCGCTCTAATACTCTCATTGATGGTAATCTGAGCTGTTCACCTTTTCTATCCTCTGCTGTTTCATAGGTAAAAGGAGGCAGTGGCAATTTCACGTGGACCTCTTCCAATAAGACTGTAGTCACAGTTACCATAAAAGGAGTAGTGACTGCAGGGGTGATCAGAGGGCAGAGCACAGTACAGGCCAGAGATGTGCAGAACCCCTTCCATTATGGAGAAATAAAGGCAAGCCTTTTCCTGACAAATCTTGCTTCAGTGATAGAGGGGTTTGTTTGTCCACTTGTCTAAAACTCATATCTGAAGAGCAAAGTTGATGATGGGCACCTGCTTAGAAATGTTGGATTTGATTCTCCTCAGACTTACACTGCAGTTCAACACTTCAGACGAGTTACTCCTGATACTCACTGGAGGGAGTGAGTAGAATCATCCCCCAGTGTTGTTGCTGTTTGTGTGTTAAGCACAGACTTCTTATCAACATATTAACAATTGTCTGCTAAGCACAACAATATTAAGATTTATTTGAGTCAGGGTGCCTGGTGCTGTACAGTAACTATAAAATCAGCTGTAACTGAATCTCTTTAACCTGTATAGTGGAATTCTGTCTATATGATTAAGGCTGCAAGTGGAATTCAGCTTCTAAGCCAGAGGTGGCTTCCACCTTTTTGTACTCTGCCTGCCTGTCATGAGAGATTCTAGGTTTCCTTCTTGAATCTGTGGCACTTTGCAGTGTGACTTGATTCTAACCCTGGGTGATCTAACCTTTCCTACTTTGCTGACTGAGACTCTTTGTCAGTGCAGGTGTATGTCTTGAAACTGACAAAGATGGAGATTTTGCCATTTCATGCAGACATTGAGATTGGCCAAGTTTTGGAAGTTCCCCTCAAGATGTACCACACCGATAGGGAGACAAGGGAGACCATTGCTTTTACTGACTGCTCCCTCTTAGCCCTGGACGTGAGCATGGATAAGCAAGGGGTCTTCATCCTTGCTGAAGAGGGTAAGATAGATGAGCTCCAAATTTGATCACTTTTTAAAATACCTGTTTGCAAAGTCCATTTGTAATTTATTTCCCAAAGTGTTATTCCCCATTTGCCAGTGTGAGTATTGTGTCAACCAGTCACAAGGTCTAGACAGAAGGTTAGTCATCCTGTCATAATGTCTGGTACTGTATAATTCAAGTCTTCCAACAGCTAACGGGGACAGGACAAGTGGAGAGAGGGTGACAGTCTGGGAAACATTTAGGAAAAATTTGGGAAGTCATGGATTCCATTACAGCCGTAACCCTGTGTCCAGACATCAGCCCTGCTCATCAGAGATGTAGAAAGTGCTGAAAAAATGCTCTCAAATTTACAGGTAATGAGAAACCTGGCCTGACATTCTGCTCCAGTATCCAGTTAGCAGCGAAGTCCTTGGGACACACTTTAGTAACGGTGAGCGCGACAGTGTACCAGGAGTATTTTGAAACCAGTGCCACATTTGCTGCTTATGAGCCTCTCAAGGTGAGGAGGTGCTCCCCTCTCTCTACTTTGTTCCCTGCTATTTGAGTCCTTCTTTTGTCTTTACTGTTTTCCTGTATTTGCTTCGGGAGCGAACCCATTGATGGTAGTGCACCAGCGATGCTAGTGCATACTTCCCTTCTGTTGTGGACTGCCTGTCTGTATTCATGTTGTCACGGAATTGTGGTCAGAAAGAGAGGGCACTTCATCCCTGCCCCGTTGAGGGATTTGTAAGGCTTTATTAATTAACATTTGGCAAGTCCCTTGGAGCGGGGAGTTTAATGCATATCCCCCTGAAATGTTGCTAAGTTTTTCTCAGCAAGGAGAAAGTTCCTTCCATACCTCTTTTTCCTTGACATTACATCTGCCCACAGTTGAAACCATGTTTTGCAACTACCATCCTCCTAGACTCAGAGGATTGAATAAATTCCTTTGTGAAAAACCATCAAATGCATCTGAGCAGGTCCTCTGTTGCAGCAGTAATTTTTCTTTTCCTGTTAGCTGAGCTTTCTGCTGCCCCAGGAGGGTGTCTTTTTATTTTTGGTGCACATTATTATATATAGTATTAGTTTTCTTACAGATAGCTCAATATAGTCCAACCCAGAACCAATAACAAATGGCCTCTTCCTATAATATTGTGTAGTTTCTCAACCTTTCGGGCCTGCATAAGAACATAAGAACGGCCATACTGGGTCAGACCAAAGGTCCATCTAGACCAGAGTCCTGTCTTCCGACAGTGGCCAATGCCAGGTTCCCCAGAGGGAAGGAACAGAACAGGGAATCCCCAAGTGATCCATCCCCTGTCGTCCATTCCCAGCTTCTGGCAAACAGTGGCCAGCTGGCTCGACTTAAAGGCCCCTCCCACTGCTGAATGGTATGAAGGAGCCTGAGTGTAACTGAGAATTAGGCCCATTGGTTGTATTGTAGACATTACCTTTTGTATGTCCTTGCTGAGACTATATATTCAAATAGCAGCATCTGCTCATTTCTCTTTGTGTGATCAGGCTCTAAACCCAGTGGAGGTGGCATTGGTGACTTGGCAGTCAGCAAAGCAGATGGTATTTGAAGGCGGGCCTGGGCCATGGGTTTTAGAACCATCTCGCTTCTTTTTGGAATTGACTGTGGAGCATGAGGAAAAAATTGAGGTTACACAGATCCGACTGCCAACTAAAAGGAAACAGAACCAGTACATTTACCGGATTTTGTGCCTGGAGTTGGGGGAGCAGGTAGGGAAAAACACCTACATTTTCTGCAATGTAATAACCAGCTGGCAACAGATTGGCTAATATCTCACACATAAAGTAATACAGTGTGAAAAAACATGTTCCATTTCTCCTGCCAGGAAAGTTCATGGCTTGTACCAGCACACTGTAACTAAGGGACAGTTTGACTCTTGTGTACCTGAAAATCGTTTTAGAAACTCCTACTGTCCACTTTGCTGTGGAAATAGAAAAAGGGATAGTGTATTGCTGCATCTGATACTTAAAAGTATTCAATGCAGAGATGCCCCATTGGTGAGGAGGGCTCCCCAGACACTCTGGGCCTCTAGAGAGTCTCTCATAGAGTGTTTGTTTGTTTGTTTTTGAGTCTCAGTATTTTGTTTATAGACTAGACCTTTATCACAACCCCTGATGCCCTGACATAGTCTGGCTTTTGTTTTCTGTAAATAAACCCATTTTGGGATGCTGTTCAACATGACATCATGGGTATAGCTGAAATTGAAAAGCCTGCTGTTTAACCATCTCCCTTGCATGTCCTTGAAGGTGCTTATGCTCCAAGTAGGTAATCAGCCAGGAGTCCTGAACCCTAGTCCTGCCGTGGAAACTGTGCAGGTGACTTTCATTTGTGCTCATCCAGCCAGTATGTCTGTGACTCCAGTGTACAAGATAGCTGCAGGTGCCCAGCCTTGCCCATTGCCTCAGCACAACAAACAGCTGGTAAGACTTTATATGTTTTAAAAAGAATGAATAACACTCCTCTCCTATAATCATTTGTAGGGTGATTGGAAACCCATGATGTGTGTGATATGTTTGATGTCCAGATGAAGCTTGTGTAGCACTAACTGATGATTTAATAGCTATTACCAGGAAATCCATTATCTGAAGATGGAATCACCTCTGTCAAATTAAACTACGCTGATGATCTCTGCTCAGTTCCTCTGCCCATCAAACTGGCTGAGTAATTACATCAAATTACTGTGTAATTTGGCAGTAACTCACTCTCTGCATAAGAAAAATCCAAAGAGGAGTGACAGCATCCTGGGCCCTGTAGTCTCTTAGGTTGCACCTCTCTCGTTCAGATGAAGGTGGCTATGGGCTGCAAGGTGCTTTTCCTCTAGAATCAGGCTCCGAGTTACTAATGAGATTGAGTTCTATTATTTTGGATGTAGATCCCCGTGTCCAGTTTGAGGAATACAGTTTTGGAGTTGGCCGTGTTTGATCAGCACCGGCGGAAGTTTGACAACTTTAGCTCCCTGGTGCTGGAGTGGAAATCAGCCAATGAAACTCTCGCACACTTTACTGACTCAAAGTCCATGCAGATGGTAGCAAAGGATGATGGGAGTGGACAGACCAGATTGTACGGTACCTGTTCAGTTTTATACACTGAACTCCAATGAAGTCAGTCGGATTTGCACCTGCTTACCCCAGCACTGAATTTAGCTCAAACTCTCTCTCTCTCCTTCCTCCTAATATAATCACTGTATCTATGCATCACCATGATATCTTCACTTTCTCTAATGATTTTGGCTTTATTAATTAAGAATTTAACATAAATTAAGCTCAAACTTCAAGTTTTCTTTCTAGGCTGGGCTCCTCCTAGGTTCTTCCCTAAGGACTGTTCAGCCCACTCACTAGATCAGAGGTGGGCAAACTGCATCCGGCCCTCCAGATGTTTTAATCTGGCCCTTGAGTTCCTGCTGGGGAGCGGGGTCAGGGGCTTGACCCACTCTGCACGGCTCCCAGAAGCATCAGCATGCCCCTCTCCAGCTCCTATGCACAGGGGCAACCAGGGGGCTCAGCACACTGCCCCTAGTGCTGCCCCCATAGCTCCCATTGGTAACGAACCATGACCAATGGGAGATGCGGGGCGGCGCCTGCAGACAGGGCTGTGCACAGAGTCGCCTGGCCGCGTCTCCATGTAGGAGCCGGATGGGGGACATGCCACTGCTTCTGGGAGCTGCTTGAGGTAAGTGCCGCCCAGAATCTGCACCCCGACCCCTTCCTGTACCCCAACCTCCTGCCACAGCCCTGATCCCCCTCCCACCAGTCGAACCCCTCAATCGCTGCCCGGAGCGCCGTCCTACACTCGCAACCCCTCATCCCCAGCCCCACCCCAGAGCCTGCACCCCCAGCCGGAGCCCTTACCCCATCCCGCACCCCAATCACCAAGCATTCATGGCCCCCCATACAATTTTTATACCCAGATGTGGCCCTCTGGCCAAAAGGTTTGCCCACCTCTGCACAAGATCATTTCTTTAGAGAGCCAGTTCCCTTAATCTGCAAATGGAGTAACAAGCCACCCGCCCAAGTGAGTCAGCAGCACCCTCTTAACCCTTTCCCAACCGAATTTCCTCCTGCTTACAGGGTGGGTGGGGTATGTCGGACGAACACTGCTACTCTGTTACAGCCTTTAAAAATGCCATAGCATGGCTAATGGATTATATATATGTGTTTTTAAACATACAGCACAAGGAAGCTGTCAAAGAACAATTCAAGCAGATTTCTAACAATTAATTAATTAATTGCTTCCAATTCTTAACACTGAAATTATTGCTCATGAACCTTATTTGCAAATATTGCATCCTACTCACTCTTATTCCTAGTTGAAGGTGGAATTGTTGTTTTTTTTGTTTTTTCCTTTTCAAATTTTCTCTCGTTTCCAGTGAAATTTCTGCTCTCTATTGCTTATAGGGCATCAGCTCCTTGAGGTGCACCGCATCAAAGGGACTATTCTGATTGGAGTCAGCTTTATGAAGTATTCAGAGAGAGGCAGTCCAAGAGTGAGTGAAAGAGGACATTTTGGGGCACATTTTCAAACCCTTCTGAGATGAGTGTAGTATGGATTGCTTAATCTCTGACTGATCTGTCAAGCAAACTGTTGCAGTCTACTGACAAATTGAGCTGAGTAGGTTAGGATTGTGCAGATAATTTTATCTTCAGGTTTGAATACTGGGCTTTGTCCGCTTTCAAGAAGAAAGTTCTATTTCTGCCATCTCAGCCAGTTAGGAGAGGTGCTAGTGCACTGCCACTGCAATCATCGGTTCCTTCTGCGAAAGAGAAGGTTTAGGGTTTTGTGACTAGAAGGAATACTAATGTAACTTCTCTCTGGTTTTGGTTGTGTACTTAGGAAGTATCTAGCTTGCCAACCTCTACGACTGTGGAGTTGTTACTGGTAGAGGATGTGACGGTGGTGCCAGACAATGCCACTATCTATAATCATCCTGCTGTGAAGGTAAGAAGGTTATTAGTATGGCTAAATCATATCACATCAGTCTTTTTTGTATATTATGCAGCATTTTATCATCATCAGATGTTTTTTTCCCCTCAACTGCCTTCATGAATATTTGGAAGACAGTGAATGTGTGTCCCTGCATAGAGCTCATGCTCATCTGTTGTATAACTGATCATCACTTCATGGAATGATAAATGCTTTGATCTTCCCCTTTCTGCTCAATGAAATGTAAATACAGTGTGTTGTTGGACTGCAAGTGCTGCTTATGTTCAAGGGTGGCGGTGCTTCTGAAAAGAAGGCCACTGTGCCAGATGAGTGTTAAAAGAGATGATCTGCAAGTATTCTTCACGATACACTTAATGAGGCTTGTCCTGGTCTGTTTCAATGAAACTGAAGAGACAGTGCAATTAGTGGAGGAATCACTGTTCATTGCCCTTCTGTTGAATGTCTCTGTATCGCTCCCAATCCCTGCCCATTGGCCAGTGAGTGATAGGAAATCAATCTTGGGTTTTCCATTTGAAAATCCAAAGCACTAACCCCCAGGCTGGACCATTCACAATTATTTTAATTGGATACATGGCATTAGCTGATGCCCTTGAGCTTCCTTTCTTTGTTGGGTCAGCAGGGTCTCCTTGGGGGAATAGTGACTTTGTGTATTACAGCTGGCTATTCTTAATCACCTCATCACTTAGGGCCAAATTTGAGGTCTTTACTCGGTTTTTACTTATAAGAACATAACAATGGCCAGACTGGGTCAGACCAGTGGTCCATCTAGCCCAGTGTCCTGTCTTCCAGTGCCTGATGCTTCAAAGGGAATGATCAGAACAGGACAATTTATTGAGTGATCCATCCCATGTCCTACAGTCCCAGCTTCTGGCAGTCAGAGGTTTAGGGACACAGGAACATGGGGTTGCATCCTGGGCCATCTTGGCTAATAGCCATTGATGGACCTCTCTCCATGAACTTCTCTCATTCTTTTTTGAATCCACTTATACTTTTGGCCTTCACAACGTCCCCTGGTGATGAGTTCCACAAGTTGACTGTGTGTTGTGTGAAAAAGGACTGTATTGCCTTATGCTTTTTTAAACATGCTGCCTGTTAATTTCATTGGGTGACCCTGGTTCTTGTGTTACGTGACGGGGTAAATAACACTTTCCTCTTCGCTTTCCCCACACCAGTCGTGATTAAAAAGCCCTCTGCCATATGCCATCTTCGTCGTCTCTTTTCCAGGCTCAGCAGTCAGAGACTTTTTAGTCTCTCCTCAAATGAAAGCTGTTCCATCCCCCTCATCGGTTTTGCTGCCCTTTTCTGTACTTTTTCCAATACAATATTTATTTTCAATTCCAATTATATGATTTTTGAGATGGGGTGACCAGAACTGCAGGCAGTATTCAAAATGTGAGTATAACATGGGTTTATATAGTGGTATTATGATATTTTTCTGTCTTATTATTTATCCCTTTCCTGATGGTGCCTAACATTCTGTCAGTTTTTTTGATTGCTGCTGCACAGTGAGCAGATTTTTCAGAGAATATCCAGAATGACTACATGTTTCAGAGTAGCAGCCGTGTTAGTCTGTATTCGCAAAAAGGAAAGGAATACTTGTGGCACCTTAGAGACTAACAAATTTATTAGAGCAGAAGCTTTCGTGAGCTACAGCTCACTTCATCGGATGCACGAAAGCTTATGCTCTAATAAATTTGTTAGTCTCTAAGGTGCCAGAATAACTACAAGTTCTCTTTCTTGAGCAGTAATAGCTAATTTAAACCTCATCATTTTGTATGTATACTTGAGATTGTTTTCCAATGTGCATTACTTTGCATTTATCAACACTGAATTTTATCTGCCATTTTTGCCCAGTCATCCAATTTAGTGAGATCCCCTTGTAACTCTTTGCAGTCAGCTTTGGATGTAACTGTATTTAGTAACTGTTTTGTATCGTCTGCAAACTTGACCACCTTACTGTTTACCCCTTTTTCCAGATCATTTATGAATATCTTGAATTGCACTTGTCCAAGTACTGATTCTTGGAGGACACTGCTATTTACCTGTGTCCATTGTGAAAATTGATCATTTATTCCTAACCTTTGTTTTTTATCTTTTAACCAGTTACTGATCAGACCTTCTTTCTTATCCAATGACTGTGTGCTTTGCTTAAGAACCTTTGGCTAGGGACCTTGTCAAAGGCTTTCTGAAAGTCCAAGTTCATTATATCGACTAGATCATCCTAGTCTATATGTTTGTTGACCCCTCAAAGAATTCTAATAGAGTGGTGAGGCATGATTTCCCTTTACAGAAGCCATGTTGACTCTTACCCAACAAATCATGTTCATCTATGTGTCTGATAATTCTGTTCTTTACTACAGTTTCAACCAATTTCCCTGGTACTGAAGTTAGACTCACTGGCATGTAATTGCCAGGATTGCTTCTGGAGCCTTTTTTTAAAAAATCCATGTTACGTTAGTTAACCTCCAGTCATCTGGTAAAGAGGTTGATTTAAGCGACAAGTTACATGCCACAATTAATAGTTCTGCAACTTCATGTTTGAGTTTCTTCAGAACTCTTGGGTGAATACCATCTGGTCCTGGTGACTTTTAGTCCTGTTTAATTTATGAGTTTTGTTCCAAAACCTCCTTTTATTGATATCTCAATCTGGGACAGTTCCTCTGATTTGTCACATAAAAAGACTAGATCAGGTCTGGGAATCTCCCTCACATCCTTCACAATCAAGATTGATGCAAAGAATTCATTTAGCTTCTCTGCAATGGCCTTGTCTTCCTTCAGTGCTCCTTTACCGTTCATTGGCCTCACTGATAGTTTGGCAGCGTTCCTGGTTTTGATGTACGTAAAAGAAATTTTGCTGTTAGTTTTTGTGTCTTTTGCTAATTTCTCTTCAAATTCTTTTTTGGCCTGCTTAAGTATTCCTTTACACTTGATGAGTCAGAATATATGTTCCTTTCTGTTTTTTCTTCAGTAGGCTTTGACTTCTTTTACTCTGCTGTTTAGCCATGATGGCAATTTTTTGGTCTTCTTACTGTTTTGGGTTTTTTTAGTTGGGGTATACCTATAATTTGAGTCTTTATTAGTGTTTTAAAAATATTTCATGCAGCTTGCAATTCTCAATTCTTACTTGAGCTAAAACTCCCTTTGGAGACTGAGTAAAAGCTGAGTAAGGACTGCAGGATTTAAACCCCTCAGTCATGAGCCAGCACTCTGAGTTGGTAGAGAAGTGAGTGCACTGGGATTTTACTCCTTTTTCTGTACCATTTTAGGAAATATTTGATCTAGTGGAAGGATCTGGGTACTTCTTGGTCAACAGCAGCAAAGAGGAGATTGTAAACACTACATACCTGGAAGCAGAGAGTGCCATCGAGGTGAGCACATTCAAGATGTTTTCCCCTGGAGAAAAGCTTGGGTTCAGAATCTCACAGTGAGATTCACCCCCTGGAAAGAAATCGATATTTTTTTTCTTACTTTCCATCTCTCATTTCTTTTTACCTTCAGAACTGTTTATGCAGTTCACTTTAACACACTGGATTACTTGATTGCCAGCAAGTGTGTAAAGTGAGCCTGATATTTGTTGGAATAGGTTCTTAATAAGAGAAAACATTAGAATAATGAATTAAGGAATACCTGTCACCAAATGGTACAAAATACACTGTATCAGCTACTGTGTATAGATTTAATTTACCTTTTGGGTTTTATTATATGTTTAGGGACTTCGCTGACTTCCAGATCCTGTATAGGGTGACACTTTCAACCATTATAGTTGCTCAATCAAAATTAATTCTCTCCTGTAGTTTTCCTTGCTGTTGTTTCCTGTAACAATAAATATAATACAGTATACTATTTGGTGCTAACTGGCCCAGAGGCATGAGTGAGCAGTGGGGTCAGAAATCAAACTTGAGTCAGCTTTGCTTTCCTATAGAGAGAAATTTAGCCTGAATATCAGGAAGAAACATCCTGACTGTGTGACCTTCTGGACTGTTGAATAATTTCCAGGGGAAGTGATGAAAACACTTAAAACTAGCCTGGACAATGTTCTAGTAACTGTGCTATAGGAACAGTCCTGTGATGGCTTCTGGTTGACCCTAACAGAGCTTTTCCCTCTTTTGTTTACATGTTGTTTGAACAATGACTTTTCAGCAGAATGCTAGACTTGTTCACTTTTACAAGTTGGCTTTAGCTTTTTGGTGACAGAGATATAAATTAAATCGGTATCCACTGAAGATAATATGGCTAATACCTCCTCACTTTCCTTGTAGATTGTCCCTTTTCATCCTGGATCTCTTACCTTGGAAGTCTATGATCTCTGTCTGGCATTTCTGGGACCAGCTACAGTCTATCTACATGTGTCTGATATGCATGAGTTGGAGGTGGATCTCATTGATAAGGTGAGACAATCTTAGGGAAACTCACATGTCTGTAAAAAAAACCTAGCCTGGTGGGATGTGATTTTTTTTTTTTTGTTCTTATTTCTATTCTTTGTTTTGTTTGGGTTTTTTTGCATTGTATGGAGCCATCGATGAAGTAATTTTCCTTTCAAGAGACATTTGTTTTATTTTCACACTGTTAGAGAAATCTGTGTGAACGTATCTTCTTAAATACAAGAGACACTGTCAGTGTGGCAGCCTTTCACCTAGGCCTCTGAGAACAGGATTCTTGGCTATTCCACTGTGTTGT
This sequence comes from Dermochelys coriacea, assembly GCF_009764565.3. Lineage (NCBI taxonomy): Eukaryota > Metazoa > Chordata > Testudines > Dermochelyidae > Dermochelys > Dermochelys coriacea. Next base: position 1,298,867 of record NC_050091.1, read on the forward strand.
TGGCTCCCAAGGACAAAGAATGTCACTGCACAATATGCATTCGTGCACCCGCCATCATGAAGAAACTCATCTCTCTCAAGGTTGCTTAGTAAAGAAGATAGATCTGAACTATGATGGGTGGTGGTTTTGAGAGTTTGAGGCTTCCAAAATATGAGAGTTACATTTTGGTTCTATCATTCTTATGATTCTTTCTTCAAATCTGTGGAGCAGAGATAATTCACATGAGCCACTTAGCTGGGCTTGGTGCACTTGGTGCAAGATTTGTACACAGGACTGCAAGAGAAGTTGTGATTTTTCTTCAGTACTTGGTTAGACACTACCAACTCCTGCCCAAGTATCCACTCTTCTCTTCTTCCTTGGGGGAGTAACAACTTCTTCTGGAACTGAGCTGCAAGGGGCTTATATTGAAGTTTGAATGCAGTGTTTTAGCTAGGTGATAAACCATGAGATCTTGCATCCACTTCGGAGGTTTGTTTTTGGCAGTAAATCATACTGCTGTAGAAGGACCAGGCCAGTCTTTTTTGTGTTTTTTTTTTTCCACATTTCATTAATGTGAAATCTTATTTTACCTGGGTTAAAAAATGTATTTAAGGCCATTCAGTGTCCCAATAATAATGTCACTCACTACACAATGGGAGATCCAGTGTGAATCCCTGCCTCATACTGTAGGAGCTGCCATACATTCTGGCAGCCCCACAGCAGCTCTTAGAAGAGATGAGCCTCTAATTTTAACAGCAAAAACTCTATATTTCTGATCAAGAAGTGACACTGAAAGAAGAGGGAGTCTGTGTGTATCCTGTCGAATGTCCTGCCTACGTGAGTGACTCTCTGCAGGTAGGAAAGAGAACTTAAGAGAGGTAAAGTGGGTGGTGGTCTTTTGCAGCCCATCCACGGTTAAGCATAGGTACAAAGACACCACCAAAAATTGTAAAAGTGCTCTTTTTACCTAGATCGAGATTGGCAAATCTGTCCTAGTCAGTGTGCGAGTCCTTGGTTTTCATCGACATCCGTTCAGGAGTAAATATTTCAAGTACATGAAGCTCAAACTGCAGGCAGCATCTGCTATTGTTACACTTATGTGAGTACTACTGTAGGCAGCCTGGTGCATTTCCACCTCAAATAGCAGCTGATAATATCCATTGTCTACTGCAAAATAGAACTGATTACTACAGAGCAAAATCCAGCACCCTATCCATCCCCTGGCTAAAGGAGTGTTGTGGTGACTAGATGTCCAAACTCTCTCCAGTTATGTCACTGTCTCAGTGTGTGTGTTCTTGGGAAAGTCGATTCATCTCCCCATGTCTGAGGTTTAATCTTCTGTAAAGTGGGGATCATACATAAGTACCTCATAGGGTAGGTTGCCAGGCTTAATTCATATTTGTAAACCTCTTAGTGTAGATCCTCAATGAAAAGTGGTGCAAAAGGCAAAGTGCTGATTTCCATTCCCATCACTCGTTTTTCTACACTTCCACAGAATCCCCTTGCCACAGAAAAATATAGCTGTGTATTAAATACGTTTACATTGTTTATTTCTGGCATGGTTAGTCCATAAATGTATAGCTCTTTTGATTGAAATAGTTTTCCTTGGAATCCCTGTATTATCTTAATACTGTTCTGCTTGCTTACTGTGGAGGCAGTTGAAAATATATGTATTTACTTACAACTATCTTGGTATTCAGCAATGATGTCAGAGAAAATGAATGACAGTTTAATGGATTATATAACTTAAACCTTTCCACAGCATGACAAAAATGGTGTGTGCATGAGGAAAGAGACATTAATTTCCCTGGAAAATATAGATTTCAGAGCTTTAACGTGATTGAACACAGCCACAACTATCTCACAACTATCACAGATTGTGAATTCTGCCACTCAGAGCTTTGTGTAACATAAGTCTAGGACTGTGCTGGCTGTCTAGAAACACAAACCTCAGTATTAGAGACTCATTTTAAACACATCAACTAGTTAAAGGCATATCCATTTTAATGCAAGCTGGGAAAAGTGAAATAACTGTTAAGTATCTTTGCAGGCTAATGGAGGAAGTGGGTGAATACTCTGAAGTTTACATACTCCGAGCTGTCGCAATAGGCCAGACAACCTTAGTGGCTACAGCCTGGGACAAGATGGGAAGAAAATTCACTTCTTCTCCTCGGAAGGTTGAAGTAAGAATGCTCACCATTTGTGCCTGTCTATCTTTAGATGTTTCTCACTTGGTGTAGAATCATTTCCTTCAAAGTGCAGTGAAAAAACCCACTTGGATAATATTGGCCTGAAAAGCTTCGAGTTTAGATGGGTTTGGCAGTCATAAAAGAATGGAAAGATCTTGTAAATAATCACAGATTTCTTATAAGGGCAACATGCTGCTATTTGCAAAAAGAAAAGGAGTTCTTGTGGCACCTTAGAGACTAACATATTTATTTGAGCATAAGCTTTCGTGAGTTACTGCTCACTTCATCGGATGCATTCAGTGGAAAATACAGTGGGGAGATTTATATACACAGAGAACATGAAACAATGGGTGTTACCATACACACTGTAAGGAGAGTGATCACTTAAGATGAGCTATTACCAGCAAGAGAGCTGCGGGGGGAAAGCGGGGGGTAGTGATAATCAAGGTGGGCCATTTCCAGCAGTTGACACGAACAGTGGGGGGTGGGGGAAATAACATGAGGAAATAGTTTTACTTTGTGTAATGACCCATCCACTCCCAGTCTCTATTCAAGCCTAAGTTAATTGTATCCAGTTTGCAAATTAATTCCAATTCAGCAGTCTCTCATTGGAGAGACATTTTGAATTTTTTTTGTTGAAGAATAGCCACTCTTAGGTCTGTAATCGAGTGACCAGAGAGACTGAAGTGTCCTCTGTAATTCTTGATGTCTGATTTGTGTCCATTTATTCTTTTACGTAGAGACTGTCCAGTTTGACCAATGTACATGGCAGATGATGGCATATAATATATCACATCGGTAGATGCGCAGGTGAACGAGCCTCTGATAGTGTGGCAGATGTGATTAGGCCCTATGATGGTGTCCCCTGAATAGATATGTAGTAACTATTTCCCCCATGTTATTTCCCCACCCCTCACCGTTCCTCAGATGTTCGTGTCCACTGCTGGAAATGGCCCACCTTGATTATCACTACAAAAGGTTTTCTCCCCTCCCCCCCCCACCCCAGCTCTCCTGCTGGTAATAGCTCATCTTAAGTGATCACTCTCCTTACAATGTGTATGGTATCACCCATTGTTTCATGTTCTCTGTGTATATAAATCTCCCCATTGTATTTTCCACTGAATGCATCCGAGGAAGTGAGCTGTAGCTCACAAAAGCTTACGCTGAAATAAATTTGTTAGTCTCTAAGGTGCCACAAATACTCCTTTTCTTTTTGTGAATACAGACTAACATGGCTGCTACTCTGAAATGCTGCTATTTTTATATTTTACCAATTTATCCCATTTTCCATAAAAATCTGTGTAGTCCTGATGTTTACAAAACAGAGGGTGTTTGCTAACTGGGAGTCCCATTCTCTGTTATAGAGATCTCAAAGGGATGTGGCATAATCAGCTTAGAAAAATGCACATGTGATTTATTTTGTATGCTGTAGCAAAGAATTCAAATACTGAGCTACCATCAATCTCATTGTTCTCTAAAATATAGGTAATTTTAGCTCTTGTGAGGTTTTTTATGGGGGGCGTGTTAGAATGTCTGTGGTACTTCAAGATTAAGTGCAGACTGGCCAGGTGCCCTGTGTAGTGCACCAGTAAGCAAGGAGTATTTTTAATATTAATGGTTTGTCTTTTTAAAAAGAAATCCTGCAGCAGAAAAAGTTTTCTCTCCTTTTCCCTTTGCCAGGTCTTTCCTCCATTCAAACTCAACCCAGAGGAAATGACCCTCATTCCACACAACATGAGGCAGGTGAGCTTTAAAGTATATTAGTTCTTCCAGAGACAAATAAGATTTACCCAATCCCCTTTGCCTCTTTCTTTCTTTCTTTCTTTCTTTCTTTCTTTCTTTCTTTCTTTCTTTCTTTCTTTCTTTCTTTCCCCCACTCCTCCTGCCATATTAAGAGTATAGTACTGGTAAAAAATGTCTGATAGAGCAGGTGGTAAAAGCTGTATATCCGATTATTGGTCCTATTCCTGTTTCCTACTTTCCTACCTCTTCCTCACTTAACCTTCCCCACTCTTTCCTAAGCAGTAGAAGTCAAAATTACATCAGGTATGTTTGACCTTCTCTTCCCCTCCCTCTCAGACTGTCGCCTCCAGATCATTTTCAGGCTAGCGTCTCCTGTTTCTTTAAATTTATTTGCACTGTGAGGTATATCAGACGCACTCACTTGAGAAGCCGGGGAAGAGACACTGCGTTGTTTCCAATATGTGATACACTTTCTGTTTGTGGACAAGGAAAAGCACAGATCTGGTATGTGGTTCAGTTGAGTTTACCTCATTTTCTGGGGCTACAGTTTCCTGTTTAAATATATTGCAGGTGATGTCAGAAGGTGGCCCACAGCCACAATCTATCATTCACTTCTCTATCAGTAACCAGACTGTGGCTGTAGTTAACAGGCTGGGCCAGGTGATGGCTAAGGCAGTTGGAACAGCCATAATACAGGGTACCATTCAGGCGGTCAGTGAAGACACAGGAAAAGTAATAGTTTTCTCAAAGGTATCTTCCTAGCTTGTTTTGTAATTCCTCATTTGTTTCTTTGATGTATTTTCCTTGCACTCTCCTCTGCTGAGGAAGCACATCTGCAGGTGGGTTTGGGCATCTCGGTGGAACTGATCCTGAAATCCTTGGTTGGTCAAAACTCCCATCATCTCCAAGATCCCATACTGTATGTATGTCGTGCCTAGACAGGAGTAAAGGTTATTGTAGGGTTATTATTGTAGTTTGTTCTTTGGTTTTATGTCTGAAATGAGAGGTAAGGCTTTTGCCTGTTGGAGGGAGAAATGCCTTACTAAGTGGCATCAGCTCCTACATCTCTGTGTTTCTTGCTTTGTTGCACCCTCAGTGGGAAGTGCATTGTTGAAACAAAGTAAATGTTTAATTCATGGGAGAAAGCAATGGGGCATCAAATAACTCTATGCCAACCAGAAACTTTCCTTTCTTGACTAGCAAATAAGCTCCTGCAGCCTCTATGTTGGTGGCCATCATAGGCGCCAACTCCGTGGGTGCTCTGAGGCTGGAGCACCCACGGGGAAAAATTGGCTTCTCTGCACCCACTGGCAGCTCCACCCCCGCCCCCAGTTCACTTCTGCCTCCCCTCCGCCTCCTCCCCTGAGTGCGCTGCTGGGTCCTGCTTCTCCCTCCTCCCTCCCACCTCCCAGCGCTTGTGCCACGAAACAGCTGTTTTATGCGGCAAGCCTGGGAGAGAGGGGGGATGAAGGGGAACAAGGCACGCTTGAGGGAGGAGGCGGGGCCAGGGCGGGGATTTGGGGAGGGATCCAATAGGGGTGGAGTTGGGGTGGGGCTGGGGGTGAGGGGGCAGGAGCACCAACTGGCGCCAACAAAAATTGGCGCCAGTGGTGGCCATTGTGCCATGTTTGCTTAATGTTCTTCAGGGACTGTCACTTTTGCAATTCTGCTAACCTCTGGGACTGCATGCAAATCTAGTTCTCCTTTAAAGCTACCAGCAGAGCCCCTAACCAGCCTACACACTGTTTATTTTGATGGTAGGTCCCCCCGTCTCCTTCCTCAGATTGTCCGTTTTACTCATATTTCTCAAAGCATGTTTATTTGCTTTATACTGCAGGGTCAAGTGGAATTGGAAGTAGTTCAGCTGAGAGCAGTAAGAATTCATGCACCTGCCACTAGGCTTATAACAGCCACCAAGGTTAGTTCGGTAGCTAATATCGGAAACCACAGCGACCTGCAAGTAGTGAATGAATTTCTAGCTCTAGCTGGAGTTTGTGATTGCAGGTATAAATCCAAGTGGTGCGGAAAATCCTGAGACGGGGTTTACTAAATTGATGTAGTAACTGAAAACGGACTTCTTTAGTCATCTAGACCAGTAACTTCCAACCTTCTCAAGCAAATGGCACCAATTTACCAAATGGAGACTTTAGCTGATTCCTGTTCTACTGTGTATGCTCCAAACCACATTCTCACAATGATAAGCAACCTAAGTCCTATAGCAGGTTAGAGCTCTGTGCTCCACTGGATGGGAGCTGGGAAATGACAGTGCCCTTAGGCCCAGCAGAGACATATCATTAAAGTGGGGAGAGGGAGCTGGGAATATCTTCACAAACGCCTCAAGAAACCGTGCTAGTGGAGAATCATGCATCTAGTCCACTGTTGTAAGATAGTTCTCTGAAACGTTTTCATACTTGGAATATAGAAGGGCTCTCAAATGCTTTGTGTGTATAAGTGAGAAGCAAGTTATGTGCAGGACAGCGTGGAAGGCACACTGAAAAGGGAACTGCTTGGCTGCTGCCAAAGATCTGAATATGTCCAGGTAGAATATGCTTGCTCTACTTGCCATACACAACTCCTTCCACCAGTCCAGGGCATGGGGGACTGAACCTGGGTCTTGTGCACATAAGGATATGCCACTGTTGGAAGGGGTTGTGATATTTTCTCTAGGGCTAGGCATTTAGCAAGGTTGCTTGTATGTTTTACAGTAATGTTAAGGGACTTCAGAGAATATGCTGTTGGTAACAAATTCATGACACATACTACAAACCCTAACTATTTTTGAAGAGTTTACAATTAATTTCTTGTATCACCATGTTGGCAACTCCTCATAGTCTGTGTCCTATTAATTTCTTTGTCTGCTGTTCATAAGAACGGCCATACTGGGTCAGACCAGTGGTCCATGTAGCCTAGAGTTCCAGCAGTGGCTGGTGCCAAATGCTTCAGAGGGAATGAACAGAACAGGGAATTATTGAGTGATCCATCCCAGGTCATCCAGTCCCAGCTTCTGGCAGTCAGAAGTTTAGGGACCCAAGAGCATGGGATTACATCCCTGACCATCTTGGTTAACAGCCATTGATGGACCTCTCCCCATGAACTTACCTAGTTCTTTTTTGAACTCAGTTATAGTCTTTGCCTTCACAACATCCCCTGGCAATGAGTTCCACAGGTTGACAGTGCATTGTTTGAAGAAGTACTTCATGGTGTGTGTCTTAAACCTGCTGCCTATTAATTTCATTGGGTGACCGCTGGTTTTTGTGTTATGTGAAGGCGTAAATAACATGTCCCTGTTCACTTTCCTCACCCCAGCCATGATTTCATAGACCTCTCTCCTGTCCCCCCTGAGTTGGCTCTTTTCTAAGCTGAACAGTCCCAGGCTTTTTAATCTCTCCTCCTGTGGAAGCTTTCCATCCAGAATTGAACTTCGATGCCCAAACTGTAATGTAGAAAACATCAGCAATACCCTGAGTGCCCATGGTGACAGTATTTTTACTTTGCAGATGCCTGTTTATGTCATGGGGCTGACCAGCACTCTGACTCCATTTTCCTTTGGTAATGCCAACCCAGGGCTGATATTCCACTGGTCAATGAGTAAACGGGATGTTCTGGACCTTCTCCCCCGACACTCAGAGGTATGGAGCTGTCCACAAGAACATGATTAAAACCCACTGCATGCCAGGTGGTGGCTAACGGCATCAGGATAAGGCAAGCTGCATTAGAATTCCTTGCTGGGCAGATTAGCACTGCTCTGCAGACCATATGACTTGAGTGCCAGCATCCCTGCCACCTTGTCTTCATAAATTAGGACACCAAATGACCTCCCCTTCCTCCTCCTAGTCCTTCCTTGAAACAGAGAAAGCCTTTCACAAAGTCTTCTACAGTGATCTCAGCAGTGACATTGCCTTAAACTTCCTTATACTATGTCTACTGTGTGTATGTTTCAGATGGTGAACTCCTTGAGGCAGGGACTGTCTTTAGCTGTCTGCTTGTCCAAGCAGAGCCAGCTGGAGTTGCACTGAGCTGGATGCTTATCTTTGTATATCTTAAGAGGAACAATACCAGGCTCTTGAGGGAGTTGCTCATTAACCATTCTACCTAGAGGCAATTAACTTATAATAGCATCTCTCATCATAAAGAAGAAAATCCAAGGGAAAAGTGACCTCTTGAACCCTACATATGGCATCTGTCTGCATTTTTCCTTTACTATAAATGAACAGTTGATCGGAAAGGCCTGAGCAGCCTGTAATGACACCCCTACCATCTCTCTGTCAGGTTTCCCTACAGGTTCTACCCGAGAATAACTTTGCTATGGTTGTACATACTAAGGCAGCTGGGAGAACCAGTATTAAAGTGACAGTGCAATGTCTGAATCTATCCGCCAGTCAGTTTGAAGGAAACATGGCTGAACTCTCAGATGAAGTACAAATATTGGTAAGTTCCCCTGGTCACCCCAAATGGGATCTCTTACTTTCATGGGAAGAGGCAGAAGACAGGATTTCATATCGGAAGCAAGGAGGAAAAAGGAAATGAAGCCTAGGCAAGATACCAAGTCAAGCTGGCAAGTGTGCCGTGGATAGTAGTACACTGCGGGCTGTCCACAAACAGGTACATCATAAAAGATGTATTGTGGTCACTGTGTGCACAGAGATGTGTAAACCCTTCTCTGCATGTCTCTGTATTTCTCGCTAACTGATACTCCTGGTTAGTGGTGACTTCATTCATGCTGCCCATGGGGTGAATATAGATTGTGTGTGTGTAACTCCAGCGCCCCCTTCTGCAGTGTTGTTTCTGCTGTAGAGCAAGGGAGAGTTCTGCTAATGAGCTGGCCTGTCCACATTAAATGTCCAGCCCACGCTTTTGATATGGATTTTGTGGATTTTCATTGAGATTTGCCTCTTGAAGCCTTTGGAATAGAAATCATCACCCCCTGCACAGCGGCAGTTTCAGTGACTGCTCTCAAGCCTGGAGCCAAACAATTTTGGCATTTTCAGAATAAAAGCAAATATATCAGCCAGTAAGCAGGAGAAAGTTCCTCATTTCCATGCAATGTGAAGGGCTTTAACTGTACAACTCACATAACAGCTTCTGGAAATGGATGTTGAATGCTTATTCATTTCTTTCTGTACTTTCTTACTCTGTTTTGTTTCAGAGTAGCAGCTATGTTAGTCTGTATCTGTAAAAAGAAAAGGAGTACTTGTGGCACCTTAGATACTAACAAATGTATTAGAGCATAAGCTTTCGTGGGCTATAGCTCACTTTATCGGATGCATGAATCCGATGAAGTGAGCTGTAGTTCACGAAAGCTTATGCTCTAATATACTTGTTAGTATCTAAGGTGCCACAAGTACTCCTTTTCTTCTTACTATGTTTTGTATTTGTATATTCCTTGTGTGAGGAGGTTCCCAACAATAAAAGTGCCTTTCTCTGCTGATGAGCACTGTGTATTGCTCTCCAGGCAGCCATTATCATTTCCACCCCCATATTGAGGGGCTTTCTTCTGATTTTCTTATTAACCAGCCTACATGAGAACATAGGATTTGTCATACTGGATCATGTTATTGGTCAGTTGACTTTTATATTCTGTTTTGGCAGTGACTAATACCTGATGCTCTAGGAGTAAAAAGGGAGGGGAAAAAACCCATATGTTTCAGTCCTGTTATTCTCTACCGTACATATGGATGGTGGTGGATTCTGTCGGACAGCAATCAACTTGCATATGTTAATCCCTACTATGTCACGTATAAAGTTATTGATAGAAAATTATCCAATCTCTATGTTGTAGTCACAACATCTAAATCTCTGATCCCCTGTGGGAAGGAGTTCCACAAGATGATTACATGCTGTGTGAAAAAGCATTTTCTTTCATTGGTTCTAAAAGTACCTGCTATTTAATTTAATCCAGATGTATTTTTTTGAATTTCTCTTTATAAAATGATTTGTTCTGTTCCTACAGGTGTTCGATAAGCTCCTACTTTTCTCTCCTGAGTGCCCTGCAGAGCAGTTTCTGATGTCCACAAACTCGCAGCTCAAGCTGTATACAAACAGGTAAACAAAGAAAAGACTTTCCATTCTGAACCCAGGAAATATAGGACAGAGAAACAGTTTACAGCAGGGGTGCCCAACCTATGGCTCGTGCATTGTATGTGACCCACCAGAGCATTTCATAAAGCCCATAGCCTGCTTCAACACAATATACTAATAGCTGATTCATCAGTGTTTTGTCATCATGTTTACATCATTTAGTTTACACCATTGTGTAAATAGACAATACTGGACATAGGTTGTTTCTGTCTAAATACGTATGAAACAAGCTGAACTTAAAAGATAAATCAGTACAGATGTCATTAAAATATGTAGACTCTGTTTGGCCCACACAAGATTTATATGGCCCTCCTGTGTAATAAGGTTGGACACCACCGGTTTACAGCATGTGTTCTTCCTTTCAATGCAGGGAGCTGTCTGCCTCTTTGCATTGCAGTCAACTTTTTATCTTCTTTCCAAGAGCTGCACAGACTTGCAGAATTCTGTTGCATGGGAGGCCACTTCTGGGCATGCTCAGTCTCTGAAATCGCCTGAACATTAGTCTTTAAAGCCATACCTTGTGCATATTAAGTGAAACTCAAGACTGGCACAGAAGGGCTTAAGTGAAATTTAAGTGTTGCATAGGCCCTGTGCTAGCCCCCAGCACGGATGAATTTTATCCGATGAGTATTGAGACCAGGTTGAGCTCCACTGTCAGTGCAAGAAATGAACTCTGGGGTGGTAGTTTTTGTGGTTCTTAGATTATGCACATTCCCAGATGTGTTCTTTTCTGTTGGGAATATAACATGCACTTTTCTGAGGGGTGTCCTCTGGTACCTACCACCCTCAAATGTGCAACATATCTGAGTGACCCTGAGCAGAGCTGGATCTGACCATCTGGAGAATATTGTGCCTTCCTCCTGCTCTCAGTCTGTCAGCAGAGGGCATGAGATTGAGTTTGGGGCCCAAACTCTGATTTCTTGTGAATGAGAGGGTGGTGCTGTCACTAAACCACTGGCTCAGCACTTTCATGCATCATTTAAATAATAATAAAATATGGTAAGCTGTGAACTGGAAGAGCTTGGAGGCACACTATCCTGGGCGAGTTTTGAAATTGCTGGATACATGGCTTGTCTGAGAAAAGCTCTTCTTGCTGAGATTTCTCATAGCTTCACTCTATTTAGACTGAAATGTTCAGCCTGGTAGAGTCTAACCAAGGGTTTGTTCATTCTGTCCTTGACCTAGGGAGGGAGCGGCGCTTGTGAGCTCTCAAATCCTGCAATGTTTCCCCAACTCTTCCGTCATTGAGGAGCATGGCCAGGGACTCCTGAGAGCAGGAGCTGTAACAGGCACTGCAGTGCTAGAAGTAACTTCTCTAGAACTCTTTGGAGTCAACCAGACAGTCATAACTGGGGTCCGGGTAAGACGTTTGCCAGTACTGTTGCAAGTAAAGGAAATAGCACCAGCATCTGATTTTTTCAAATCACTAAAACCTGCTGATGCTGAGAGATCACGTACTATTCATTGTATCAGGATCAATGTCTCGGAGGGGCGAGTAAGGACGCCTGATCTCCAGGGTTCCGCCTCACCTCTGCCACTGACACAAAGTATGACCTTGGAGGCCAGTCACATCACTTCTTTGAGACTTAATTTACCCATCTGTAAAATGGAGGATGATAATGTGTTGTGAGGTTTAATGTTTGTAAATCACCCTATTGTGTGAAAGACCCCACAGAAGTGCAAAGTATCTTTATCTGTTACTTAATTTTTTAGGCTTAAAATAAGGGCTAAGAAACAGTGCTGACCTTCTCGCCATAAATATATTGTATGCTTTTTAATTTATTCATGTGCTATTGATAATTTAAGAGCAATCTTAAATGCTTTGAGTGATGGGAGACCAAGCAAAACCTAGGTCCTGCAGGAAGAGATATAGATGGTTCAGTAGGTGGCGCTCTTTCTTCTGAATTAGTTATGAACCATTGTACACTGGTACGTAATAAGTGGATCTGTTTCGGTGGGAAAGACATAAATTTCATGTTTTTTTTAAAGTGAACCAAAGGAAGCATTGTCTCTTACAGGTGGCTCCAGTGTCATACCTGAGGATAAGCACCAGTCCCCAACTCTACACCATTAGCAGCACACCTCTGATGGCATTTCCTCTGGGGATGGCTCTTACTCTCACAGTCCAGTTCTATGACAATATTGGGGAAAAATTTCATGCCCAGAACACCCAGCTTTACCTGGCTTTGAACAGGTACAGTCCTGAGGAGGTTGGCACATAGTTGACTAGGATGATTGAAACTCACAGGTAAAATTTTAGCATTACAAGTGGTGGGAGAGGTGAAAGGTTCTGTATTTCAGGGCTAAAGCAGATTTGAAGGGAGCTGTTCAGAAGTGAACAGCTTTTGCTAGTTCACATAACTCACTGGGCTGTGTTAGCTGTGGTGTTTTTATACTTGAAATATGCTGCTGATCTCTTCTGGCCATCCGAAGCTCTGCTCGTTTTCTTTTGACTGGGGCTTGTTTGCTTTCAGAGATGACCTGCTGCTAATCAGACCTGGGAATAAGAATTACACATACATTGCTCAGGCTGTGAACAGAGGAGTGACACTGTTGGGAATCTGGGATGAGAAGCACCCAGGCATGGCTGATTATATCCACGTGCCTGTGGAGCATGTCATTGAGCCAGACCTCTCAGAGCCCATTGCAGTAGGAGATGTGATCTGTTTCAGCACACACCTTGTAAATCAAGAAGGTTTGTATGTTATTTTTCTGCTCCTGGTGTAGTCTCTATCTATTGTGGTGTTAACATGACCTGTTCCAGTCATCACATTAAATCTCACAAGCTAAGCAGAGCTAGGCAGCCCATACTTGAATGAGAGACCGCTAAGGGACAGTGGAGCGGTACTGGGGATTTAATAGGAGGCCATCTTCCCCAGAGGCAGAACTGAACTGGTGTCCCAGCATGGAGGTAGGGTTCCCTGCGCAGCTGAATGTATTAACTTGAAAGCAATGTAAAACTGTGGCTGTCGGAGGGGTGTTTACTCCAGTAAAGTACTCTCAGCTTTAGCTTGCCATACCAGGAAGAGCCTGTTTAGCTTATTTCGGCATCCAGTAGTAAGGAGGAGATGAAGCGTGTTGCACGGCTCTGGCTTTGACTCCACTGCACGTGGGGAAAGAGGGGTTGGCTTGACTTCTGCACTAGGTTCATTTCTGGAATTGAGCACAAAGGGAGCTCTGTTTGGGTCTGGTGGAAATCCTGTTCCTACTAGAGCCTAGCTTAATGCAGTGAAGCACTGCCAGTGGCAATTCCTGTCTAGCCCATAACCAGAAAGTGTCAGCCTTAGTGGGTCCTCAAAAGAGAGTATCTGCTTCTCACCATCTAGTGACAAGGGACCTAATTCTCCTTACACCTACACTGGCTTTGTTATGGGTTTACACAAATACAAATCAAAGGCGTATCAGGCCTATCTCTGCTGTCAGTAGAAACCCTCCTCCCTTCTCCAGTGCTCTAGGACAGTGGTTCTCAACCAGGGGTCCGGGACTCCCTGGGGGGCCGCTAGCAGGTTTCAGGGGGTCCACCAAGCATTAGACTCACTGGGGCCCTCTGCAGAAAGCTGAAGCCCCACCGCATGGGGCTGAAGCCCAAGGTCCTGAGCCGCCCCACCACCCAGGGCTGAAGCTAAAGTCTGAGCAGCTTAGCTTCGTGGGGGCCCCTGTGGCATGGGGCCCAGGGCAATTGCCTTGCTTGTTACCCCTTAATGCTGGCCCTGGCTTTTATATGCAGAAAACTAATTGTTACGCCACAGGTGGACTGTAGAGTTTTTATAGCATGGGGGGGGAGGGGCTCAGAAGGAAAAAGGTTGAGAACCCCTGCTCTAGGATTCAAGTGTGGGCTCAACCTTGCTATCCCTGGCCTTGACTCCAAAGGAGTATTTTGCATCCTTTTATTCCAGGGCTGCTGTTTTCCCTTTTTTTCCTCACTCACCAATGTGGCACTTAACAACCATCCAAGAGGGCAGGCCACACAGGGGCTACTGTGTTCTTTATACCAAGGGTTCTGCAGCTGCATTAGAACACTCAATACACAAGAGTCAGTGCTCCTGCAGCTCCAGTTTTATTACTGTCTCCTCATCACGGCACAGTACATTAAGCTTTGACAGGGTCTTAGGAACAAAAGGTAACTGGAGAGCATGGCCAGGAATGACAAACCCTTTCCTTCATCCTATTAAAACCTCTTATGAGCATTTTCTTGACTCAGTGACCCTAAAAATTAACCTGCAGCCTTATGGTTCTATTTTGTTCCAGTAAATATGATTTATAGACTGCCTTTGCAATCAGGCAGACAGTTAGCTCAGCGTATTCCACTGGGTGGGGGGCATTTGTGTAGTGTGACTATTTGAAAGGTTCACTTTGAGCTCTAAAAATACAAGATCTGTGAGTGTGGCCTACACTGTATGAACTCTGTGAACGTGCTATAGGGGAAGTGACATCTGAAATTTATTCCCAGCACATTCAGTGATTCCTTTCATGAAGTGGAGACTGACCAGAGGAATCTGGTTTATGACTTGGCCTTTATAGGTGAACCTGGGTTGTGGCAAGTCTCCCCCACTGGCATTCTTGAGACAGACCCTTTGAGTGGAGCAACTTTTGTGAGGAATGCTGGGACAGCTACAATGTTTCATGACATCCCAGGGATAGTGAAAACATACAGAGAGGTATTTATTGCTACACTCTTCTGTACGAGTCCAGCTTACTACTGCTTGTGCCAAGGAAATTCTTCCCATAAATTACTTGTATGCTGCACCCATGGCAGTTAGTCTGTATTGATCTTGGAATCCTTTTGTTTATAAGACTGCACAGCCTATACTTAGAAAGTGAGCGCAGCACTATTAGCATAGTGGCTGAAGACTGTATTATGGTGCTGCAAAAGCAGAGTTTTTACTGTAACTTGACATGGGATAATTTGCAAACCTGGATTCAGTTCCTATGTAGGAAAAACAGTCCTGTAAGTAAGTTAATAGGGTCTTTAAAAAGAAGACACTAAGAGCTTGAGTCTTTACACCACTCTGACAGTGTAAAGGGGACTTAGTGTAAATGACAGTCTGGTCCCAAAGGTAATAAAATTTCTTGGTTCTGAAGAACGGGAGAGTGTTCAGTAGCAGAGAAATAGTTACAGCAATAAAACTCCCCACTGTCCATATGAACACACCAGTCTTTCAAACACAAATTTATACCCCGTTTTATGTTTTAGGTAGTTGTCAATGGTTCGTCAGGATTAAGCCTCCACCTTGGTCCGAAAAGCTATCTAACCAATACTCCTAACTCTTCTGAAGTCTGGGTTTTCGTTGCCACAGGCAGTGCAGGAACAAGCCTCAGAGGTAAGACCTATTACTTCTGGTTTCTTCTAAATTCCTCCAGCTTGGCCTAAACTGAACTACTGCAGTTAATGGGGTGGTTCTAGTGTTTGTTCCATTAGAAAGCAAATGTATTTATTCTGTAGGAGCCCTCATATTTGAGAGAAACTGAATTGCAGGTATAAAAGCAGTTTATAAACTGGTCCTCTAGCACTTTATTCAAAGTCATGCAGGCTTTATAACCCTAAAATGAGGTGAAACTACAGCTCAACCTTTGTAACTGCTGAACTACAGATTACTAGTACATCCCATGTGTTCTTCCAAGAATATCAAAATTAGGGATATTTTCTTATGTAAAATAGGAAATTCTTTTAATTGTATGCTTTGTCTGACTGACTTTCCCTCCAAGTGCAGCTCAGATGTCAGTGAATGGAATTGGCACCATAATGGATTAAAAAAGGACAAGGCCTATTCTTATGCTGTCAATAAACATTTCAGTTTCCAAGTCCTAGGTTTTAAGTAAGAAAAGGTTGTCTGTTTCAAACTCAGCTTTGTACTTTGCTATTGAAATGATTGTAGGTGTCCGTGACCTACTGGGAAAGAATCTTTTGTCTGGGAAGTGTAGGTTGGATGGAAAGTATAGACTGGCCTCTCAGCTGCTCTAGCCACCAGAGAAAGCTTCATTACCTGGGCTTGATAGAAAGATCTGTTGTGATAATACTAGCTCATTCGTTCTTCCAATTCTCTTTCTTCTAGGCCCATGCAGCCCTAGTCAGATTTATGCAGTCACTAATCTGCTTCGCCCAGAGTCTCACCTGCTATGTCAAGTTGAGTTCAGCAGCATAGTGCTGGATATTCCAGCAAGTAAAGTCTTTCATGTCCGGTCACACTTCAGTATTGAAAAAGGTAGGCCCCGTTCAAGGGAAAGGGTGAGATTTGGGGGGATTTTTAATTTTTGATTTTTTTTTTTTTCTTCCCACAAAAGTCCCATTTCTCCACCGGATTGAGAACATAGTGGTGTTTCACAAACATTGTTTCTGCTGACTTGTTAGCATTGGGTAAGAATATGCGTAGTGAATTCTCCTTTCCCCTCAGTTTGTAGTTTTCCAGTAATAGATGGCTTATGTACTAAAAACAGTCAAACACAAGGCCTCTGAATGTTTATTCTTTGGTTTTCCCCATTTTGAATTTAGGTCTCTATGCCTGCATAATCACTGCTAAACCCCAGTCTGATGAAGTCCTGCTGGCTTTGAGTTTTGCTGAGGCCTCTGTATATGTGATGGTTTGTCTCTTCAGTGAACAAAGCAAGGATGGAATGCAAAGAATCCTAGTTCCCTTCCTCCCTGCATTTTACCTCAACCAGTCTGAATTGGTTTTTAGCAGCAAACAACTAAACGGCAAGATCAGAGTCCTGGGACCTGAGAAAGTGTTAGAAAAGCTGGAGGTACATAGAAAGCTCTTGCTGCCCCTCCATTCCTGGGGAATACACATACGCATTCCTTCTGTTTAGCATGTATCTGTAGGGAGACTCTGATCCTGGTACACAAGGTGCAGTGTGAACAGTCCCTTGGTCCCTTGTGGGAGATTCTTCAAGAAATGATTGAGTTGCTTCTGTGTTTGGAAACAGTAGTGGGTTTTTTTTTTTGTTTTTTTACAGTAATTACTCTTTTTTTTATATCGGGGGGGCGGGGAGTGGTGGGCAGGTAGACAAAGGAGAACCTAAGTTAAGTAACCCCACTGCTAGGCAGGCCATTTGTCCAGTTGGAAATGAGACAGTCCTCTTTTGGGGTGGTTTTTCACCTGTCTGATACTGAAAGACCGGATGGGGGATGTTATAATGAAGTGCTCGCCACTCCTCCCCCAGTGGAGTGACCACACACACACACCCCCACTCCCCCCTGCCAGGGCAGGGTGGTGCAGTCTTCAAAATGGCACCTCCTATGCCACATAACCTCATGCACACTGTGTGCAAGGTTATGCCAGCAGGCGGTTATGCCAGCAGGCCCAGGCCATTTCTGGAAGTATCAGCACATCCAATATTCTGCTACCGACTGTGAATGATGGTAATTACAGGAATTCTTGTTATCATTATTGCATTGTCATAAATAACCTCACTATTCTATGTCTGGGTGTGTAATATTTAGGGCTCTACCAAATTCACGGCCATGAAAAACACATCACAGACCGTGAAATCTGGTCTCCCCACTGTGAAATCTGCTCTGTGTGCTTTTACCCTGTACTATACAGATTTCACAGGGGAGACCATTCTTCAAATTGGGGGTCCTGATCCAAAAGGGAGTTGCAAGAGGGTTGCAAAGTTATTTTAAGGGGGTCGCGGTATTGCCACCCTTACATCTGCACTGCTGCTGGTGGCGGCTCTGCCTTCAGAGTTGGGATCCCGGCCAGCAGTCACTGCTCTCCAGCTGCCTAGTTCTGAGGGCAGCTGCCGTCAGCAACAGCACAGAAGTAAGGGTAGCAGTACCACGACCCCCCACAACTCCTTTTTGGGTCAGAACCCCTACAATTACAACACCATGAAATTTCAGCTTTAAATAGCTGAAATCATGAAACTGGTGATTTTAAAAAATCCTATGATCATGAAATTGACCAAAATGAACCATGAATTTGGTAGAGCCCTAGTAATATTATACAGAATTGGCATATACTGTTTTTGTTTTCCTTTGAAATAACTGCTTTCTGTCTGTTTTCAAAGGTCCTCCCCAACTCTCCTGTGATAATAGTGAAGCAGCCTGAACATTCGACCAACATGCCTGGACTTGTCTTCTACCCAGTTAGTGTGGTCAATCTCACATCTCTCCACCGGATGGCAGCCCCTGTCTTTATCAATGTCTCTTGTATTCTCACAGGCCAAAGAGTTGCCATAGCCGTGAGAGTTCTGGCAGGGCAGCATCTGTTTAGTAAGTATCAGCTGGTCTTATTTGTATGAGAAGATGCAATAGTGCTATCAAAGCGGTTTGCTAGTTACTGGATCCTCATTCTTCACCATTCCAGTCTGCTGCTTGTTACAAGAAAGTGAAACAAGAGTCTACCTTACTGTGTCTAGGCCTGAACCGGTGCGGTATCTTAACTCTCATTGACCTTAGTGGCAGTTAAGTGTCCCGCAACACACAGCATTGGTCCTTTTGAATGCTCACTCAGTAACAAGGGGTCCCTGTTTTGTTCATTTCACACTGAAGACTCAGTGGGATCACAAGGAAGAGACGTACTCCCTAGGTGTGGACAGCTGAACTTGGTGGAGGTGGGAAGAGGAGTTGTATGGAGCTGCGGGTTAATAATGATGCAAAGCAGTTTCCATCTGATTTTATTTAATAGTCTACATTACATGAGTTGGTGGTCTGGGTCTAGTTCCTAGTGAACAGAGGGGAGTCTCTGATAGAATAGGGAGACTGAATTGTCCTTAGTCCATGAGGTGGTCCCTCTTAGTCCTAGTGAGGCACTTTGACGGGCCGGAGCTAGGAAACTTTCACTGCAGCTGTTTGTGCTGCACCTGGTCTAGGCAGAAAACTTCATTCCTTAAGGCTCCAATGCCAAATTCCTATTAAAAGGATAAATGATTTTGAAACAGCTTATTTAATACTTTTTTCAGTTAGTTCTTGCATCAAAGCTGAAGAGTGGTTAGATGTATGTCTCTACAGTACCATTTATTACAGAAACCAGGAGGCTGCCTACACGCAAGACTAAATATTACCTCATTTTTCTGGAAAATATTAGGTCAGTGCAATGAAGCAGGAATTGTCCAACAGCTTATGGGCTCTTACCAGATCCTTCTCTTCACCCTCTTTGCTGTTCTAGCATCAACAACTGTAATCTTTCTCAGTAAGTGAAAACACGAGAGGTTTGCAGCTAATTATTAAATGAGGGGTAAACAGGGAGCTTTACCTGTGTGTTCATTATCATTGAATACAATCATTTATCTGTTACACTCTGTGTATATTTTTAAAAGTACAATACTGTTTTGAGTGTGTTTGAAAATTACAAGCACCTTGATTAAAAAAAAAGTACACAACACAAACAACCACATTTCAGATCATGTCCTGAAATAAAATACATCTAGCACACAAAGGTTTAACTCCCACATGATCATCCTGGTGTCTGTCCTATTTCTGTAATGCCTTTCAAGAACCTGTATACATACTGCTGTACAGGGATGCAGCCCTCTTTCATGTAGACACTGAGTATCCACCAATGAGGAAAGGGCATTTTGGCCAGTAATAAAGAAAGATAGATAAAGTAACCTACCATCTTTAATTACCATATAAAGCAGACAGGCCCTCAGTTTATACAATCTGAGGAGGGAAAAACCCAGCAACCTATAGTAAATGTCATGTAACTTACTGAATCTGCCTCTGAAGGATAACGGGCTGAATCCCTGCTACTGCAGTCAAAACCTGTCGTTTCTGAAGTTTAGGCTGCTGGCCTGGTTAGGGCCAGGCCCCTACTCTTCTTATTAACCTGTCCTTCTGGGTCTTAAAAATCACTTTGGGTAAACTTTAAGGGTAAAAAAAGCACTGCTGGTTCTTTGCACTGGTATATATAGGGAGCCTGTCACTGCTAGAGCTTGATTCTTCTACTCAGAGCCTGAAATAAACCAGAAGTCAGCAGCAGGCTCAGTGGCCTGCATGAAACAAGTCCACTTCCTAAAGAATGTGCTTTCCTCTGTGGAAAAGCCCAATTCCTTTCTCTTCTCTAGACATGGTCACTCTGGAGCAGGGCTGAGGTATACTGGCAAAGGGCAGTGTGGTGGAAACTTGCCCTGTAGCTACTTATGCTGTCTTTCTTCTGGGGCTAGATAAGATTATTGGTTCCAACAGGGGTAGCTTTTGAGCACTACTGATTTAACCTTTCATATATGAAATTTATTTACACTTTCAATGGTATCTAAATACTGCAACATTTCTGCCCATTTTGCCTGATGATTTTGATACTCAGTGCCCCACAATTCTGATTGATCAGATTTTTCCAGCAGTGCCAAAATGCATATTCTCTTCCTCCTTTACAGCCCTGCATACACAGCAGGGAGCAGCCTACAGGGTCGGGTTTTGACCCATACAAACTGTGAAATTGTGTTCAGTAGGAATATCTTATTTACCAGTTTGGCCTTTAGACAAAGGTGCATTGGTCTAGTTAAACTTGTGGAAAAACTCATGCTTATGTTTGCATAGCTTATTGCACATGGTCTTAAACCCATACTAATTGACTGAAGCTAAACAGCCCATCTCTCTGTAGAGCACTCAGGAGAGTTAAAGCAAATCAGTACATGTGACATCAACCTGTAAATTAGAGCATTTTAGCTGCCTGCCCACCCACTAAAATAAAAACAATGAATTATGGATTATCATTCAGGAGTAGTGGCTTTAGTTCCTTGTATAAATAAGCCCCAAGACTCCTAAATGGCCATGCAGCTTTGTGTTCGTTTAAATCACACCTTAAATTAAACTGTTGTAACTGTACACAATCCTTTAGCACAATGAGACTAGACCAGTGGTCCCCAGCCTTCCTGTGGGAATAGCAAATTCCTATTCCCAACACGCTGACAGGCGCCAAACACTCTGCTGCCGCGAAGCAGCCACAGAAAGAAGCCTCACCACCGAAATGCCACTGAGAAACGGCAACACTTCTCCGCAGCATTTGGGCAGGTGGTTCTCAGGTGGCCACGCTCAGTGGCGGCATTTTGGCAGTGCAGTGTCCTGCGGGCGCACACAACTGCCCTGGCGGGCACCATTGCACCTGCAGGCACTGTGTTGGGGACCTCTGGACTATACCTTCACACTTGTTCCACCAATGTTACATAATTCATTGTTTTTGCAGCATACAATGCCTTTCTGACCAGAGTGCAGACTGTACCTATTGTATATGTTCCTACCTCAGCTACACCTCAGACAGGTAAGCTGGAATTTTTTGAAACTTGTGTTACATTGTATATAATTGGTTTGAACAGCTGTATACAAAGGTCAGTAGCAAACATCACTTAAGATAGACTTATTCTCTCACCCTGGTTGCTCCCTTTCCCAGCCTATCATTGCTGTAAAACAAACTCACTTCTCTGGAGGCAGAATAGCCAGCCTGGAAAAGTGAACTTGAATTCCCCTGAACACCAGGTACTTTTGTTGTAGCTGTGTTGATCCCAGGATATTAAGAGACAAGATGGGTGAGATAGTATCTTTTGTTGGTGACGAACAGAAGTTGATCTAATAAGATATTACCTCCCCTACCTTGTCTCAGGTACAGGAAAGGGCTTGAAGTTTTAGGAACTGTTTTCTATAAATACATGGCAGCAGCTGTCTTAAGTAAACCCTGTCCTTTTGGTTCCTGTGTCCTAAGGATATCCAGGCAGCCCAGTATTAATCTGACTAACCTTTTCCCCTACACTTAGGGTATTCATATCCTGTTGGGACTCAGCAACACAATGAAAGAAGCAGGACGCAGCTATGGCTTTGGAGTGTACGGAGAAGGCATGTTTGAAGGAAGTACCTGTTTGTACAACAATAAATGTCTCGTGAAGCATGATGTTAGGTGTAGCTTCAGCTCCTCTAATTGGAAGTTACACCACCTTCCTGGTTTTCTGGGACAGTCTGACACTATAATCTTCAGGCCACAGTGATGGGAACCGGACAGGGGCCCCACTATCATGTTGCCAAAGGCACAATAGGGTTTGTGTCCTACTTTAAAAGATCAGTGTGGTAGATCCTGCAACAAGAAAACTCCCTTATAATTTGGGCCAGAATAAAGTCCAGAAGCCACCCGGCCATTTGACTTTTAGACCTTTTTCAGGCCAGTAATGTATGATACAGCAGGCTTCTTATTCCTACCTGGTAGGGTATCAGATCAGAGCACTGGAAGGTTAACAAGGTACTTTACTGTGGTTTAAGGAATATTTTGGAGTCACTTGCAAAAGCTTGTGCTGCCAGCAGGGCAAAGTTAGCATTCACAGTGGTTGAAACTTCCACTTTAAGAATGGTCAGATGACACTGACTTCTCAGGGGAGGGAGGAATTAGAGAAGAACTCCAGTTTCACTCTAAGGTGAACAGGGGCTCACTGCATATGCATATTCTTTCCCTGCTGAGGGTCATCATAGTATCTGTTGCAATTACAGGCAGGGCAGAGTCAAACTCTGCCCAGAAAGTGTTGGTTTTCACCCAGTTGAACAGTTTTGCTCATATCACCTAAAAAGAGCACTATGAGTTGACAGCGAGTATCAAGTTAAAGCAACACACTAAGCTGTATTTTATCCAAAATTTATTGACAGTCAGATGGGTGAGGCTACAAGGACAGTATGAAAGTCATGTTCTCCCCTCACATTCCAGAGACATGTGTAAAGCCTTCTGTTCACATCTGGACACTTAATGTTGCTCTGTGGCTGAATCCCATGCTCTTGAACCATCTGTATTTGTCTGTGCAGCCAACTGCACAGGTAGTCCCACCCATCTCAGACACTTTAGTTTAGTGCTGCTTTCGTCTGAAGGAGCATCCTAGATAAGGAAAGAACAGTAAGTAATCCCAAGCACATTTCCAGCTTGTGTGCGGGATGGGTGGGTCATTAACTCAATCCACAGGAGGGTACCACCACCACAAGGCCTCTAGGGGTTGAGGGAGGCGGACCGTATTCTCATAACTCAACAAGAGAGGCCACTGCAAGAGTGAAACCCTCAGGTATCAACAGCTCCAAAATCCACTAAGTCAGATCCATCATTATAGAAGTAAACTGTAGTGGAGCCAACAGAACACAGAACTAGCTCAAACAGTTCAGGCATGGCTCAAAACCATGAAGGCCAAAGTATATTCCCAACGACCCTCTGAGGAACACCAGTAAATAGCCATCCAGCCTAAGCATTCAAGAATCCCCAAGGTGTATAGTAGTTCTGTCCTGCCAACTGCTCTAGGAGACTAATTTTTGCTGGTCACTTAAGAGGCATTTCATTATACTTAGCAAACACACTTCAGGCACATATTAGACAGATTCTGAGACTCTTCTGAAGTGCCACTTAACATAAAATTCTGGATCGGGGTATTATAATGAATTGTACACAGTGTTAAGATATACAGTCCCTGTCCAGAGAAATCTCTCATTCAAGACAGACAAGAACAAGACAAAACAGGTAAGGGGGTTATGATGACATGGAAAAATATATTAGCTGCCTGGGTTTTTTAAAGTATAAATTGCTGTTTACCTTCTGTAAGCCTTGCCTTTCCTCCAGTGGGCTGGCACAGCACAGTTGAGCAGCCAACACACAGAACTACAGTCTGAGCATGGCTGAATACAGTGGTGATTTTATAGCAACCTGAAACAAAGCAAAAGTTTGAGGTGAGCCTATTTCTCTACAAAAGAAATGGGGTGGGGTTATTTCCACTGTTGGAGCAAAAGACAAAGCTGGCATATTATTGAGACTATCTTGACATTTTCAGCAGGCAAATGAAACTTGAATCTGCTGGAGAAAGAAGAGGACTAAGGGCAACAGTGAAAAATGTTCACACAGTTTGCATTGCTCTGGCCATAATGGGGATTTAAAGGGGTCTCAAAAGCAAGTGTTTTAAGTTTGCATTTTAAAGGTAGGTACAGCAGACTGAAGAATCTGGTCCCTGGGTCTTGTGGGGGGGATCAGTTGTCCGCTAGCTAAAATAATGAATTCAGCTAACATCAGACAACTAAATTGAGACAAGATAATCCCAGGGCATCCCCTGGGCAGCGTACTAGCCAACACACATTAAGGGACTCCTCCTGCACTGGGTCTAGCCCAATGATAGACTATTATTGTTTGTCAAAGAATAATCAAGGTCCAGACTCCAGAGAAAATTTAACGAAAGGGAAGATTCCAGGATCCCTTTAAAAGCACCTGGTGGTCCAGATTTGGCCTGCAGTCCACCTACCAAGAACCCCAGCCTATCCCCTGCGCGGCTCTGAGATAAGCATGCCTTACAATGCTGCACAGGTGCAAGCTTTCCGTTTGATTTCTGGAGGAGGACAAATTCTGCCACTACCAAGTCTTACAGGGTCAGGAAACGTCGACTATATGGGCTACCGTGTAGCCAGCCGTGTTAGTCTGTATCAGCGAAAACAATGAGGCGTCCTTGTGGCACCTTAAAGACCAACACATTTATTTGGTTTCAGAGCAGCAGCCGTGTTAGTCTGTATTCGCAAAAAGAAAAGGAGGACTTGTGGCACCTTAGAGACTAACACATTTATCTGAGCATAAGCTTTTGTGAGCTGCATCCGATGAGGTGAGCTGTAGCTCACGAAAGCTTATGCTCAGATAAACGTGTTAGTCTCTAAGGTGCCACAAGTCCTCCTGTTCTTTTTACATTTATGTGGGGATAAGCTTTAGCGGGCTACCAAGCTACCGTCGGACTCCTGCCTGGGAGCTAAGCGGGACCGCCCACAGCCGGCTGCCAGCAGGCGGGACACAGCCTGGGGCCCTTCCCCAAGTGCCCCGAGCAGGAGCTGCCGCGGGGGCCGGGCCCTCACCTGGACACTTCACGTCCATGAAATAGGAGTTCGGACTCTGGACCAGACGCTTCTTCTTGTGTTTCCGCTTCTCCTCCTCGGGGGAGGGATGCAGCAGGTCTTTCGCCAGCTGCAAGCCAAGCACAGCGGGTTAGGCCGGCCTGGGGCAGGCGGCTGGCGCGCGCCGCTCGCGGGGGACGTTGGGGGAGCCCCCCACCCCGGCCCCCTCTGGAGGGGCGCCCGCATCCCGGCCTGACCCCGCCGCCGCCGCCATCTTGGTCCCTCCCCCCCGCCGCCGTCCCCCGCTCCGGGCCCGGCTCCCGCTACCCGGGCCGGACCCCCCAACGCCGCCCCCGGAGCCCGCCCCCCGCCCACAGAGCCCGGCCAGCGGAGCGGGGCCGCCCCGGGCGAGGGGGCGGCTCCCGGGCCCCACGGGCCGCTCGGCCGCACTCACAGGCATGTTCGCGTGGAGGCAGCCGAGGCCGAAAAGGAGCTAGACCGGAAACCGGGGCCGCTATATCCGCTCCGGGGTTCCCCGCACGGGCGGAAGTGAGTACTTGGCACGGCCCTGCTGCCATGTTGTAAAGGTCAAAGCTGCCACCCAAAGTGCAAGAAGAGTTGGGCGGTGTCGCCCTTTTGAGAAGGTCGTTCAGGCCAAGAGAGTGGTCAGACTACCGGAAGCGCCGCCATGTTGAAAAGGTCTTTGCCTTCAACCAGAGGAAATAATGTAGTCGGAAGTAGCGGCCATGTTAAGAGGGTCAATCTTTTCTCCAGGGGCTGAGGAGGCGGGAAATGACGCCATCTTGGGAAGGTCCCTGGGGACCCAGGCCCATCGGATGAACCGTGAGATCCCTCCCCACAGGCCCCATGCAGCTGAGGTGCCCCCGGATTGGTTCCGTTCCGCAGTCCCACATGACGTCATCATGGGTGCCATGGTGACGGGAGGAGGCAGCATGAGGAGGTGCTGGTGATGTCATTCGAGGCCCTGGCACGATGATGTCATAGCACCAGGCTGGTAGGCACGTGCCCCCCAAAGACTGATGGGCCCCAAGTTCTCTGAGCACCGGAAATCTGTTAATTCCGGTCACCCTCTAAACTCGTGCCAGGGCCTCGACCGGAGCCGGGCTCCTCCGTCGTGTCCCGTCCGACACGCTGGCTGCCACCTGGCACCCAGGCTGCACGAGGCTTTGGGATCCTCCCGTGCGAAAGGCACAGAAGTGACCTTCATGAATGCACACGTGGATGTGGGAGGAGCTTAATGGTGCCCTCCCCATGAGCCAGCGCCCCCGTCGGTGGGGCAAGTCTGAGACCGGGCAGGGCAGTTAGGCGAGTCTGCGAGAACACTAGAAAAGACCTCAAAGGCCCCTGCTCTCTAATCTCCATCAGCACAGTGCAGGTCCAGTGGGGGGCTCCTCTGCAGCTGGAAGCCTTTAGGGCCACAGGCATGAGATGTGGGCCCCGCACATCTGGATTTCTTGCTCCCCTTGGAACCTGGGCTTCCACCTCAGAGAGGTTTGCAGACAGCCAGGGTAGAGAGGGAACCACAGCGGGCCGAGAGCGAGGTACCCTGTGGTTTGGTCACTGGAGGGCAGTGCCGGCGAGTGGTGCTTGTTGCCCAACTGGAATGCATGGAGGCCTTTCTGCCGCTTCCTTCCTGCACATCCGGGGAGAAAAATTCACCCTCTCTGGCACAGAGCAAGACCTAGCCACCCCATTTGCTGGCCCGTTCAAAGGAGGATCTTTCTGATGACACAGATAAAGGGACCAACTGCGGGATTAGGATTTATGTCAGCAAACCATGACTGTGATCAAGGGACACTAGTCACACCATGAATTAATGTCAAGAAGTTTTTGGAGCATGTTTGCACCACAATGGGCCCCCACAGCTCTGCCAGTGCCCCTCAGTCCTGATACGTAGTTCCTGCTAGCCCAGCCCTGGGCTCTCCCCACCCAGCTCTGCCGGTGCCCCTCACTCCCGACCCGCAGCCCCCCGGCCACCCCAGCCCTGGGCTCTCCCCACCCAGCTCTGCCGGTGCCCCTCACTCCCGACCCGCAGCCCCCCGGCCACCCCAGCCCTGGGCTCCCCCCACCCAGCTCTGCCGGTGCCCCTCACTCCCGACCCGCAGCCCCCCGGCCAGCCCAGCCCTGGGCTCCCCCCACCCAGCTCTGCCGGTGCCCCTCACTCCCGACCCGCAGCCCCCCGGCCAGCCCAGCCCTGGGCTCCCCCCACCAGCTCTGCCGGTGCCCCTCACTCCCGACCCGCAGCCCCCCGGCCACCCCAGCCCTGGGCTCCCCCCACCCAGCTCTGCCGGTGCCCCTCACTCCCGACCCGCAGCCCCCGGCCACCCCAGCCCTGGGCTCCCCTCACCCAGCTCTGCCGGTGCCCCTCACTCCCGACCCGCAGCCCCCCGGCCAGCCCAGCCCTGGGCTCCCCCCACCCAGCTCTGCCGGTGCCCCTCACTCCCGACCCGCAGCCCCCCGGCCACCCCAGCCCTGGGCTCCCCCCACCCCAGCTCTGCCGGTGCCCCTCACTCCCGACCCGCAGCCCCCCGGCCAGCCCAGCCCTGGGCTCCCCCCACCCAGCTCTGCCGGTGCCCCTCACTCCCGACCCGCAGCCCCCCGGCCACCCCAGCCCTGGGCTCCCCCCACCCAGCTCTGCCGGTGCCCCTCACTCCCGACCCGCAGCCCCCCGGCCACCCCAGCCCTGGGCTCCCCCCACCCAGCTCTGCCGGTGCCCCTCACTCCCGACCCGCAGCCCCCCGGCCACCCCAGCCCTGGGCTCCCCTCACCCAGCTCTGCTGGTGCCCCTCACTCCCGACCCGCAGCCCCCCAGCCAGCCCAGCCCTGGGCTCCCCCCACCCAGCTCTGCCGGTGCCCCTCACTCCCGACCCGCAGCCCCCCGGCCAGCCCAGCTGGCGGCTTCTGCAGACCAATTGGAGGCCGTTGACCCCCGTGCTGGTTAACCCCTCCCTGCCCAGGGTCCTTCCCCAGCCGGGCTCCCCGCACAAGAGCCGGTTCTCCCGGGCCCGGCAGGAGGAGGGGTCCGGGCTTCCCCCACCCGCCGGGCGGAGGCGGAGCCGGCACCGCCCCCGCCCCCGCCCCTTGGCGCGTCCCGGCGGCAGGAAAGTTTTGCCCAGGAGCCGAGCGGCCCGGCCGGGCCATGGCCAAGTCCTACGATCACCTCTTCAAACTGCTGCTGATCGGGGACAGCGGGGTGGGCAAAACCTGCCTGATCATCCGCTTCGCCGAGGACAACTTCACCAGCACCTACATCTCCACCATCGGTGAGTGCCCCCCGGGGACCCCTGCAGCCCCCCAACTTCACCAGCACCTACATCTCCACCATCGGTGAGTGCCCCCCGGGGACCCCTGCAGCCCCCCAACTTCACCAGCACCTACATCTCCACCATCGGTGAGTGCCCCCCGGGGACCCCTGCAGCCCCCCAACTTCACCAGCACCTACATCTCCACCATCGGTGAGTGCCCCCCGGGGACCCCTGCAGCCCCCCAACTCACCAGCACCTACATCTCCACCATCGGTGAGTGCCCCCCGGGGACCCCTGCAGCCCCCCAACTTCACCAGCACCTACATCTCCACCATCGGTGAGTGCCCCCCGGGGACCCCTGCATCCCCCCCACTTCACCAGCACCTACATCTCCACCATCGGTGAGTGCCCCCCGGGGACCCCTGCAGCCCCCCAACTTCACCAGCACCTACATCTCCACCATCGGTGAGTGCCCCCCGGGGACCCCTGCAGCCCCCCAACTTCACCAGCACCTACATCACCACCATCGGTGAGTGCCCCCCGGGGACCCCTGCAGCCCCCCAACTTCACCAGCACCTACATCTCCACCATCGGTGAGTGCCCCCCGGGGACCCCTGCAGCCCCCCAACTTCACCAGCACCTACATCTCCACCGTCGGTGAGTGCCCCCCGGGGACCCCTGCAGCCCCCCAACTTCACCAGCACCTACATCACCACCGTCGGTGAGTGCCCCCCGGGGACCCCTGCAGCCCCCCAACTTCACCAGCACCTACATCTCCACCGTCGGTGAGTGCCCCCCGGGGACCCCTGCAGCCCCCCAACTTCACCAGCACCTACATCACCACCGTCGGTGAGTGCCCCCGGGGACCCCTGCAGCCCCCCAACTTCACCAGCACCTACATCTCCACCGTCGGTGAGTGCCCCCCGGGGACCCCTGCAGCCCCCCAACTTCACCAGCACCTACATCACCACCGTCGGTGAGTGCCCCCCGGGGACCCCTGCAGCCCCCCAACTTCACCAGCACCTACATCTCCACCGTCGGTGAGTGCCCCCCGGGGACCCCTGCAGCCCCCCAACTTCACCAGCACCTACATCTCCACCGTCGGTGAGTGCCCCCCCGGGACCCCTGCAGCCCCCCAACTTCACCAGCACCTACATCTCCACCGTCGGTGAGTGCCCCCCCGGGACCCCTGCAGCCCCCCAACTTCACCAGCACCTACATCTCCACCGTCGGTGAGTGCCCCCCGGGGACCCCTGCAGCCCCCCCAACTTCACCAGCACCTACATCTCCACCATCGGTGAGTGCCCCCCGGGGACCCCTGCAGCCCCCCAACTTCACCAGCACCTACATCTCCACCATCGGTGAGTGCCCCCCGGGGACCCCTGCAGCCCCCCAACTTCACCAGCACCTACATCTCCACCATCGGTGAGTGCCCCCCGGGGACCCCTGCAGCCCCCCAACTTCACCAGCACCTACATCTCCACCATCGGTGAGTGCCCCCCGGGGACCCCTGCAGCCCCCCAACTTCACCAGCACCTACATCTCCACCATCGGTGAGTGCCCCCCGGGGACCCCTGCAGCCCCCCAACTTCACCAGCACCTACATCTCCACCATCGGTGAGTGCCCCCCGGGGACCCCTGCAGCCCCCCAACTTCACCAGCACCTACATCTCCACCATCGGTGAGTGCCCCCCGGGGACCCCTGCAGCCCCCCAACTTCACCAGCACCTACATCACCACCATCGGTGAGTGCCCCCCGGGGACCCCTGCAGCCCCCCAACTTCACCAGCACCTACATCTCCACCATCGGTGAGTGCCCCCCGGGGACCCCTGCAGCCCCCCAACTTCACCAGCACCTACATCTCCACCGTCGGTGTGCCCCCCGGGGACCCCTGCAGCCCCCCAACTTCACCAGCACCTACATCACCACCGTCGGTGAGTGCCCCCCGGGGACCCCTGCAGCCCCCCAACTTCACCAGCACCTACATCTCCACCGTCGGTGAGTGCCCCCCGGGGACCCCTGCAGCCCCCCAACTTCACCAGCACCTACATCACCACCGTCGGTGAGTGCCCCCCGGGGACCCCTGCAGCCCCCCAACTTCACCAGCACCTACATCTCCACCGTCGGTGAGTGCCCCCCGGGGACCCCTGCAGCCCCCCAACTTCACCAGCACCTACATCACCACCGTCGGTGAGTGCCCCCCGGGGACCCCTGCAGCCCCCCAACTTCACCAGCACCTACATCTCCACCGTCGGTGAGTGCCCCCCGGGGACCCCTGCAGCCCCCCAACTTCACCAGCACCTACATCTCCACCGTCGGTGAGTGCCCCCCCGGGACCCCTGCAGCCCCCCAACTTCACCAGCACCTACATCTCCACCGTCGGTGAGTGCCCCCCCGGGACCCCTGCAGCCCCCCAACTTCACCAGCACCTACATCTCCACCGTCGGTGAGTGCCCCCCGGGGACCCCTGCAGCCCCCCAACTTCACCAGCACCTACATCTCCACCATCGGTGAGTGCCCCCCGGGGACCCCCTGCAGCCCCCCAACTTCACCAGCACCTACATCTCCACCATCGGTGAGTGCCCCCCGGGGACCCCTGCAGCCCCCCAACTTCACCAGCACCTACATCTCCACCATCGGTGAGTGCCCCCCGGGGACCCCTGCAGCCCCCCAACTTCACCAGCACCTACATCACCACCATCGGTGAGTGCCCCCCGGGGACCCCTGCAGCCCCCCAACTTCACCAGCACCTACATCACCACCATCGGTGAGTGCCCCCCGGGGACCCCTGCAGCCCCCCAACTTCACCAGCACCTACATCACCACTATCGGTGAGTGCCCCCCGGGGTCCCCCTGCAGCCCCCCAGCTTCACCAGCACCTACATCTCTACCATCCGTGAGTACCCCCCCAGGACCCCCTGCAGCCCCCCAACTTCACCAGCACCTACATCTCCACCATCGGTGAGTGCCCCCCGGGGACCCCTGCAGCCCCCCAACTTCACCAGCACCTACATCTCCACCATCGGTGAGTGCCCCCCGGGGACCCCTGCAGCCCCCCAACTTCACCAGCACCTACATCTCCACCATCGGTGAGTGCCCCCCGGGGACCCCTGCAGCCCCCCCAACTTCACCAGCACCTACATCTCCACCATCGGTGAGTGCCCCCCGGGGACCCCTGCAGCCCCCCAACTTCACCAGCACCTACATCTCCACCATCGGTGAGTGCCCCCCGGGGACCCCTGCAGCCCCCCAACTTCACCAGCACCTACATCACCACCGTCGGTGAGTGCCCCCCGGGGACCCCTGCAGCCCCCCAACTTCACCAGCACCTACATCTCCACCATCGGTGAGTGCCCCCCCGGGACCCCTGCAGCCCCCCAACTTCACCAGCACCTACATCTCCACCGTCGGTGAGTGCCCCCCGGGGACCCCTGCAGCCCCCAACTTCACCAGCACCTACATCTCCACCGTCGGTGAGTGCCCCCCGGGGACCCCTGCAGCCCCCCAACTTCACCAGCACCTACATCTCCACCATCGGTGAGTGCCCCCGGGACCCCTGCAGCCCCCCAACTTCACCAGCACCTACATCTCCACCATCGGTGAGTGCCCCCCGGGGACCCCTGCAGCCCCCAACTTCACCAGCACCTACATCTCCACCATCGGTGAGTGCCCCCCCGGGACCCCTGCAGCCCCCCAACTTCACCAGCACCTACATCTCCACCATCGGTGAGTGCCCCCCGGGGACCCCTGCAGCCCCCCAACTGCACCAGCACCTACATCACCACCATCGGTGAGTGCCCCCCCGGGGACCCCTGCAGCCCCCCAACTTCACCAGCACCTACATCTCCACCATCGGTGAGTGCCCCCCGGGGACCCCTGCAGCCCCCCAACTTCACCAGCACCTACATCACCACTATCGGTGAGTGCCCCCCGGGGACCCCTGCAGCCCCCCAGCTTCACCAGCACCTACATCTCTACCATCCGTGAGTACCCCCCCAGGACCCCTGCAGCCCCCCAACTTCACCAGCACCTACATCTCCACCATCGGTGAGTGCCCCCCGGGGACCCCTGCAGCCCCCCCAACTTCACCAGCACCTACATCCCACCATCGGTGAGTGCCCCCCGGGGACCCCTGCAGCCCCCCAACTTCACCAGCACCTACATCACCACCATCGGTGGTGCCCCCCGGGGACCCCTGCAGCCCCCCAACTTCACCAGCACCTACATCTCCACCATCGGTGAGTGCCCCCCGGGGACCCCTGCAGCCCCCCAAACTTCACCAGCACCTACATCTCCACCATCGGTGAGTGCCCCCCGGGGACCCCTGCAGCCCCCCAACTTCACCAGCACCTACATCTCCACCATCGGTGAGTGCCCCCCAGGGACCCCTGCAGCCCCCCAACTTCACCAGCACCTACATCTCCACCATCGGTGAGTGCCCCCCGGGGACCCCTGCAGCCCCCCACTTCACCAGCACCTACATCTCCACCATCGGTGAGTGCCCCCCGGGGACCCCTGCAGCCCCCCAACTTCACCAGCACCTACATCTCCACCATCGGTGAGTGCCCCCCGGGGACCCCTGCAGCCCCCCCAACTTCACCAGCACCTACATCTCCACCATCGGTGAGTGCCCCCCGGGGACCCCTGCAGCCCCCCAACTTCACCAGCACCTACATCTCCACCATCGGTGAGTGCCCCCCGGGGACCCCTGCAGCCCCCCAACTTCACCAGCACCTACATCTCCACCATCGGTGAGTGCCCCCCCGGGGTCCCCTGCAGCCCCCCAACTTCACCAGCACCTACATCTCCACCATCGCTGAGTGCCCCCCCGGGACCCCTGCAGCCCCCCAACTTCACCAGCACCTACATCTCCACCATCGGTGAGTGCCCCCCCGGGACCCCTGCAGCCCCCCAACTTCACCAGCACCTACATCTCCACCATCGGTGAGTGCCCCCCGGGGACCCCTGCAGCCCCCCAACTTCACCAGCACCTACATCTCCACCATCGGTGAGTGCCCCCCGGGGACCCCTGCAGCCCCCCACTTCACCAGCACCTACATCTCCACCATCGGTGAGTGCCCCCCGGGGGACCCCTGCAGCCCCCCAACTTCACCAGCACCTACATCTCCACCATCGGTGAGTGCCCCCCGGGGACCCCTGCAGCCCCCCAACTTCACCAGCACCTACATCTCCACCAGCGGT
The DNA here is from genome assembly GCF_009764565.3 of Dermochelys coriacea. Classification (NCBI taxonomy): domain Eukaryota; kingdom Metazoa; phylum Chordata; order Testudines; family Dermochelyidae; genus Dermochelys; species Dermochelys coriacea. Next base: position 1,332,083 of record NC_050091.1, read on the forward strand.
GAGTGCCCCCCGGGGACCCCTGCAGCCCCCCAACTTCACCAGCACCTACATCTCCACCATCGGTGAGTGCCCCCCGGGGACCCCTGCAGCCCCCCAACTTCACCAGCACCTACATCTCCACCATCGGTGAGTGCCCCCCGGGGACCCCTGCAGCCCCCCAACTTCACCAGCACCTACATCCCACCATCGGTGAGTGCCCCCCCGGGGACCCCTGCAGCCCCCCCAACTTCACCATCACCTACATCTCCACCGTCGGTGAGTGCCCCCGGGGACCCCTGCAGCCCCCCAACTTCACCAGCACCTACATCTCCACCATCGGTGAGTGCCCCCCGGGACCCCTGCAGCCCCCCAACTTCACCAGCACCTACATCTCCACCATCGGTGAGTGCCCCCCGGGGACCCCTGCAGCCCCCCAACTTCACCAGCACCTACATCTCCACCATCGGTGAGTGCCCCCCGGGGACCCCTGCAGCCCCCCAACTTCACCAGCACCTACATCTCCACCATCGGTGAGTGCCCCCCGGGGACCCCTGCAGCCCCCCAACTTCACCAGCACCTACATCTCCACCATCGGTGAGTGCCCCCCGGGGACCCCTGCAGCCCCCCAACTTCACCAGCACCTACATCTCCACCATCGGTGAGTGCCCCCCGGGGACCCCTGCAGCCCCCCAACTTCACCAGCACCTACATCTCCACCGTCGTGAGTGCCCCCCGGGGACCCCTGCAGCCCCCCAACTTCACCAGCACCTACATCTCCACCATCGGTGAGTGCCCCCCGGGGACCCCTGCAGCCCCCCAACTTCACCAGCACCTACAAT